>NC_053489.1:362195481-362562356 GCF_905171775.1 Rana temporaria
TCACATTTGTGAACTAAAGCATGTAATTAGTTGCTTATACCAGTGGTTCTCAACCTCAGTCCTCAAGTACTGTCACGTACCTGGTGGAAGAGTCAGGTATGCAGAGGGAGGCCTCCCTTACACCTCTGACTCGAGGCCCCTGATAGGGAAAACAGGAGTGCAGAGTCGCAAGAGAGCCTGGCAAACTTGTTGGTAGATGAGCTGGAACGGACCTGGGAACAGCTGTCAGACTGGGAACTGGAGCTCAGGCAGGTGCAGGCAGATGGACTGGAGGAGTAGACACACAAGTCCAAAGCAGGTGAACACTGGAGCAAGGTCAGATACAAGCAGGTTTGGCAACTGGCTGGTGGCAGGGTAGCAGAAGAAGAAGTCAGGAACGTAGTCTCAGGTGCAGGCAGGTTTGGCAACAGGCTGGCAGCAAGGTAGCAGGAGGAACAGGCAGGGACGTAGTCAAAACAGGCCGAGGTCAGATGCAGGCAGATAAACAGGGTTAGTCAAAACAAGCCAGGTAGGGGTCAGCTGGAGCAGGATGCAGGTAAACAACAATCAGAGGTCTCAGGTAACACTGTAGACCGGACAGCACTGATTCAAGGAAGTAAGGCAGTTAAAATAGTCTATTAGTGGCACAACGTCATTGCGCATGTGCGTGCCGGCATTTTGTGTGGCACTAGTGCGCAAGCGGGTGCGAGCTTGCACGCGCGCATGCTGGCACACGCAAACGCGCCCCGTGCAGCCCTTCTCAGTGGCACATGCAGAACAGGGGAACGACCATAGTCGCCATCTTGATTGCTGGCGTGCCCTTCCTGACAAGTACCCCCAACAGGCCATGTTTGCTGGTTTTCCTTTATCTTGCACAGGTGCTTTAACTCAGAGTCAATGGCTTGGTATTTTGAACAGCTATTTTATCTAAAGCCTCGCACACATGATCGGACTTCCATCTGAACAAATCTGTGGATTTTTGTCCGAAGGGCTTTGTCTGTATACTTGGTATGCATACACATGGCAGAACATTCTCACCCAACAAACACAAACGTAGTGACATAATAGACATACTACCTGGTTTTTCTGCTCTTTAGCGCCACCCTTTGGGCAACTTTTGCTAATGTTGTCTTAAGCCTCGTACACACGATCAGTCCATCTGAAGGACCGTTGTCATAGGTTAACCAATAAAGCTGACTGATGGTCCGTCGTGCCTACACACCATTGGTTAAAAAAACGATTGTATCAGAACGCGGTGACGTAAAACAACGACGTGCTGAAAAAAACGAAGTTCAATGCTTCCAAGCATGTGTCAACTTGATTCTGAGCATGCATGGATTTTTAACCGATGGTTGTGCCTACTAGCGATCGTTTTTTTCCCATCGGTTAGGAATCCATAGGTTAAATTTAAAGCAAGTTGGCTTTTTTTTAACCTATGGTTAAATAACCTATGGGGCCCACACACAATCGGTTTGGACCGATGAAAACGGTCCATCAGACCGTTGTCCTCTGGTTAACCTATTGTGTGTACGAGGCCTAATGGTTAGCATTGCTTCCGAGCATGCGTGTTTGTACTTTGGATTTTAGTCCGACTGGTTTGTGTACACACGATCAGATAATCCGACGGAACACTTTTGTTGTCTGAGAATATGAGAGCATGCACAGTCAACATCTGTTGTCAGAAATTCCGACAACAATTGTCCGATGGAGCATACAGACGGTCGAATTGTCCGGCAAAACATGTCTGTTGGACCATTGTTGTCAGAATATCCGATCGTGTGTACAGGCCTTAAGAGAAATTCTCAAAACATGGCCTGTTGGGGGTATTGGAAGACTTGGGTTGAGAACCACTGGCCTATACCATATATAGGCAACCAATTAATTAAGAAGATTTGGAATATTTATATGAATTAAACTAGAACTATAGGCAAAACTTTTTTCTTCATTTTGGATAGAGTAAGGTAGGGTTATTACCCCTGATAGATTTTTTTTTTTTTCACCATCTGTGTCCCATTGCAGAGATTTCTCTTCATTCCCCATCTCATAGCCAAACAGGAAGTGAGAGGAAATCCCTGCAAATTAGGGGAACTCTTTGGGGACCCCCAGGTCACCAGAACTGGTGTCCCTATTGGAATATTTCCCCCTTTGTGATTTTCTTTTACTTTCACTGTCGATGACAATGGTAAACAGGACAAATAGCGAGGGTACATCTCCCTAATGTGGGCATGAACAAGCAATAAAAACTGACAGGTGTTGCAATCTAACTCCACTCTATCCAAAACTAAAAAAAAGTTTTGCCATTAGTAAAACGTTATTTATCTTGATTATTTTACACACTATGATGTTTGATTATTTATATGAATTGTCAAGTATTTTTTAATCTATTTAATTATCTATGTTATACCTCACTGTGTTTTTGTTTTTTTGAAGCACTGATTATTAATTGTTCTTTGGGAGATATGCACACTTGTTTGTTTATTTAATACTTATGCCATATAATACAGAAATGCAATGTAACAAATATAAGCAAGGTTGTAATAATGACAGCTCCTTCGTCTTGTTCTTCTCTTGGTCACTTTCGAGGTATGCATTCAATTCTATTTGGCGTCCTCAGTCGTCATGGCCACCATCTTTTCCATAACTAAACATGGCTGAGGTGTTGCCTTGCTGTAGACTGCAATAGCGTTGCCCTCACCAAAGATGGCGTCTGAGCGGTTTCATACGAGCCCGGCTATGGCAGACAGGAGACGTGCTGCGGGTAGCTCCCCGGTCCCCCGGCCTCCTCAGCGACAGACCAGCGAGGCCGATTTCCTGGTGCAGGCCGGAGTGCGGACTATGATGAGAGAAGCTGTGCTGAAATTACTGGAAGCCAGGCCGGAGGATCCAATGGCCTTCCTGGCAGATTACTTTGGGAAGCTCGGCCCGGGCCCTGCAGGTGAAGCTTCGGGTGATCACTGCCCGTCGTTACCAGGACAACAGCGCCTGGCTCGTGCACTGTGGTACCTGAAGCTGGCTCATCACTCACAAAGGTTTGCCTCCCGTGTATGGTGACGTGTAGTGCGGTGTGCTATAGAGGGGAGGGAGCTTTTCTATATGTCAGTGACAACTACTAGGGAGACAACATGGCCTTACCCGGTCCAGTCATTTGCAAACATTTAATAAATGCAGCCACTTTGATCAAATAAAAAATGTGCATAGCATTGCAACCACTGGTGCAAACCACAGGTTTACCCCAAGCTCTGGGTCTGTACGAGGGGGTTACACTGCTATGGGGATGGGGTGCCCCCTTGCCATGGGGGCAGAAAATGCATTAGTCTATGGGCAGCCACATGTCAACAGATTTCTATCTGCTAACCTCCAAGTCCATCCAGGCTTTTCCAATCTGATGGATCGGAGGTAGTCTGGTGTAAATAGAAGCAAGCTGTTTACATCTGGTTGCCTATTGATTGACTGGAAGTGGCAGTTCACACAGGGGCAGTGACTCTGAAGCCCCCCCTACAGCACAGCTTGCAAAACGACTTCTGTATACAAATCGATGCAAGCCGCTCCGAAGTCGCCCCAAAGTAGTGCAGGAACCTTCTTCTAAGTCTTGTGTCGTTCCTATTAGACCGCTTCCATTGCAATGCATGAAGCATGATTTAGCCGCATGACAGGTTTCCCCTGTGTGAACCGGTGTTCTGTCGGTATGGGTCCCCCGTAGAATAATGCCCGGGCTGGACTGCGCAGGTGCAAATGGAGCCGCTGGAAATCTCAGAGGATGAACAGCTGTTCTGTACCTGTAGACGGCGCATGCGCAATCAACACGCCACTCGCTCCCGATGCTCAGGGTGGGTTATTCATTGCATACAACAAGGGGCGGATGTATTCTTGAGCAGTGCTCTTTTGGGAAATGATTTTCACAATACACAACTGATGGGCGGGTTTTTCATAGTTGATAGGCGCGCTTGCAGGACCTATTTAACTGTAGCGCCTGTGTACTTTCAGTACAGGTGCTATGTTAAATTTAGAGGGGGATGAGAGCGTTACTTTGCTCTCATCCATGTTGATTTATGTAAATTGGGTTTCTGCCAGGCTGGGCTGTCCTGTGGTTTCTTTCTGTGTTCCAGAGATGCCTTTCCATCTCTGGGTGACGGGTGGCGCAAGAGGAGTTCAGGCGGAGGCGCCTTTCTCCAGCAGCCAATCAGGGGAGTGTTTCCCTCGCAGGGCATGCTGGGGGAGGGTATTTCTGTGACAGACACCATATTTCTGGGTTCTTCGCTCGTTCCTGGTTTCAGGTGCGGCACCCACCTTTAGGGTGTGCGCACATCACGGGCCCCGGCGAGATGGCCTACCAGGCCGGGGCGCACGTGCTACGCGGAGTTCCCAGTTCTGGGCCCTCATGGCCCAGAGCAACTGAAGCTGCAAAGGGGCCCCAGTGACTTACTGGGTCCCCACATTTTATGAAGAAGATCCCAAGCGAGTTGTGCTGTTCGGTGGGGAGTCGCCCTCCGCCGCTTACCGGAGCCGTCGGTAGCGGCGAAGGCGATCGGGTCCTTTCAGCTGCTGTGTGAGGATGCGAGTGAGGGCAAGATGGCCCCCACCCGTCCCCATAGCATTGCCGGGCAGAAGTGACGTCAAAACGTCAGTCCCGCCCATGCGTCTTAAAGAGACATTTTTTTTGTTGTCATTTTTATAAATGACAAAATTTCCATTTTTTTTTTTTTTTTTTTTTTTTTTGCATTTAAGTCTAAATATGAGATCTGCGGGCTTTTTGACCCCAGATCTCATATTTAAGAGGACCTGTCATGCTTTTTTCTATTACAAGAGATGTTTACATTCCTTGTAATAGGAATAAAAGTGATACATTTTTTTCTTTTTTTTCAGTGTAAAAAAATAAATAAGAAAAAATTTTTTTTTAAAGCGCCCCGTCCCGACGAGCTCGCGCGCAGAAGCGAACGCATACGCGAGTAGCGCCCTCATATGAAAACGGTGTTTAAACCACACAAGTGAGGTATCGCCGCGATCATTAAAGCAAGAGCAACAATTCTAGCCCTAGACCTACTCTATAGCTCAAAAAATGCAACCTATAGAATTTTTTTAAACGTTGCCTATGGAGATTTTTAAGGGTAAAAGTTTGACGCCATGCCACGAGCGGGTGCAATTTTTAAGCGTGACATGTTGGGTATCATTTCACTCGGCGTAACATTATCTTTCCAAAAAAAGTGCGCTTGTAAGACCGCTGCGGAAATACGGTGTGACAAAAAGTATTGCAATGACCGCCATTTTATTCTCTAGGGTGTTAGAAAAAATATATATATAATGTTTGGGGGTTTTAAGTAATTTTCTAGCAAAAAAAAACTCTTTTAGTTTTGTAAATGCTGAATCTGAAAAACAGGCTCGGGGCTTAAGTGGTTAACTGTTTGCCTTGTTGGGCAAGTAATAAGGGCGCAGAAAACGACACCCTGCTGTTTGGAGATTCCGTCATTGCTCATCATCATCGTCATCATCCCTAGACACATCACAGAGGTAACCTAACATGCCGTCCCAAATCTAACCAGCGGCTCCCGCAAAGACGTGTAGTTTATTGTGAAAACCATTTCCCAAAAGAACACTGCTCAAAAATACATCTGCCACTTTCAGAAAATAATCCACCCCTTGTTGTATGCAATGAATAACCCGCCCCAAGCGTGTTGATTGCGCATTCGCTGTCTACAGGTACAGAACAGCTGTTCATCCTCTGAGATTTTCGGCGACTCCGTTTGCGCAGGCGCTGCACCTGCGCAGTCAAGCCCAGGCATTATCCGACGGGGGACCCATTTCGACAGGACACTGGCACTAATATGGGTCTGGAAAGTTCTGCTTGTTAAATGCAAAAAAAATAATAATGAACTGACACAGATGTCGCAAATGGGACCTCCGTTTCCGTTCTGCTCTGATCAGTTCACAGATTGTCTGCTATCTAACTAGACAGCATCTGTGCGATAGCAGCTTATACATGACGCCATTACTGCTTTTTAAGCAATGTCTCTAAGACCCAGGGGCAGACTGACCATTCGGGTACTGCCCGAGGGCCCCATGTCACTAGGGGGCCCCATCAGGGTTGCCAGCCTCAGTAAAACTAGGGACAGTATGTAAAAAAATCTGTGTTTTTAAAAAAAAATCCCAAGATTATGGCTGCCCCGCCTCTCCAGTAAATTTTTTCAGTGTGTGTATGTATATTGTATGTGTATACTGTGTGGCCCCATAATCTATTGCCCGGGGGGCCCATAATCGCCTATTGCCCGGGGGCCCCATGAGTTGTCAGTCCGCCCCTGCTAAGACGCCATACACACTATTCGATGTTCTGCAGATTTTTGTCTTCAGGTTTATTAAAAACATGTAATGCAGGGGCCTGCCTGATTGCATACAAATTGAAACGCTTAAGGTTTGACCTCATATTACATGGTTTTGGTAAATCTGAAGGCAAAAATCTGCAGAAAATCTAATAAGTGTAACCCATCGCATTGCTATAATATTTTTATATGGACTATAAACGGAAGGCCTTGTAAATAAATGGTTGTGGAACGAATCATTTGAGTTTCAATTATTTCTTATGGGGAAATTTGCTTTCATATACAAGAGCTTTGGATTACAAGCATGCTTCCGGAACGAATTATGTTCGCAATCCAAGGTTTTACTCTAGTGTGTATGGGGTCTAACACCGTTTAGCTATATACAGTTTTTGCCACATCCTATGCCACTTTATCACCCTATGAACTGTTCTCCCAAACAGACAGCCAGTGGTGTATTTATCGGCGTATAACACGCACCCTAATTTTAAGAGGGGAGTTTCAGGAAAAAAACCTTTCCACAGCCCTCTGCGTGTAACATGCAGGCACAGTTTACCCTCTATTTTCAGGGTAAAAAAATGAGTGTTATACACCAATAAATACAGTAGTTTTTTTGATGCTCTAGGCAAGACTAAAATTGGGCACCCCCTCCCCATCTAAATTTGTCCCGCCCAAGCCGCGATATACAGTTCTTTTCTTGGGGTCTGATGAGGATGCTGCAGCCGTTTACAGTGAACAGCTGCGACTTCCTCATCAGATCCTGAGACATGATTTATCCATTTGCCACCTATTGGGTCAGCAGGGCAGAGGATGAGGTGCTGTGTCAGCAGGGCAGAGGATGAGGTGCTGTGTCAGCAGGGCAGAGGATGAGGTGGCACTGATTGGCAGCAATGATGGGCACTGTTGGGGCTGCACTGATAATCAGGACATTGATGATCAGTGCTCTGGTTATAAGTGTAGATGTCCCCTTTCACACTGGCCAGTTACCAGCTCTCTCCTCAGGCTGTGACAGCATGAGAAAAGGAATGGCGATAACGGGCAAGTATGTTTACATCCTGATTGGCTGTTTACCCCGATTTGTTGTGTCCGAAGGCGCCCTCCCAGAACTGGATGGCCATGCTGTAGCCATCATTCGGGTTATAGCGCAGTCGATTGGGGGCCCCCTGAAAAATCCTGCCCAAGGCAAACGCCTTGTTTGCTTTGAGGGGAGATAGATACACCCCTGCTGACACCTCTGTGCTGCCTCATGTGCCACGTTGTTATTACCCAGACTGACACCTCTGTGTTTACCTTTCTGGCAGTCGTGTTGCACAACCCTGACATCCTGCTGATCCCCCCAACCGCTGCAGGTACACCTCCTGGGTGTGATAAATGACTGCTGCCCATTGTGATTCCTTTCATCAGATTCTACGTCACTACAGGAAGTGCAAATGTTTCTGCTCAGAGATTTCTGCTTTTGTTTCTGCAGAGAGATTTTTCTTCATTGCCTGAATTCTTGGGGCAGGAAGTCAGGAGAAATCTCTCCAATGGAAACGCAGGCTAGAGTAAAAAACCTGGTTCCAAGCATTTGAGGTAATGAGACACCACTGTGCAGGCATTGCGTTTGCCTGCACAGTGGTAGCAGAACTGTTACACGATCATTTTTTCGTCATGAAAAAAAAAACGTTTTTCAACATGTCCAAAAAAACGAAGTTTTTCCAACTTCATCATTAAAAACGACGTTGCCCACACACCATCGTTTTAAAAAAATGATGAACAAAGCGCGGTGACGTACGACGGCACTCTAAAGGGGAAGTTCTATTCGCCTTTGGGCTGCTTTAGCTGATTCCGTGTTGGTAAAAGACGATTTGCGCTTTTCTGTCTGTTACAGCGTGATGAATGTGCTTACTCCATTATGAACGGTAGTTTTACCAGAACGAGCGCTCCCATCTCATAACTTGCTTCTGAGCATGCGCGGGTTTAAAACGTTGTTTTAGCTGAAACACGATCATTTTTTACAACCCTAAAAACGACATTGTTTAAAACGATGTTAAAAAATGCAGCATGTTCAAAAAAAAATTTGTCGTTTTTCTAAAGCCGAAAAATGATGTGTAGCCCACACACGATGATTTTAAATTAAGTTTTTCAAAAACGACCTTTTTTCATGCCGAAAAATAATCGTGTGTACGCGGCATTATACCTGATAAAGGTAATTGACTGTGTGCCATTTTTGGCTGCAGGGCTGAGAAGGGGATCGGTGGAGGGAAAACTTGTTATGGGTTTTAAAAGAGAAATATGGCCAAAGCTTGTTTAGCCATACTTCTCATGCGGGTCACAGGAGTACACTTGTGCTCTCCTGTGACCCCGAAATGGCTGGCTATAGCTGGCTGTCAGTTGACATCGCATGACATTGCATAGCTGCTCCAGACTCTGAATGTATCCTGACAATAATGCCGGGATCCACCCAGATGCCTTACAGGAAGCTAGCTCCGTCTAACAGTGCGTTGCTCCCATCCATGACACTGCATTGAACACAGGAGGGGGGCAGAGCCGAGGGAGGTGACTGACAGTCACCACTCTCTGCTCAGTGAAGACTGAGAACTGAGCAACCAGCATTCACATGATCACTCGGGTGATTCTTGTATTTAGTCCTGGCCGGGAACAGCTTACAGCAGGTAGGTAAAAGTATGTACTGTATGTTTGTTTTTATGTTCCTACCCTTCTCCTTTTGGGTTTTATAAAGAACACCAACACCTTTCATTTTACTAATACGATTTCTTTTTTTTTTTTATGTACAGGACTGCTTTTAACAACAATCTGAGTGTTGCTTATGACTGCCTCAGTGCTGGAGGAAAGAAAAAAAAGCCAGGTTTGAATGGCAAGACTCACACCGACTTACTGACCAAAATTTGTCAAGACGGTGATCTACCGAAAGAGACTTTGTCTGCCCTCATAAAGAAGATACAGTGCCGAGACTATGAGGCTGTGCCATTCGATGTTTTCCGTTATGGGGTAGTGACCTGCTTTGTGTTGATAGAGTTCAGATCCAAAGTGGACACTTTGTTTAATATTCTAGATGAGGATAGCAAGTCGGATCAAAAAGTTTGTCAGACCGTACTGGACACTTTGGAAGAAGCTTTGGTTGCCAGTGACTTATCTGTCCCTGCTAGTTATTTGGAAGCTGGTTCAAAACTTGGACCGGATTGTTTGGCCGTTGCCATGCACCGTGCTCTTTTAGGTAAAACGGGTGTAGCTATGAGCCGCAGTGAATTTTTAAAGGAAGCATGTTCTCTCTTTCTTGATAAAGTCAAACCTATTCATTGAATGCCCACTGATCTGTGTTATTTATTCTCGATAATATGCTGCTTTCATAATTATTACATTCCATCTCTACAGCAAATCGGCTGATACATTTAAATTCTTATGTAATACGTAATAAATGTAATGTTGAACATCGTCCCCCTTTTTTTTTTTTTTCTCCTATTAGCCATGAGAATATTGGTTGATTTTGAACGTCTCATGTTTAAGGCCAACTCTTAGCTATGCTATTGCTGCTTTATACAGCAGTGCTAAAAAGGTTACGCAGTTTGGCCCTTCATTTGTACCTGCGTGAAATCGCAATCCCCTCCTGCTTATGTTACTATAGAAGCTCATTTATTGCAAGAGCTCAGTTGCCAGAACATGGACCATGATGGCATCTCAGTTTCGCTGAGAATGAGAAGAGAGGACTGCAGTGCAAAAGGGCTATATGAGGTTTTTTTTTCTTGATATCACATTCCAATTAATGGGTTGCATTATTTGTGGGTAAAGTTCTGCTTTAACCACTTGGCAACCGCCCTATAGACAAAGTACGTCTACAGGGCGGTTGCTTAACTCCGGAAGGCCGTTAATTAACGTCCTCCCACGGGAGTGTCTGCGACCGCCGGGTCCTCTGGATCACGGTAAATCGCCGCTGGTAGCGGCGGTTTACCACATGATTGCTCCGTCCAATGACGGAGCAATCACTTTGTAAACAAACCGGCGTCATGTAATGACGCCGGTTCCTCTCTCCCCTCTCTGTACCGAACGGTACAGTGTAAGAGCGGATATCAACGGCAGTGCTGTGGGCTGGATCTGTGACAAATGTAGTCACAGATCCATCCATCCCTGCTCAGCCATCCCTGCCCAATACTCTGCAATACCCTGAAATACCCCACAATACTATGCAATACCCCGCAATACGCCCCCCCCCCCCCTCTCTTGCTTCTACCGACTCAACGCTACGATCAAAGCCAGGATTGATATTTTTTGTTTTTTTTGTTTAGGCTTCCCAGCCTAGAGGTGAGATGTGGGATCTTATTGACCCCACATCTCACTGTAAAGAGGACCTGTCATGCCATATTCCTATTACAAGGGATGTTTACATTCCTTGTAATAGGAATAAAAGTGATCAAATTTTTTTATTTTTTGCGGAAAAACCTGTCAAACTAAAATAACGTAAAATGAACAATAAAATATATATTTTTTTTTTACAGCGCCCCTGTCCCCATGTGCTCGCATGCAGAAGCGAACGCACACGTAAGTCCCGCTCACATATGAAAACGGTGTTCAAACCACACATGTGAGGTATCGCTGCGAACGTTGGAGCGAGAGCAATAATTTTGGCCCTAGACCTCCTCTGTAACTAAAAACATATCACCAGAAAAAATATTTAAAGCGTCGCCTATGGGGATTTTTAAGTAGCGAAGTTTGGCGCCATTCCACGAGCGTGTGCAATTTTGAAGGGTGACATGTTGGGTATCTATTTACTCTGCGTAACATCATCTTTCACAATTTGCAAAAACATTGGGCTAACTTTACTGATTTGGTTTTTTTTTTAAGCACAAAACTGTTTTTTTCTTAAACGCATTAGAAAAATTGCTGCGCAAATACAGTGCGAGATAAAAAGTTGCAACGACCGCCATTGTATTCTCTAAGGTCTTTTCTAAAAAAAAAAGATATATAATGTTTTGGGGTTCTATGTAATTTTCTAGCAAATAAATGATGATTTTTACATGAAGGAGAGGAATGTCAGTGGGCCAGATTCAGGTAGGGCTGCGCACTGATACGGCGGCGCAGCGTATCGTTTTTGCGCTACGCCGCCGTAAATTACAGGAGCAACGCTGTATTCACGAAGCACTTGCTCCGTAATTTGCGGCGGCGTTGCGTAAAAGGGGCCGGCGTAAGCGCGCGTAATTCAAATGATCCCGTAGGGGGCGTGGATCATTTAAATTAGGCGCGTTCCCGCGCCAAATGTACCGCGCATGCGCCGTCCCTAAATTTTCCCCAACGTGCATTGCGGTAAATGACGTCGCAAGGACGTCATTGGCTTCGACGTGAACGTAAATGGCGTCCAGCGCCATTCACGGACGACTTGCGCAAACGACGTAAAATTTGAAGATCGCGACGCGGGAACGACGTCCATACTTACCATTGGCTGCGCCTCCTAATAGCAGGAGCAGCCTTACGACGAAACCGACTTACGCAAACGACGTAAATAACTACCGTCGGGCGAGCGTACATTTGTGAATCGGTGTAAGTATGCAATTTGCATACTCTACGCTGACAACTACGGGAACGCCACCTAGCAGTCAGCGTCAGAATGCACCCTAAGATACGACGGCGTAAGAGACTTATGCCAGTCGTATCTTAGGCTACAGTCGGCGTATCTAGCTTTCTGAATACAGAAAATAGATATGCCGGCGCAGCTTTTGAATTACGCGGCGTATCTATGGATACGCCGGCGTAATTAGTTCCTGAATCTACCCCAGTATTGGCCTGGGTGCTCCAGAACGTGCTCCCTGCATGTTGGGCCTCTGTATGTGGCCAGGCTGTGTAAAAGTCTCACACATGTGGTATCGCTATACTCAGGAGAAATAGCAGAATGTGTTTTGGGGTGTAATTTGTGGTATGCATATGCTGTGTGTGAGAAAAAACCTGCTAATATGAACATTTTGTGAAAAAAAAAAAAATAAAAGGAAAAAAAAAATCTTGATTTTGCAAAGAACTGTGGGAAAAAATTACAACTTCAAAAAACTCACCATGCCTCTTTCTAAATACCTTGGAATGTCTTATTTCCAAAAAGGGTCATTTAGGGGGTATTTGTACTTTTCTGGCATGTTAGGGTCTCAAGAAGTGAGATATGCCGTCAGTACTTCAGATGTGATCAATTTTCAGATATTGGCACCATAGCTTGTGGACTCTATAACGTTCACAAAGACCAAATAATATCCACCAATTTGTACTTATTTTTTACCAAAGATATGTAGCAGTATAAATTTTTGCCAAAATTTATGAAGAAAAAATACTAATTTGCTAAATTTTATAACAGAAACAAAGAAAAATTCATTTTTTTTTTACAGAATTTTCAATCTTTTTTTTCTCTTATAGCGCAAAAAATAAAAAACCCAACGGTGATTAAATACCACCAAAAGAAAGCTCCATTTGTGTGAAAAAAAGGAAAAAATTCATTTGGTTACAGTGTTGTATGACTGAGTAATTGTCATTCAAAATGTGAGAGCACCAAAAAGCTGAAAATTGGTCTGGTTATTAAAGGGGTTTAAGTGCCCAGTTGTCAAGTGGTTAAAAGTCCCAACTCCAGGAAGTATTTTTTGGGTTATACATCTGGCAGGTTTCTGTTGTGGTCAGTGGTCACCATTGGGCAGTTTTCCCCTTACATGTTATACCTGTGACACCAGTTTATTTACATTTTTTTTTTTTTTTTTTTTTTATTTTTTTTTTTTTTAGCTGCTTCAGCCCCGGACCATTTTGGTGGTCAAAGACCAGGCCATTTTTGCTATTCGGCACTGCGTCGCTTTGTGCGGTAATGCGACGTGGCTCCCAAACAAAATTGACATATTTTTTTCCCACAAATAGAGCTTTCTTTTGGTGGTATTTGATCACCCCTTGCGATTTAAAATTTTTTGCGCTATAAACAAAAAGAGTGACAATTTTGAAAAAAATTCTATATTTCTCTTTTCGTGCATGGACGGACACAGCTCCTTAAATCTTGACATTTGGGTTATGTTCCTGTTCATATCCTCTGCTATGAACAGGAACATAACCCACTTGACAAGATTTAAGGAGCTGTGTCAGTCCATGGACGACAGAGAAAAGGATTTTACGGTGAGTACAAAAAATCTAATTTTTTTACTTTTTGCTATAAAAAAATAAATAAAAAATTCTCTTATCGTCCATGGACGGAGACAGCCTTCAAAGTCTTGACATATGGGTTATGTTCCTGTTCATAGAAGAGGACTAGGCAGAACGTGTTAGATATTTAAATACATGTTATTTTAACAGAGTTGAATAGCCCCGCCCAGGGGGCAGTGCCTCCAGACATAACCCTCCTCCTTGCAGCATGCAGCCTCAGTTTTTTTTCTGCCTAGCAGCGGTGAAGGACGTGGCTCCCTTTGGGCCCAGCTCCCTGAAGAAATGTTTTCTTTTATTTTGTTTTAAGATTTTTCCATCAACTGCCGGCTGGGTGACAAGCTGGATATATAGATCCCTGTAGTCTTCCCAGTCCGGCCATCGTGCATGAGCACACCTTAGCTAAGCGCTGGGTCTGCCACGACATACCGGGGGCAGAAGAAGAGAGCGGAGAAGACGAAAGAAGACCACCGGAGAGTGGAGAAGTTGGAAGAAGACCCCCGGAGCTGACTAATAAATGATTTTAAAAACCTGTGTAGTGTGTTTATTTTTTTTGACACTTTTCCTCCAGGTGAATGGGTAGGGGTACAATGTACCCCATACTCATTCACATAGGGTGGGGGGCTTACTTATTAAAGGAGGCTCCCAGATTTCGAAAAGCCCCCCGCCAGCAGACCCCGACAACCAACGCACAGGGTTGTCGGGAAGGGGCCCTTGTCCTCATCAACATGGGGGAAAGGTGCTTTGGGGTGGGGGGCAGCCCCAAAGCACCCACCCCCCCATGTTGAGGGCATGCGGCCTGGTACGGCTCAGGAGGGGGGGCGCTCGCTCGTCCGTCCCCACCCCCCTTCCTGACCAGCCGGGCTGCGTGCTTGGATAAGGGTCTGGTATGGATTTGGGGGGGGGAACCCCACGCCGTTTTTTCGGCGTGGGGGTTCCCCTAAAATCCATACCAGACCAAAGGGCCCGGTATGCTCATGAAGGGGGAACCCATGCCGTTCTTTTTTTTTTTTTTTTTTTAAATTGGCGTGGAGTTCCCCCTAATTATTGGGGGATCAAAGTCGCGTCCCTGCTCATTGAAGTTGTACTTCAAGTTGTGGGGCAAAGTCGGATCCACAGTCGTATGACTGTCTTGTCAAAATCGTGGCCGCGAATCATGGCAAATTCGTAGTGAAGTCGCACAAGTGTGAATGGGGCCTAAATCGGCCAGAGAACCTGTGTAATTAACCACTTCAGCACCAGAAGGTTTTAACCACTTTCTGACAAGGCCATTTTTTTTATACCACACTGTGTTGCTTTAGCTGAAATTTGCGTGGTTGTGTAATGCCGTACCCAAACAAAACGTCCTTTTTTCCCCCCACAAATAGAGCTTTCTTTTGGTGGTATTTGATCACCTCTGCGTTTTTTTTTTTTTGAGCTATAAACAAAAAGACCGATAATTTTGAAATTTTTTTTTTTTTTTTAATTATTTCTTCACCAATATGTATTCTTCTACATATTTTTGGTAAAAAAAAATGCAACAAGCGTATATTGATTGGTTGCGCAAAAGTGTTATTGCGTCTACAAAATAGGGGATAGATTTATGGCATTTTTATTATCATTTTTTTTACAAGCAATGGCAGTGATTAGTGTTTTTTTAGTGGAACTGCGACATTGCGGGTGGACAGATTGGACACTTTTTGGGACCAGTGCCATTTATACAGCGACAGTGCTATAAAAATGCACTGATTACTGTATAAATGACACTGGCAGGGAAGGGATTTACACTAGGGGGCGATCAAAGTGTTAAATGTGTTCCCTGGGAGGTGTTTCTAACTGTGGGGGGATGGGACTGACATGAGGAGGAGAGAGATCGCTGTTCCTGATCACTAGGAACAGACAATCACACTGTACCTCCCTGTCAGAACGGGTATCTGTTTGTTTACATTGACAGATCCTCGTTCTGGCTCTCTGTGGAGCGATCACAGCCACCGGCCAGGTGCATCAGCTCCCCCGCCGTGCAGCGAGCACTCGCGCGCTTGCTATAGCTGTTAAAGGGACCGACTTGCAGCTATGGCGATTTGTGGGAATGAGCCGACCTGCTGCAGTATAATGCCGACAAGCGTTTAATATGTGTTTGGTTTTGAAGGGATGAGATGGCACTCCCAAACAACACAATAGTCGTGGGTGGGGGGGGGAAGCACAGGGAAACTGGTGAAAAAGACCATGCGGTTTCTCTGCGGTCGTGTGTTTGGAAAGGTGCATGCACTTTTTTGCAGTTCACGCAGCACATTCAAATGAATAGTGCGAACAGAGTCTGAAAGCAGCTTGTATACACACCTTTGTGAATGTCTTCATTAAAAAGAATGCTTAAAAAAACACTTGTATATGCCTTTTTTTATGGTTGTGTGAATGAGGTCTAACACTTTTGGTGGTTAAATAAATCAGACCAATAGCTGAGACACACAAAGAATTGGAGTTGGGAGCTTTGTCTTCCTATCCGCCAGCACTGCTCCAGTGAGGGGACACGCTCTCCCCTCCCCCACACACAGCAGAGCTTTCCTGTACCCCCCTCCCTCCACATGACACAACAGCATCGCCGCTGAGAGGCGTCACGGCCCCGCCCCCCGGAATGCTGGGAGTTGTAGTCCGCGCCTCCACCATTCTGTGGTAGTTAGACGGCGAGCTGTTGTCGGTGCTATGACCTCCTGAGGTGCCGTGTGTCCGCTGTAAACCGGACAGGGATTGTGCAGACTCCGGAGCAGAGCCGCCATGGCCCGGCAATTGATGCCGGTGCGCAGTTCTCAGAAGGCGCTCCTTTTAGAGATGAAGGGGCTGCAGGAGGAGCCAGTGGAGGGGTTCCGGGTCACCCTGGTGGATGAGGGGGATCTGTACAACTGGGAGGTGGCGATCTTTGGGCCCCCCAGCACCTTCTACGAAGGGGGGTACTTCAAGGTGAGGAGGGGAGCAGGAAGCAGCTTGTTCTTCAGGCCTGGGGAAGACTAGGGCAAAGGATGTCTGAAGCTATACGTTTTTGTTCCATTGCCATAGGGTTATGAAGGGTTAAAGCCTTTATGTGTGTCCTACCTGTTCACTTCCTGTCAGAGAAGCAACAGGAAGTGAGAGAAAATCCCTCTAAGACCCTTTCACACAGAGGTTGGGTTCACATTGGTGCACTGTCCAACATGGCATGTGATTTACATCGCACTGCTGTGCAAACCACATGCAATGAGATTGTATGGCTGAATTTGCATCGCATTCAGACCAAACTCAAACAGGATCCCCCCTCCCCTCTTTCTTTTTGTTTTTTTGTCCGCACCAGCATCGGATCGCATGGGTGTTCACACTCATCGCAATCTGATTCCTGTCCGAATTTACAGTACGCACTGCCACATGCAAACTGATCTGGGGGTGTCATTAACTTTGTATTGACACCCGCACCGGTTCGCATGTGGTAGTGTAAACTGGGTGCCATGTGGGATCCCGCAGAGGAATCGCAGGGTTACCGCATTGCACCAATGTGAACCAAGCCTCAGGTGGAGCGTAGGGTTGCCATTGCATACCTTTAAACCCAAACACATACTAAAGTGGTGTTTCCAACAAAAATATAATTTAGCTTTAAACTAGCTTAGACCTAAAAAATAAAAAAAAACATTTTTTTTTCTCACCTTCAAATGCCTGTTGCTATGCGGTCCCACAAAATCTGCCTTTCTATTCACCGAGGATCCTGACGTCAGCTCCCTCGGGCTCCTAACAGCGCTAATGCTCCTGGGAAATCATGACACATCATGCCGAGCGCCTCCCCTGTGCAAGAATCGCGTGCACTTCCGCACCCGCCGCTCGTTGTCATGGCAACCCAAGTGGTTGACGGATGCTGCCTTGCGCATGCGCGAGATTGGGGCAGGACGGGCGGCGCTTTCTGATTCGTCTCCAGAGAAATGCAGGAAGTAATTGCTTGTGGGCTTCACAATGACCACAAACAAAATGACAACCATCAGCACACCGGAATATAAAGTGTTTGTTTGTAAGATGTTTGCGGAACGGTGGCGCATTTAGCAATAGTAAGTGACCCTATGTGTACAGATAAAACGATTAGAGAGCAGACATACTTAAAAAAAATGCAAAATGTAGTGGAAACCCCGCTTTAATTACACAGGTTCTGTGGCTAATTAAGGTGCTAAATAAACTCAGTTGGTGCCTTATCTGCATTAACCACTTCAATACCGGGCACTTTCACCCTTCCCGCCCAGGCCAGCTTTCAGCGCTGTAACATTTAGTTGTGTTCCCTGACTGTGTGTTCTAACTGTGGGGGATGGGACTGACTGGGGGAGAAGACTGATCGGTGTTCCTATATACTAGGAACTAGAGGTAGACCGATATGGGTTTTTCTCTGGCCGATACCGATGCCGATATTTAGAAATCACGGCGGCCGATAGCCGATTTATGAAGCCGATTTTTTTGGGCCGATATGTTAAGCCGATTTTGGGCTAAACAGTAAAGTTAGCCCATATTTCTTTTTTTTGCAACCAAAAGTTTTCATTACCTGTTTTTGTGTAATATATATATATATATATATATATATATATATATATATATATATATATATAATAATGTAATACACAAAAACAGGTAATGAAAACTTTTGGTCGAAAAAAAAATATGGGCTAACTTTACTGTTTTTTTTTTTTTTATTTGTTAAAGTATATTTTTTCCCCAAAAAATGTGTTTGAAAGACCGCTGCACAAATACCGTGTAACATTAAATATTGCAGCAATCGCTATTTTATTTCCTAGGGTCTCTGCTAAAAAAAAAAAATATAATGTTTGGGGGTTCCAAGTAATTTTCTAGCAGAAAATACAGGATTTTTACTTGTAATCAACAAATGTAAAAAAAGATTTAGCCTTTAAATGGTTAAACTGAGAATTCTCCTACACGGAGTTCAGTTAATTGATAAGTAGCAACATTGTATATCTTTTCTAAAACTTGGCAGGCTGCCCAGGAGAGAGAGAAGGTCTTCTACGGGAAGCACTTGCATTGACTTGTATTGCAGAAGCTTTTTGCAAGTCGCGGTGCTGAACTTATCAATCGGCTTTTTTAAAGCACAAATCGGCCGATGCCAATTAATTTAAAAACGCCAAATATCGGCCGATATATCGGCCAACCGATATATCGGTCGACCTCTACTAGGAACACACAATGTGTCTTCTCTCCCCTGACAGGATTTGGATCTGTGTGTGTACACACACAGATCCACATTCCTGCTTTGTCATGAGTGATTGTGGGTGCCTGGCGGACTTTGCCGGGCACCCATATGGAAAGATGCAGCTAACCCACACCAAACCTGAGGGCACAGTGTACTAAACCTGCTGTGCAGTTAAACTGCTCCACATCAGTGTGTAAGGGGTCTAACCCTGAGGGAAATTCTGTTTCCTGGCACCAACATGGCAGCATACATGTGGTAGTATGCTGCCATGGATTAAAGCCAGAAACGGAAAGTTACTAGGGTTGCACAGATATGAGGAAGGCTCCGGCCGAAACATGTTGGCATTTTAGATGTCGCACTGCTGTTAGTGCTCAATAAAGATTTAAAGTGGTTGTAAACCCACTATTTGGACTTTTACCTACAGGTAAGCCTACAACAAGGCTTACCTGTAGGTAAGGAGAATATCTCCTAAACCTGCACGGTTTAGGAGATATTACCCCCGCAATGCGGGCGGCGCAGGGGGGACTCCACGGCTGAAGGACCGGCATCGCCGGACCCTGCCGATTTTAAATCTCCCGCGCGCACGCGCGGGAGTGACGTCATCGCCGCTCCAGCCAATCACAGCGCTGGAGCGGCGATACCCGGAAGACACGCCGGAGCAAGATGACATCCTGCTCGGCGTGGACCAGGTAAGTGGTACACACCTCGTTCCGAGGTAAGTATTTCATAATAGGCTAGTATGCGGTGCATACTAGCCTATTATGCCTTTTGCATTGCAGGTTTGGGGGAAAAAAAAAAAAGTTTATGCGGTTTACAACCGCTTTAAGAAAAAGCAATTGAGTTTCCGTCATTTCTTGCTATTTGCACCGATACCTGTTTTTTGTTTTTTTTCTGCCGAGTACAAGTACCAATACTTTGGGTCAAGTACTTGCCGAGTACCAATACCTTTGCAGTGCAATTTGAGCCCATACAAAATGAATGGGCTTTAATTGCACCGCAAAGGATCGTGTGTGATTACTGTCCAAATCACATGTGGTTTTGCCTGCACTGCTTCTGTGTGAACCCAGACTTGTCATAGTGACTTCAGCCGGGAAACTACCTGTTGTTGGGACAGGAATCGCACCACATCTCTGTTCAAATGACATGTGCTTCCTTGCAGTGAGATTAGAGCCCATTCATTTTGTATGGGCTCAAATCGCACTGCAAAGGTGTCCGTTTCAGGTATCGGAGTATTTGTACGAGTACTCTTACAAATGCTTAGAATTGATACTGGTATCTGTGCAACCCTACATATGACCGTATTTGAAACAATTTCCTTGCACCAACATAGCAGCATACATATAATAGTATCCTGCCATGGATTAGCACCAGGAAAGGAAAATTACAATAAGTATTTTTTCTATTACCAGTCAAGCCCACCCCCTCTATTTATTGTCACCTAGGTGAGAATGACATAACCCAGGTCTGCATATAACCCAGCATCCTGATGACCAAAGAGGAGTTCCATGCGTGGGACCCAGGCATGCAGCAGATCTCGGCAACGCTGGATTCACTGGGCGTGGGAGTTTGTTTATTAAAAAGGCAAGTGGAGACAAAAAAAAAAAGGGGTTGGGGTAAAGTTACTTTGAAGCATAGTGACTTCTGCCAAGCAACTCTAGGGTTATCGGTTTGAATCCCAACCACACTGCCTGCTTGGAGTTTGCATGGTCTCCCAGTGCCTGCATGCAGGGCCGGTACAAGGCAGGGGCAGGAGGAGCCACTGCCCTGGGCGGAGTTTGGAAGGGGGCGCAAAACACTAGAGCATCATGCTTTGTCTCAGCCTCTGCGTTGCTAATTCTGTCCAAAAGCACCACTGAGAATGTGCTCTTACCTGCTGCAGGCTTCCCCAGAAAGAACACTCTCCTGGGCACACGTTTTCCTGACAGGCTGGGTGGTTGGATCGGGACAGTGAGAGCTCCAGACAGGTGGGTAGAGCAGACAGCACAGCAGTACACTGCATCCCCGATCATCACTGCCCAGCAGACATCGGAGGTTTTCATTCTCCTCGCACAGACTTAAGATAAGGGGAGACAGATAACAGACTGCTTCTCTCCTCCTGTGAGTCCCGACCAGTTCTGCTATCCACACTATGCAATGCTGTGCTGTAAACCTGTGCTGACCCTTGCAGTGCAGGTTTACTAGTGAAAGTGAAAGTAAAATGTTTATATATAGGTTAGAAATATACTGGGACTTTTCAGGCTGTACATAGATTTATTGCACACACACACACACACACACTGTATCTTAATGAAAATCATGCATTTTAATAAAATATAGTTTGCATGTGGAATACATCTATGTAGCAACGGAAAATTTCTAGTATATTTTTAACCAAACAGCAAGTGATGGGATGCAGCCCAACTGCAGCAAAGTAAAAAAGTCCACTCTGCAGTGTTGGAGGAAAGCTTGTACTTGCTCCAGCCAGCTGCAGTGCTCTCCCCCTCCACCCAAAGCCTCAGCATCATCATACCATGCAGGAACATTAACCCTGTATGGTTGGATGAGGCTGGAGTGTGACCACAGCCACTCACAATTCACCCAGGAAGGAGCTCCACAGAACCAATCACAGCACTGGGAGAGCCTACTGGAGCAAGGAATAAGATAAAGATGGGTACACACTAGGGTTGTCCCGATACCGAGCATTTGCCCTGAGTACTTGTACTCGGGGCAAATGCTCCACCGCTGACTGCCCAGGTATCGGGTGAAGCATCGATCAGTGCAGTGGGAGAGTTTCAAGCACCGATCTCCCTGTATAGGTTTCAAAGTCCGGCTTACAGCTGCTTAAGTGATCAGCGGTGATCAGTACTTGTAACTCTCCCACACACGATCACCGCTGACTGTCACCGCATCCTCCTCCAGTCCCCCTCTGTTCTGCTGCTCCGCTGCTGTCCCCCTCCATGCTTTTCCGTGTTCCCCTCCATGCTTCTCCGTGTCCCCCTCCATGCTGCTGTCCCCCTCTCTTCTCCTCCGTGCTGCTGTCCCCATTTCCGTGTCCCCCTCTCTTCTCCTCCGTGTCCCCCTCCATGCTGCTGTCCTCTCTTCTCTCCCTCCGTGCTGCAGTCCCACTCCGTGCTGCTGTTCTCCTCCATGCTGCTTTCCTCCTCTCTTCTATCCCTTCGTGCTGCAGTCCCCCTCCGTGCTGCTGTTCTCCTCCGTTTCCCCCTCAGTGCTGCGGTCCTCCTCTCTTCTCTCCCTCCGTGCTGCTGTCCCCCTCTCTTCTCCTCCGACTTTTATTCT
Organism: Rana temporaria; assembly: GCF_905171775.1. Taxonomy (NCBI): domain Eukaryota; kingdom Metazoa; phylum Chordata; class Amphibia; order Anura; family Ranidae; genus Rana; species Rana temporaria. The sequence goes on from NC_053489.1 coordinate 362,217,373, forward strand.
TTCTTAAAAACGGGGGGGGGGGGGGGCGCGGTTTGCCATCTTCGCCCTGGGCACCAAATGGCCTTGTCCCAGCACTGCCTGCATGGGTCTGTTTCAGGTACTCCGGTTTCCTCCCACACTCCAAAGACATGCTGGTAGGTTAATTGGCCCCTGTCTAAATTGGCCCTAGTACTGTATGTATAAATGTGAGTTCGGGACCTTAGATTATATACTCCTCGAGGGCAGGGACTGATGTGAATGTAAAGTATATATATATATATATAAAGTGCGGCGTAAATTGACAGCACTATATAAGTACCTGCAATAATAAGAGGAACTTCAATTTTTTATTTTCAAATTCACCAGCTTCATATACAGCAGTTAAAATAAGTATTGAACACATCACCATTTTTCCAGGTAAATATATTTCTAAAGGTGCTATTGACCTGAAATTTTCACCATATGTTGGTAACAACTCATGCAATCCATACATGCAAAGAAACCAAAACAAATAAGTTCAACAATGAAGTTCCGTGTAATAAAATGGAATGACACAGGGAAAAAGTATGAAACGCGCTAACTGAAATGTATTTAATGCTTAAAGCGGAGGTCCGGCGGTAAAAAATAAATAATTAAAAGTCAGCAGCTACAAACACTGTAGCTGCTGACTTTTATTAAGCACACTTACCTGTCCAGGTTGCCAGCGATGTTGGCCGCCCGAGGCTGATTCGTCCCTCGGAACGGGTCCCGGGGCTGCCATCCACACTAAGGGAAACAGGCAGTGAAGCCTTATGGCTTCACTGCCCGTTTCCTACTGTGCATGTGCGAGTCGCGTGGCTTTTTGTGAATGGGCACACCGTCCTGTGTCTCTCAGAAGACCGCGTGCCTCCATTTCCCAGGAGGCAACGCGAGGAGGAGAACACAGAACCTCACAGCGGACGAGGCAGATTAGGACGATCTGCCTAGTAACAGCCTTTTCTGGTGTGTGTGTGTGTGTGTGTGTGTGTGTGTGTGTGTATGTATGTATATATAGCAGCCTCAGTTTTGTTCTGCCTAGCAAAGGAGAAGGACGTATGGCTCCTTTTGGGCCCAGCTCCCTGAGGAAAATTTGTATTTTATTTTTTCTTGAAAGAATCTTCTATCAACTGTCGGCTGAGAGACAGGCTGGATATATAGATTTTTGTAGTCTTCTCAGTCCGGCCAGCGAGCGTGAGCACACCTTTGCAAAGAGGCTGGGTCTGCCACGACATACCCCATGACTCTTGGGGTGGCCGGTGAGCTTTCCGCTCCGAGGTCCACATATGACTGGGCTGTGGTGTTGTCTCACTCACAGTGGACCGGGCCGACAACTACCTCCAGCGCGGTTGTATGCCTGTCAGGAATGCGTCAGTGAGTCCTCACGTGGACAGGTAAGTGCAGTCCCTCCCGCTTACGTGGGTTGGTACAGCTGAGCATTCCTGGGGTTCGGGTATCCTCCTATTATCCCTTCCCTGCTCCTTTTCCCTCTGGTGCATTACTATTGCTGCTGTCGGGGGGCACCTTACTGAGGGGACTGTGGTGCGTCTGGCCTGCGTTTTTATTGCTGGGGGTCTTTTTAAAAGAGGAGTTTTTGCCACTGTTTCAGCCTCCTTAGGCTTTCCCTGCTGAAATGCGGTGTTTCGCCGCCATTTTGGAGGCGCCTGTGCCATTTATTAGGTGATTTTCAGCTTCTATTGAAAATCCAATTGGCGGCCATTTTGTTGTTTTATCTGAAGATGTGGACCAAGACCTTCCTTGTCAGTGTGCTTATCAATGCTGTAAGAGACTCCCTTTAGCTGGATAGTGCAGCTGAGGCTTCTGCTGAGGGCTTGGTCTTTTTTGGATCACGCAAATCAGACCGCTCTGTGAAGGTTTTTCCTTATGTGCCCTTCTTTGATAAATTCATTGATGCGGAATGGGAAAAAAGTGTGCTTCTCCTCCAGTGGTGGACTCTCCAGTTGCCCGGTTAAATAAGGTAACCACTCTCCCTATAGAGGGAACCCCTGCTTTTAAGGATCAGACTCATAGGAGATCCGAAGCACTGACCCATTCCATGTTTACCATGCTGGGGTCTGCCTTGCAGCCTATTGTGGCCACTACCTTGGTGTCTCAGACACTCACTGAATGGGCAAAAATGTTGCGCCAGACTGTGGAGTACCAACTCCCTCCCGAAGTTATTAGGCTAGCGGACCAGCTGGTCCAGGGGTGATGCTTCACTGGATGCAGCACCCTTGATATCCAGGGCTTCTGTTTCGGCGGTGGTTTTACGCCGCCTCCTCTGGTTGAAATGCTGGTCTGCTGACCAAGCCTCTAAAAATGCCCTGACGGATTTACCCTTCAAAGGTGGGAGGCTTTTTGGGTCCTCGGACATTATCAAGGATGTCACTGGAGGGAAGAGCACTCTCCTCCCTCAGTCCACCAAGGGGAAGGAGCCCCGTCGTAAGCCGGGTCCTTCTTTTCCCACGCAGAAGCGGTATTTTCGTCAGTCAAGGTCCGTGGGTAAGCCCTTTCAGGCCAACAAGAGCTCTGCTGGGGGACAGAAACGTCCCTGGGTGCGTAAGCCGAACAAACCGGCATCCAAACCCGCCACTGCATGAAGTCTAGTCTTGCCCCCTTCTGACTTATGGGTGGGGGGACGGCTTTGCAGGTTCACGACTCGGTGGACCTCCCTGCTCTCCGATCATCGGGTCTGCGAGGTGGTCTCCGGGGTACAAGATAAGTTTCTTTCCTATCCTCCGAACAGATTCTTTCCCTCAAGTCTCCCTATCCGCTCGGCTTGTCGGGCTGCCCTGTTGGGGGCAGTACAGGACTTGGTAGGTTGCGGGGTAATTCTACCCGTTCCGCAGGATGAGAGGTTTCATGGTTTTTATTAGAATCTGTTTCTGGTCCCGAACCCCAAGACCCTAAATGCCTTTGAAGGTAAGGAAGTCCTGCATGGAATCCATTCGTTCGGTGGTAGCTGCGCTCCATCCGGGGGAATTTCTGGCATCCTTGGACATCAAGGATGCATACTTGCATGTCCCAATTTGCGCAAGTCACCAAAAGTTTCTGCGCTTTTTGCGATCGGGGAGGACCACTATCAATTTGTGGCCCTTCCTTTTGGCCTGGCGTCAGCACCAAGAGTTTTCACCAAGGTGCTCGCACCGATCCTAGCTTTACTGAGACAGCGTGGTAATTGCCATCGTGGGCTACTTAGACGATCTTCTGAGAGCAGCTTCTGGCTCAAAGTTAGAGGAGGATTTGTCTATAGCCAGCCAGACCCTCCAAGAATTTGGGTGGGTGTTGAACGTTTAGAAGTTGGTCCTGGTTCCGGCTCAGCTCTTGGAATATCTGGGGTTGATTCTGGATTTCTCGGAAGCAAGGGTCTTTCTACCCCTGGAGAAATTGCAGACCCTTCAGTCTGCAGTGAGAGTGTTGGCATCCCGCAAATGGTCGTCTCTCTGTTTTTTGCATGAGAGTCCTAGGCTTGATGGTGGCCTCGTTCGAGGCAGTACTGTATGCCCAGTTCCACACTCGAGTGTTGCAGAAGGAGATCCTGTCCAAATTGAACAAATCTCCATTGTCTCAGGATCACCAGATTTAGGTCAGCCGCCTGGTCAGGGTCTCTCTGAATTAGTGGCTGAAATCCCACCGGCTCTTCGGTCCGGGAAGTCGTTTCTTCCCTTCCAGTGGACGGTGATTACGACGAACGCCAGCCTCAAGGGCTGAGGGGTCCAGTCGGCCCAGGGTCGCTGGACCCTAGAGGAATCCTGTCTGCCGATCAATGTCCTGGAACTTCGGGCAATCAGACTATGCCTCTCCTCGTGGTTGAGGAGGTTGCAAGGTCGCCCAATCAGGATCCAGTCACATAATGCCACAGCGGTGGCTTATGTCAACCATCAGGGGGAACGCAGAGCTCGTCTGCAGCGTCCGAGGTCGCTTACATCCTAAGGTGGGCAGAAAGAAGCGTGCTGGCTCTGTCGGCCGTCTACATTCCGGGTGCAGAAAACTGGCAGGCAGACTACCTGAGTCGCCAGATGCTGGACCAGGGAGAATGGTCATTGCATTCGGAGGTATTTCAACTCCTTTGCAGGAGGTGAGGCACACCAGACGTGGATCTCCTGGCCTCTCATCTCAGTCGCAAGGTGTCTAGGTTCGTGGCCAGGTCCAGAGATCCTTGGGCGGACGTGTTGGTAGCCCCATGGGTTCAGTATCAGCTAATTTATGCCTTTTCCCCATTGAAGTTACTTCTTCGGCTGCTCCGCAGAGTACCACCGCACCTGCAAGGCATACATCTCTGTGTGAAGAGATGAGACCAGGGCAATTGGTGCTTCCTGGGCTTTCCGACATCAAGCGTCTGTCTCACAGGTATGCAAGGCAGCGACTTGATCGTTCATTCACACTTGATGTGAGCACATCTTCTGATGCTTTCTTCGGCCGCAAGGTTTTGCAGGCAGCTGTTTAAAGTTGAACCTTCTCCGTTGAGCTCTGCTTGTTTGGGGTGAAGTTGTGTTTTTTTTATTTACTGACACTGTTCCCACCCCTCGTTTTTGACACTGCTTGGGGACGTCCCACTTGTCAAGACTTGAGAAGGCTGTGTCCGTCCATGGACGATAAGAAATAATAGGATTTTTTATACTCACCGTAAAATCCTTTTCTCTGTCGTCCATGGATGGACAAAGCCCCCACCCCTCCTTTTTAGGTTTGTACAGCTTGTTACGAACTGAGGCTGCATGCTGCAGGGAGGTGGGTTATGCCAGGAGGGACCGCTCCCTTGGCGGGCCTGTTCAACTCTGTTAAAATAACATGTATTTGAATTTCTAACATTTTTCTGCCTAGTCCTCTCCTGTAAACAGGCACATAACCCACTTGTCAAGACTTGAGAAGGATGTGTCCGTCCATGGACGACAGAGAAAAGGATTTTACGGTGAGTACAAAAAAATCCTATTTATTTATTTTGGTCTTTTTGGCTTTTTTTTAAAAAAATTTTAAGGGTGGATCTTCACTTTCATACACTTCATTTCACAGTCTTCAAATCTTGACAGTTCCGTGGGCCTCTTCTATGAACTCTGATCTTTATTTATTTCCATAGATTTTCTATTGGATTCAAGTCAAGTTTTTTTTTTTTTTTCTTTGTACCCAATTGAGAGTTTCCTTGGTTTTGTGTTTGGGATCATTACCTTGCTGAAATGTCCACCCTCATTTCATCTTCATCCTGGAAGATGACAGCAGATTTTTATCAAGAATGTCTTGGTACATTTTTTTCCATTCATCCTTCCTCCAATCATATGAAGTTTGCCAGTACCGTATGCTGAAAAACTGCCCTACGCCATGATGTTCCTTCTTCCAAACTTCACTGTTGGTATGGTGTTTTTGAGGTAATGCGCAGTGTAATTTGACTTCCTAACATGGTGTGTATTATGGATTTCAAAGAGTTACAGTTTGGCATCATCTGACCAGACTATATTCTCCCAGTATTTCACAGGCTTGTCTAAATGTTGTGCAGCAAACTTTAAATGAGCTTCAACATGCGTTTTGTTCAGCAATGGAGTCAGGCCATGGCGGTTGAGTGCATTAATAATTTTTTCTTTGAAACCATTGTACCTGCTAATTCCAGATCTTTCTGAAAATCTCCACAAGTGGTCCTTGGCTCTTGGACGACTCTTCTGATAATTATTTTCACTCTTCTGTCAGAAATCTTGCGAGGAGCACCTAGTCGTGGCTGGTTTATGGTGAAATTATGTTCTCTCCACTTCTGGATTATGGCCCCAACAGTGTTCCCTGGAACATTCAAAAGTTTAGAAATCCTTCTGTATCCAATGACATCAGTATTGAGAGGGCTCTCTGCTTTTACCCATTATGAGATCCATTTTGTTACACATACCTTAATTTTTTAACTTATTTGTTTTGGTTTCTTTGTATGTGTAATCCACATGCATTGTAAGAGCCGATTCACACTGGGGCGACTCGTCAGGTGGTGAGAATTTCATGTCAATATCACCTTTAGAAATATATTTACCTGGAAAAATGCTGGCGTGTTCAATACCAATTTTTACTCGCTGTATATAGCGTAGCTGCTGACTGTAAAGGCCCTTATACACGATCCGAAAATCATATGAAAAATACAGATTATTCGAAGCGATCGTACAATAATCGGATCATTAGTACAGAAGTTTTCGAAAAGCCAATCACGACATTTCATCCAATGAGCACAAAAAAAATTCTCGTATAAAACCAGATTGTACGATTTTAGTGTAATCAGTACAGTTATTGTTTGAAAATACAGTACAAATACATTTTATTAAGTTTTTCTATTGTACAAGAATTTTCTTAACTTTAGTAAACGCTTCATGTTCAATATGTGACTAGCATGCAAAAAAAATCACTATCTTGGATACCAGAGCTGGCTTCCTGAGGAACCACAACTGGCTCCCTACTGTGCTTGGTGAATTGTCCTGTGTGTGTCATGCTGTGGGATGGGATATAGCCTCCCCTAGACAAGGAATGTGGAAACGAGAGCGAGTACTGATAAAAATTGGTACTTTCCATTCCCCTCTCCTCCCGGGGGGAAAGGGGGCATATAACTTGGTTACAGGCTTGGGAGGGTGCAAACCAGTGGGACTTCTGGGGACCACTGGGGCTGTGGTGCTTTAGTGCTAGTTCACACCAGATGCAGTTCAGTGCGCTTTTTTTTCTGCATTAAAAATGCATGCAGTGTTTTTCATGTATTCCAATGTCTTTTGTTCACTCCAGTACAGTCAGTTTCTGGTTGAGAAAAAAATGTAAAACATGCTGCATTTTTTTTTTTTGCACAGAACTGTACTGGAACATGACAAATTGTATAAAAAATGCACCGGAACTGCATGTGGTGTGAACTGTAAGCAAAAACTGGGTGGGGGGGGGGGGGGGGGGGCTGTGCTGCAACTGCGTGTAATGCATTTGGTTGTGGTGCTGTGGGCTTTCAAGGGTTAAAATGGGTGTCCATGAAGTGACCTTTCATCTGACAGTCAACTGCCCATTAAAAAGAGATCTACCACCAACTGCCTTTCAGAGGAGAGTACAGCTCTAGGTCTCTGTTGAAAAGTAACTCTCCCCATTGAGGATACAGATGGCAAAAAAAAAAAAAAAAAAAAAAAAATGGCAGGTGTTCTTAATTCACCAGACTTTCCATTTTTTTTTTTTTTTTTTAACCTCTTGACCACCGAGGACGTCCCTGGGACGTCCTCTGCTTTGTGCGGTGATATCTGAATGATGCCTGCAGCTACAGGCATCATTCAGATATCCTTCCCCTCAAGCCGCCGATTCTCTGCACCATAAGAACGATCAAAGCGCCGCTTGATTGTTCTTATAGGCAGCGGGAGGAGACGTCCCCCACCATCCGGTGCTTCCCCCGGGCTCTCCCGTGCCATCGGGGGCCCGGAGAGCGAATCGGCCGGCACTCGCTGCAGAACCATAGAGATGACTGGTGACCAGACGGTCACAGTCATCTCTATGACCGTCTGAGGACCGGGCGAGACGTTATGACGTCACGCCCGGTACCTGGAAGTAAACAAAGCCGCAATCGCGGCTGTCGGCATGTGATCTGTGATTTTTTTTTCACCGATTTCATGCTTGCAAGCCTGGAGGAGAGAAGTGATAAAACAAAAAAAAAAATGTAAAAAAAAGTGTAAAAATAAAAAAAATCAAGTAAAATAAAAATATATATATATTTTTTTTTCAAAACGCCCCTGTCCCCGTTATCTCGCGCGCAGAAGCGAACACGCATGCAGGTCCAGCCCACATATGTAAACACCGTTCAAAACCCACATGTGAGGTATTGTTGCGTGCGTTAGAGCGTGTGCAACAATTCTAGCACTAGACCTCCTCTGAAACTCAAATAGTAATGCCGCGTACACACCATCACTTTATGTGATGAAAAAAAATGACGTTTTTAAAAACGTCACTTTAATTGACTGTGTGTGGGGGAAAACGTCGTTTTATGTCTTGTAAAAAACGACCAAAAAAATTGAAGCATGCTTCAATTTTATGTGTCGTTTTTCAAAAGTGCACTTTTTACTTCACAGAAATTGACCGTGTGTAGCAAAAAACGTCGTTTTCTAAGACGTTTTTTCATCCACGCATGCCCAGAAGCTACTTCAATGGTAAAACGTGGTGGAACGTAACCTCACTTTGCAAGAACATTGTGAGAAAAACGATGGTGTGTAGGCAACTTCGTCTTTGAAAATTGAAGTTTCAAAAACGTCATTTTTTACTTCACAGAAAGTGTCGTTTTTTTTCATCATATAAAGTGATGGTGTGTACGGGGGATTAGGCTAGGTTCACACCACGATTTTTACATCCGATAATCGGACCGTTAAATCGGATGGAATCGTATATGACAAAATCGTATGTAATCGTATGTCAAAATTTTCACTAAAAAATCGGATCCTGATTTTAAATAATGTCTGGGAAAAAGAAGATTTTTGAAGTTATGGATATTCAGGGGAACCCCCGCCGTCAATTTAAAACAAAAATGACGTGCGGTTCCCCCTAAATATCCATAACCAGACCCTTCAGGTCTGGTATGGATATTCAGGGGAACCCCGCCGTCAATTTAAAACAAAAATGACGTGCGGTTCCCCCCTAAATATCCATAACCAGACCCGTTATCCGAGCACGTTGACCTGGCCGGCCGCAGAAAAGAGGGGGGGACAGAGTGCGGCCCCCCCCTCTCCTGAACCGCACCAGGCCACATGCCCTCAACATTGGGAGGGTGCTTTGGGGTGCCCCCCAAAGCACCTTGTCCCCATGTTGATGGGGACAAGGGTCTCATCCCCACAACCCTTGCCCGGTGGTTGTGGGGGTATGCGGGCGGGAGGTTTATCAGAATCTGGAAGACCCCTTTAACAAAGGGGACCCCCAGATCCTGACCCCCCCCCCCCTGTGTGAAATGGTAATGGGGTACACTGTACCTCTACCATTTCACGAAGGAAGTGTAAAGTATTGTAAAAAAACACACTGACACCTTAGAATAAAGTCCTTTATTAAAAAAAAAAAACACTCGTTCCCAGCTTCCAGCGTTGTCCTGATCCTGCGAGGGCTGATCTCTCGCGATGAGAAGATCCTGCGACGGCCGGGTGTTCTCCGATCCAGCGCTGAGAAGATCCATCCGGAGCGCAGCATCCCCGACCTCCTCATCGCCGGATACAGCCCAGCGGAATGACGCGCTGGAGCTGTGACATTACTTATATAGAGGAGGCAGGGCCACCCGTCACGTGACCCCGCCCCCTCTGACGTACCCTCTGCTACGTCACTGGCGAAGCCCATAGTCTTCCCTCTTCTTGGGCTTCCCCAGTGACGTAGCAGAGGGTACGTCAGAGGGGGCGGGGTCACGTGACGGGTGGCCCTGCCTCCTCTATATAAGTAATGTCACAGCTCCAGCGCGTCATTCCGCTGGGCTGTGTCCGGCGATGAGGAGGTCGGGGATGCTGCGCTCCGGATGGATCTTCTCAGCGCTGGATCGGAGAACACCCGGCTGTCGCAGGATCTTCTTATCGCGGGAGATCAGCCCTCGCAGGATCAGGACAACGCTGGAAGCTGGGAACAAGTGTTTTTTTTTTTTTTTAATAAAGGACTTTATTCTAAGGTGTCAGTGTGTTTTTTTACAATACTTTACACTTCCTTCGTGAAATGGTAGAGGTACAGTGTACCCCATTACCATTTCACACAGGGGGGGGGCAGGATCTGGGGGTCCCCTTTGTTAAAGGGGTCTTCCAGATTCTGATAAACCTCCCGCCCGCATACCCCCACAACCACCGGGCAAGGGTTGTGGGGATGAGACCCTTGTCCCCATCAACATGGGGACATCCTCCCCATGTTGAGGGCATGTGGCCTGGTGCGGTTCAGGAGAGGGGGGGGGCGCACTCTGTCCCCCCCTCTTTTCTGCGGCCGGCCAGGTCAACGTGCTCGGATAAGGGTCTGGTTATGGATATTTAGGGGGAACCGCACGTCATTTTTGTTTTAAATTGACGGCGGGGTTCCCCTGAATATCCATACCAGACCTAAAGGGTCTGGTTATTGAATTTGCGGGGACCTCCGTTCGGGTTTGCTCAACCCTAGTAATAAAAAATCGGGTACGATTAATCGCACAGTCATCCGATTTCGTACGATTTAGATTGACCACAATATAAAAAAAAACGGACACGATTTTAATACGATTTCAAATCGGGACCAAAAATCGTGGTCAAACACGATTTTTGATGCGATTTTAAATCGTATCAAATCTGATGCGGATCAAATCGGATGCACTTGGGGACCTAAATTAATGAATGGAAGTGAATGGATACATTTTGCCATACAGATTTGTACGATTTTAAAGCTAAAATCGTGAGAACAAGTAGGATGACAAAATCGTGGTGTGAATGCACCCTAACCTGTAAAAAATGTTAAAGCATCACCTATGGAGATTTTTATGTACCGAAGTTTGGCGCCATTCCATGAATGTGCGCAATTTTAAAGCGTGTTTGAAAAATTATTGCACAAATACCGTGCGAGAAAAAAAGTTGCAATGACCGCCATTTTATTCCCTAGGGTGTCTGCTAAAAAAAAATATATAATGTTTGGGGGTTCTGATTAATTTTCTAGCAAAAAAAATAGATTTTTACATGAAGGAGAGAAGTGCCAAAATTAGCCCGGTGGTAAAGTGGTTAAATGGCTATAAATGTTTAAATATATGTTAAAATAAGCGGTGTTCTTTACTTACGCTATGCCTTTACACACAAGACTAATGATCATCCCTATGATTCATCCCTATGAGGAACAGAGTCTCCCCTGCTGATTTTGTACGTTTTCCCACTGACAAAGAAATTATCAGTATAAATTTTAACAGTGAAAGACAGAAAAACAACAAAAAAAAAACAGAAAAACGCATTTAAAAAAAGTTATACATTTATTTTAGCATTTTAATAAGTGAAATTAGTATTTGACCCCTTCGCAAAACATGACTTGTTGGCGGTCAGACGTTTCTTGTAGTTGGCCATCAGGTTTGCACACATCTCAGGAGGGATTTTGTCCCACCCATATTTGCAGATCCTCTCAAAGTCAAAAGGGTTTATACCCATCAGCCCCCTCCACATATTTTTTATGGGATTAAGGCAGGGCTCGACAAATCCCGGTCGCCATGGCGACTAGAAATAGCATTCTGGCGACTTGGCTTGGAATGTTGGTGAAGTCCCCAGCTCTTCCTTGTGTGAGCTGGCGCCATCTGGTGGTGGCCGTTGGTATTACAAGTTAAGCATTACAAGTTAAACAGCAATTCTAGTGTAATTTTTTCACTATTTTCACTGCCATATTCTTCCCTCTAATTAGAACCCCCAAACATTATATATATTTTTTATCCTAACACCCTAGAGAATAAATTGGCGATCGTTGCAATACTTTCTGTCACGCCGTATTTGCGCAGCGGTCTTGCAAGCGCACTTTTTTGGGAAAAAAATACACTTTTTTTAATTAAAAAATAAGACAACAGTAAAGTTATCCCCATTTTTTTTTTTTTATATTATGGAAGATAATGTTACGCCAAGTAAATTCATACCCAACATGTCACGCTTCAAAACTTTTACCCTTTAAAATCTCCATAGGCGACGTTTAAAAAAATCTACAGGTTGCATGTTTTGAGTTACAGAGGAGGTCTAGGGCTAGAATTATTGCTCTCGCTCTACCAATCGCGGCGATACCTCACATGTGTGGTTTGACCACCGTTTACATATGCGGGCGCTGCTCATGTATGTGTTCGCTTCTGCGCGCAAGCTCGTCGGGACGGGGTGCGTTTTCTGGCTTTTGTCAAACCCTGGATTAAGGTCTGGAGACTGGCTAGGCCACTCCAGGACCTTAATGTGCTTCTTCTTTAGCCACTGCCTTGGCCGTGTGTTTTGGGTCATTGTCATGCTAGAATACCCATCCAGGACCCATTTTCAATGCCCTGGCTGAGGAAAGGAGGGAAATCGCCCAAGATTTGATGGTGCATGACCTTGTCCGTCGTCCCTTTGATGCAGTGAAGTTGTCCTGTCCCCTTAGTAGAAAAACACACCCAGAGCATAATGTTTCAGCCTCCATGTTTGATGATGTTCTTGGGGGTCACAAGCAGCATTCCTCCTCCACCAAACACAGCGAGTTGAGTTGATGCCAAAGAACTTGGTTCCACCTGACCTCAACACTTTTCCTCTGAATAATTCAGATGTTCATTAGCAAACTTCAGACAGGCCTGTCTGTACATGCGCTTTCTTGAGTGGGTTGCTGGTGCTGCAGGATTTCAGTCCTTCACGGTGTAGTGTGTTATTAATTGTTTTCTTGGTGACTAAGGTCACAGGTGCCTTAAAGGATCACTAAAGGAAACATTTTTTTTTTGCTGAAATGACTGTTTACAGGGTATAGAGACATATAAAAGTTAACTGATTCCTTTTAAAAATGATTAAACATAGATTAAATTCTATTATATAATGTGCCTGTAGTTTCACTTTCGGTTTTAAACTGGTTTCATGTTCCTGTGAACTAGAGAGACACACAGAACCCAGGGCAGTGTTTTGTTTTTAAAATGAATCTGATTGGTTCTGAGGAGTTTTAGACACACAGCTTAGACCACAGTGAGAAGCTCCCATGAGTTTTTTCATAAGGAGCCAGACAAGCCGGAAGTGTGGAGATCACAGCAGATTACAGCAACTTCAAAGCAAAAACGAACAATGAGGACATGAAACCAGTACTGCAGTAAGGTAAAGGAAGCTATTTAGCTAAAAAAAAAAAAATTCCTTTAGTGATCCTTTAAGATCATTGACAAGACTGTAGTTCTAGACTGATTCCTCACTGTTCTCATAATCATTGAAACTCCACAAGGTGAAATCTTCCATGGAGCCCCAGACTGAGGGGGATTGACAGTTATTTTGTTTTGCTTCCACTTGCGAATACTCCCGTACATACCGTATTTTCACCGCCGCTTCCGGGTAAGTCTTCTGCGGGACTGGGCGTTCATGTCTGATTGACAGGCTTCCGACCGTCGCATACTACGCGTCACGAGTTGCCGAAAGAAGTCAAACGTCGGTGCGCAGGCGCCGTATAGAGCCGCACCGACGTTCGGCTTCTTTCGGCAACTCGTGACGCGTAGTATGCGACGGTCGGAAGCCTGTCAATCAGGTAGGAACGCCCAGTCCCAGAGAAGACATACCCGGAAGCGGCGGTGAAATACGATATGTACGGGAAAAAAAAACAGCCGATTGTCATTAGGACAACTCGGCTGAATGTAATGTTGAAAATTTATTTTTGGGTGAACCCCCGCTTTAATGTCTGTGCTGACTGGAGAATAGGGGGGGGGGACACAGAGAGCCGCTCTGGTCCTGACAGAGGGAGAAGCAGGCTCTCTAGAACAAGCAACCCACAGCTGAGGAGCCAAACGGCCGGCCCAGTATTCGAACGCGGGGGGAGGGGTTATCGTCCCCAGTCCCAGCAAGTTAGATCGGTTGGGGGCTTTTATTCACATAATATTTTAACATTATATTCCAAAACCCTCAGGCAAGTTCCAGCTAATTATATATTTAGGAAAACTAAACAGATGCCTTCAGTACAAGAGATTCTGTATGGCAAGCATCCAGTGTAAGGAAGCACCTTCTGAGGGGGTCTTCATGGTCACGCTGCATCTGACGAACGCATACCTCCATGTCCCCATCTCCCCGGAACACCAGAGGTTCCTGTGTTTTGCGGTACACGTGAAACAGGACATCCAACATTGGCAATTCAGGAAATTCAAGGAATTGTACTGATTCCCTATTTGGATGACATGTTAATATACAATCTGTCACGATAGCAGCTGTTGACAGACTGAGACAAGGTGATGTCCACCCTGGAGTCACTAGGAATGATGATCAGCCGGGAGAAATTCTCCCTGGGACCGTCACAGTCAAAGGTATACCTGGTGGACTCGGTGGCCCAAAAGCTTCTCCTACCCCAGAAAAAGATTAGAGAAGGTGCTGGGGCAGTGATGACGCTCCATGAACTCGAGGAGGTCTATTATGGGGGTACTCGGAGTCAGGGCTTTTTTTTCAGGGGGAACTTGGGGGAGCTCAGTTCCACCACCTCTGGCTCAGACCCTTTGGTGCCTGCTCACCACAATCACTTGTAAACACAGAAGTCTGGTATCTGTGTTTACAAGTGACAGCTATGCACTCTGTGTGTAACCCCCTGAACTCTGTATGTAATGCAATCCTGATATGTAATGTCCCTTTAAGACCCTTCTACTGTTTGTGAAATCTGAACGGGGTCATAGTTGAGTTCCTGCACCTATTTTCTGAGAAAAAAAAGCTCTGCTCGGAGTAATGACTTTTGTGCATTCCGGCGGTATCCTGGACACAGCTCCCCTCTTGAGACCTTCAGGGATTCTTTCTCTCCTGGGACAGAAGAAGATGGAGTGCCAACTGAATGGCACTGCAGCGGACTAGGGCTGAGTTCACACTTTTGCAAATTGGATGCTGGTTTTACCGCAACCAATTTGCGTGACAGGAGACTGTGACCGTCTCTTAATAGAGTCACACACCTCTGGGGCGGCCGCGGTCCTCCATTTTCAGGTCCGAATTCAGGACCTGAAAACCCCCGATTCACCCCTGAATCAGAACAGGACCCACTGCCTCGGCCACAGCTAGTGTGAACCTGGCCTACTGTGTGCATGGTGATTTGTGGTAACATGTCTGTTACAGCACCACAATGGACAGGTCTGAATGAACTCTTAAAGCATACAGGTGTATCTCATAAAATTATAATATCATCAAAAAGTTAATCTATTTCAGTAATTCAATTTGAAAAGTGAAAAAAAGTGCGTTACACACAGAATGATATATTTTAAGCATTTCTTTCTCTAAATTTTGATGATTATAGCTTACAGCTAGTGAAACCCCAAAATTCAGTATCTCAGAAAATCAGAATATTACATAAACCAATCCTTTTGCATTAATTACTGCATTAGGCTGCATTCACACCTTAGCGCGGCATTTTGTACCGCGATTTGCCGCGACAAATTGCAGCATTTTGTACCGCGATTTGCCGCGACAAAACGCGGCGTTTTTAACCCAATGTTTTTTACAGGTCATTGTCAGAACGCCGAAGCCGCCTGAATACGCGCGACAAAAAAGGGTCCGGGACTTGTTTGAGCTTCACTCGATCGGCGTTCGGCGTGGAGATGTGAACCATCTCCATAGAGATTAATGTTATTCCTCCCCTCCAGCGTATCTGGCTTCAGGCGTTTTGTCGCTCAGGTGTGAATGCAGCCTAAGGCCCCTTTCACATGTCCGTTCCGCCTGTCCGTTCATTACAAGTCCGTTTAACGCAACATCTGGAGGTCCACTAATTGCATATCCCTGCTCTAGACATAAAGGGGCAGATTCTCAAAGGCGTTACGACGGCGCAACACCATTAGCGCCGTCGTAACACCTCATCTGGCCCCGGGTATCTATGCAACTGATTCTCAGAATCAGTTGCGCATAGGTACCCATTAGATCTGACAAGCGTAAGGCTATTACGCTGTCAGATCTTAAAAGTAATTTTTTTTCCCGCCGCTAGGTGTCGCATCGTCGCTTTTCCCCGTCGTCTATGCAAATTAGGTAAGTACGGCGATTCCCGAACATACGCGAGGTCGACGCAGCGAATTAACGTCGTTTGCGTAGCGTACCCGACGCGTAAGGTTGCCCCTGCTAATTAGCAGGCGCAACCAATGTTAACGATGGCCGTCGTTCCCGCGTCGAATTCAACAAAAATTACGTCGTTTGCGTAAGACGTCCGCGAATGGCGCTGGACGCCATTTACGTATACATCTAGGCAAATGACGTCGGGGCGACGTCATTTAGCGCAATGCACGTCGGGTAATTTACCCGACGGAGCATGCGCAGTACGCTCGGCGCGGGAGCGCGCCTAATTTAAATGGTGCCCTCCCCATTTGAATTGGGCGGGCTTGCGACGAGCAATCTAACGCTACAGCGCCGCAAGTTTACAGGTAAGTGTTCTGAGAATCAGGATGTAAACCTGTAGACCTGCGGCGGTGTAACGTAGATCTCATATATTACGCTGCCCAGGAGCAGCGCGAATGTATGAGAATCTGCCCCAAAGAGTGCCCCCTTGTCCTCGGTGTTGAGTTATTCACTTTACGGTCAACACTAAGTTCACTGTATGGACCTCTTATATATTTGTACATGTGGATCATATCCCCCCTTATTCTCCTCTTCTCAAGAGTGAATACATTTAGTTTTTCTAATCTTTCCTCATAGCTGAGCTCCTCCATGCCTCTCATCAGTTTGGTTGCCCTTCTCTGCACTTTCTCCAATTTCCCCGATATCCTTTTTGAGAACTGGGGCCCAAAACTGAACTGCATATTCCAGATGAGGTCTTACTAATGATTTGTACAGGGGCAAAATGATGTGTGGCTACATGTGAACAGCAGCGGTGCCAGCATTTCATTTGTACAATGAGTACAAATCTGAAAGCCGCAGCTAGCTGCATATAGCTTGTGCTTCCTGCTGATTGGAGAGCTTTGGCTCCTTCCTTCCATTAAACCGCAGTCATGAAGGTTTATTATGTGTATTTTCATATGTTAACCTTAATTTCTTTTATTTTTGTAACAGGCTCAACTGAAATTCCCAATTGATTATCCATACTCTCCTCCAACATTTCGATTCCTTACAAAAATGTGGCATCCAAACATCTATGAGGTAAATAATATTTTTCTCTACAGGGATTTAGAAAGTGAAAAATGAAAACCTAAATATTCCTTATGAACAACTTAAGGAAAGCTCCATGTTTGCCAAAAAAATAAATAATATGCAGTTCAGTTTTGGGCCCCAGTTCTCAAAAAGGGCATTGGGGAACTGGAGAAAGTGCAGAGAAGGGCAACCAAACTGATAAGAGGCATGGAGGAGCTCAGCTATGAGGAAAGATTAGAGGAACTGAATTTATTCACTCTTGAGAAGAGGAGATTAAGAGGGGATATGATCCACATGTACAAATATATAAGGGGTCCATATAGTGAACTTGGTGTTGAGTTATTCACTTTACAGTCAACACAAAGGACAAGGAGGCACTCTTTACGTCTAGAGGAAAAGAGATTTCACTTCCAAATACAGAAAGGTTTCTTCACAGTAAGAGCTGTGAAAATGTGGAATAGACTCCCTCCAGAGGTGGTTCTGACCAGCTCAGTAAGTGCTTTAAGAAAGGCCTGGATTCTTTCCTAAATGTACATAAAATAACTGGGTACTAGCATTTATAGGTAAAGTTGATCCGGGGAATATCCAATTGCCTCATGGGGGATCAGGAAGGAATTCTTTCCCCTGCTGTAGCAAATTGGATCATGCTCTGCTGGGGTTTTTCGCCTTCCTCTGGATCAACTGTGGGTATAGAATTGGGTATATGGGATTGTACGATATTATTATAATTATTATTATTTTATGGTTGAACTTGTGTCTTTTTTCAGCCTGACTAACTATGTAATTTAACCCTTTGACTGCTCAGGATGTAATACATACATAACATGCATACATGTTGTCTGTATCCCTTCTCAAATGGCCACTAATGTATGCAGGAAACTAAGCTTATGACTGGAAAAGCAGCCTTTAGTTTCATTAGTTTATGCAAAATAAAGAAAAAGGATATCCTCCCTTCCCTATTTAAACACCTGTGTAAAAAAAAAAAAAAAAGCACACACATATTATGTATGTGTCCATGCAAAATTAGGACCCAGACATACACAAGATCACATTGCACTACACATAAACTATCTGCACATGTTTGAGGTTTAGCATTAATTTCAACTTCCTCCGCAATGGCAGCCCTGACTGAGAGATTGCTCCTCCTCTTCATTCAGGGGACAGGAAGCCCAAGGATTAAACAGAATCTCTCCGACCCTTCATATGTCAGAGCTTTTTGCCCCTTTCTTAGAGGCAAGAGCAACCTTCGATGGTCCCTAGATGGGGGTCATAAAAGTCCATCACCCCTTCACTGTTGCCTTGCTTTGGGAATCAATATAGTTGTGACTGTTGTTGGCAGGTGAAGCAAAGAGTTGGGGTCACCAGTTACAAAAGTTGTAATGTAAATTTAATGGCTTAGAGTTTATCCCAGAGGCTGTTCACCAGGAAACCCAACTGAATCCATTAAGATTTTAATGGCACCTAGTGGAAGAATCTACAAATCATATCATGCAACGAAGAGCAACTATTTTAAGCTGTTGTAGAGTTTCTCGTAAATTATATGCAATTTTCCCAACAGAATGGAGATGTGTGTATTTCCATATTGCATCCTCCGATAGATGACCCCCAGAGTGGAGAACTTGCTTCTGAACGGTGGAACCCTACTCAAAATGTGCGGTAAGCCTTTTATTTCCATTCGCTTCAGTATCTGTCTGACCATAGGCCAATTTATTGCAGTAATGGATTTAACAGGTCTGTTGTAGATTATGGGGCAACACAAGTCTGCAAAACCACAAAAGTCCACAATCTTGGTCAAGTTCAAAATTAAATATACCTCTTCAAAGAAAACTTAAGCCTAGGTTATACCAAATTATTAATCTGTTTGCAATTGCCATCACAGGTCTGCTTTACCCTTCTAGCAATTTATCTGATTTATAGCTGAACTTTGGGATAAGCAATGTTGTCTGAAAAGAGAGGCATATTTATTCTTACATTATTCTTGGTGCATTGGGTATTTCTCCCAGATTTGTGCAGTAATCTCCATGCATGCCTCCAATTGTAGTTTTCTTCATTTAGCCTGTAATGGGTGGGCCTACTGGGTTCCTCCCACATCTCTACTCTCTGCACAGGCAACATAGCTGGTATTTCCCTGTGTTCTGAGAGACAGAGACAATACAGATTGTTACCCTGACAATGCTTAAAACTTGTAAATCCACTTCCTGCAAGATTTATCTTTGCATGCGGAAGACTTATTTTCACTGGTGTGAGACTTTGAATTTTTGTGTCTTTGTACCTTTATGGGGTTTTTTTCCTGCAGCTAGGGTTAGAACAACATTTTGCCCTTAGTAAGTTCAAGGGTCAGGTATCTGCCCTGTCCTAGCCTTGTTCAATGTCCTCTTGCTACTAATTCACCAGCTTATACTTTTCAAAGGTTTGCACATAATACCTCCACCTCCTTTCCACCTATGGGATTTAAATTTGGTGTTGTCAGTGTTAAAGCCCCACTCCAATCTTATTTGTGACATGCTACCATCTTGTAAGATAGCCTTTTCTATGGCCATCAGTAAGGAGCCTCATTTGATTTTGTATAACGGCAAGGTTGTTTGCGAGCAAGGACCTTTTCCTTTTTTGCCCAGAGGTCTATGCCTTTCACCTTTTTTAATGTGAATATTTCATTATCGTACATCACGGGACACAGAGCAGCCATAGTAATACCTATGTGGGTTATACGCCACCTTCAGGTGAATGGACACTGGTACACTCGGACAGGAAGTCCCCCTCTATATAACCCTCCCATACAGGGAGTACCTCAGTTTTTTCAAGAACAGATAGGGAAAGGGAGTTACCGCTCCAGGTTGGTCTAGTTTGTAATTATCCTCTTCTCAGAAGCCACGGGTGCTGGCAAAGCATATAGCGAAATGAAAGGATGTGTTTGGACAGCCGCACTCCAAAAAAAATTGCCTTTATTGGTAAAAAAGGAATCAAAAACTACAAATCACAGCAAAAACTGAACACACAGCTGATGCGTTTCACACTAGTACTTAGTGCTTAATCATAGCTGACAAACACAAAAATGCATTTCAAATACTCATTCTTAGTAATTATGTGACCGAAAAAGGTGGTAAATTGAGTCCAATTAACAAATTGGTAATTGAAACCTTCTGGTTTAGACCTTTGATTGTGTACACAGAAGGTTTCAATTACCAATTTGTTAATTGGACCCAATTTACCACCTTTTTTGGTCACATGATTACTAAGAATGAGTATTTATTTGAAATACATTTTTGTGTTTGTCAACTATGATTAAGCACTAAGGACTAGACATGTGCACTGCCAAAAAAATAGTTTTTTTCGTTTATGTTATTTTCGTTTTTTTTTATTTTTTTGGGGAAAATCAAAAAAAAAAAATTTCCGTTTTTTTTTTTTTTTTTTTTCGGAAATTTGGGAAAATCGAAAAAAACATTTTTTACGTTTTATTCGTTTTTTTGCTTTTTTTAGAAATTTGTAAATTCGGAATTCCGAATTTTCGGATTTCCGAAAAAGCAAAAAACAAAATTTCCGAATGAAACGAAAATTAAAAAAATATTTTTCGGAAATTCTAAAAATTCGAAAAAATTCGGAAGTACGAAAAAATTTTAAATTCGAAATTGCTAAGATTCGAAAATTTAAAAAAAAGAAAATTCCACAATTTCGGAAACTCCACAAATTCGAAAACTCAGAATTTTTTTAATTTTCGAATTTTAAAATTTATTTTTCGAATTTCTCAAAAATCTAAATTTCGAAAATGAAAAATTCCAAAAATCGAAATTTCGAAAATGAAAAATTCTAAAATGAAAAATTTTGAAAATAAAAAATTCGAAAATGAAAAATTCTAAATTTCGAAAATTAGAAAATTCGGAATTTCAAAAATTAAAAAATTCGAAATATAAAAAATAAAAAAAAAATAAAAAAATTAGAAATTTCTAAAATTGAAAGATTCGAAAATAAAAAATGAAAAATTTCTAAATTTTCGAAATTTTGAAAATCGAACATGAAAAATTCGAAAATTTAAAAAAAACATGAAAAATTCAAAATTTCGAAAATTGAAAAAATCGAAAATGAAAAATTCAAAATTTCGAAAATTCTGGATTTTTAAAATAAAAAAAAACGAATTCGGAAATACGAAAATTCGGAAATTCAAAATTCCGAAATTCGGGAATTAAAAAATTCGGAAACTCGAAAATTCGGAAATTGAAAAATTCGGAAATTCGATTTTTCGGAAATCCGAAAATATGGAAATTCTAAATTTTCGGAAGTCCGAAAATTCGGAAATAAAAAATTTGTTAAAATGAAAATTAGAAATTAACGAATTTCCGAATTTTCGTTAAAAAACGAATTAGAAACTAAACGAATTGCACATGTCTACTAAGGACTAGTGTGAAACGCGTCAGCTGTGTGTTCAGTTTTTGCTGTGATTTGTAGTTTTTGATTCCTTTTTTACCAATAATTTTTTTTGGAGTGCGGCTGTCCAAACACATCCTTTCATTTCATCTCAGTTTTTTCGCCAGTCTCTAAGGTGTTGGTCACAGTTAATGAAGTGCCAAGAAGAGCTCCGCAGGAGATCCTGGACAGGATCAAGGGGCTATGCAATTAGACCCATTTAAAGAGTCAAAGAGAAAAAAGGTACCCGAGCCTTGATGAAGAAAAGCAAGGTTTCTGCCTGTAATGCTTCTTTTGAGAGCTGGACCCTGGGATCCAGCGCCTTGGTCACATTACAATACCAAATGTTTCTCTGGCAGGGTGCTGCTGTACAGGTCCAAGGGAGTGGACCCTATATGCAAAGGGACCCTTGAAGGTCTAACACGACCTGACGTGATGGGTGAAGATTGGGTCTGTCTGTGATTTCCAGCAGTATCCTGCAGGGGGAATGGTAAGTTAAAAAGGAGGTCCGGTTTAAAATATATATATATATTAAAAGTCAGCAGCTACTAACACTGTAGCTGCTGACTTTTAATAAGGACACTTACCTGTCCAGGATGTCCAAGATGAAGGTAGCCGAAGCCGAGCAATCACTCGGGTCTCGGCCGCCCCGCTGCCATCCTCTGTGAGGGAATCGGGAAGTGAAGCGTTGCGGCTTCACCGCCCGACTCCTTACTGCGCGCGTGGCGCTACGTGAATGGCCGATGTCTCCTGGGATACACACGATCCCAGAAGACACCGCTCCCCCATTCCCCAGGAGGCAGCGCGAGGAGGAGAAGAAAGAAGACGAACTATGGATCAGGAAGTGGCAGATTAGGATGATCTGCCTAGCAACAGGCACATCAGGTATGTATAAAAAAATATATATTTTATTTTTATTTTTTTGCAGTATTTTTGTTTTTTGTTTTTTCAGGGTGGAGCTCCGCTTTTAACCACTTCAATACAGGGCATTTTCACCCCTTCCTGCCCAGACAAATTTTTAGTTTTCAGCGCTGTTGCACTTTGAATGACAATTGCGCGGTTGTGCGACGTGGCTCCCAAACAAAATTGATGCCCTTTTTTCCCCACAAATAGAGCTTTCTTTTGGTGGTATTTGATCACCTCTGTGGTTTTTATTTTTTGCGCTATAAACAAAAGAAGAGCGACAATTTTGAAAAAAACACAATGGCCCGGATTCACAAAGCACTTACGCCGACGTATCTCGAGATACGCCGCGTAGGTGTAAATATGCGCCGTTATATCCATGCGCCATGCCCACAAACTGAGATACGCCTAAAAATAGGCTTCATCCGACCGACGTAACTTGCCGGCGTATCGTGGGCGCATATTTACGCTGGACGCATCTGGCGCTCCCATTGATTTCCTATTCAAATATGGAAATGAGGGAGATACGTTGATTCACGAACGTACTTGCGCCCGGCGCATAATATACGTGGTTTGCGTAAGTCGTACGTCCGGCGTAAAGTTATTACCCATATATGAGGCGCAACCCATGCAAAGGTATGGACAAGGGAACTCAAGCCGTCGTATTTTACGTCGTTTACGTTGTACGTGAATATGGCTGGGCGTAGGTTACGTTCACGCCGTAGGCAGTGATCCGTTGTATCTTAGGCATTTGTTCCGACGTGATTCTGAGCATGCACACTGGGATGCATCCAGGGGACGGCGAATGCGCCGTTCGTTATTCGTATCTGGCTGAGACTCAGCCCATCATTTGCATGGGGTCACGCCTCATTTGCATGGCTCACGCCCACTTCCACTTACGACGACTTACGCTTTCGAAACCCAGCGTAGATTTGGGAGCAAGAGCTTTGTGAATACTGTGCTTGCCTCTCTGTGCTGCGTCAGCGTAGTGTATATTCGATACGCTACGCCGGCATAAATATGCGCCGATGTATGTGAATCCGGGCCAATATCTTTTACTTTTTGATTTAATAAATATCATAATTTAAAAGACCGATACGTATTGTTCTACATATTTTTGGTAAAAAAAATAAATCTCAATAAGCGTATTTAATCGGTTTGCGCAAAAGTTCTAGTGTCCACAAAATAGGGAATAGAATTATGGAATTTTTTATTTTTTTACTAGTAATGGCGGCGATCTGCGATTTTTATTGTGACCGTGACATTGCGGCGGACATATCGAACACTTTTGACACATTTTTGGGACCATTCACATTTACACAGCGATTAGTGCTATAAAACTGCACTGATTACTGTGTAAATGTGACTGGCAGGGAAGGGGTTAACACTAGGGGGTGCTGAAGGGGTTAAATATGTTCCCTAAAGTGTGTTCTAACTGTAGGGGGAGGGGACTCACAAGGGGAGGAGATCGATGTGTGTTCCTCTGTACTGGGAACACACATCAGTCTCCTCACCGCTGACAGGACATGGATCTGTGTGTTTACACACACAGATCCATGATCCTGCCGCGATTGCGGGTGCCCGGCGGACATCGCGGCCGCCGGGCACGCGCACCAGGTCCCAAGCAATGCGGCGGGGGCGCACACGCACCGGCAGCGCGCGCACGACCCCTAGCGGCCGGGAATGCAAGGACGTCATAGGACGTCCAGTCTGAAGGACGAAAGGTCCCTGCCGACGTCATTTTACTATGACTCGGTAGGGAAGTGGGTTAAAGAAGATCCGTTTATGGGGGTGCTAGACCAATTTGCCTCTCAGCACAGTCCGCCCCATAAGACTGGCGCTACACTAACAGTGTAGCGCAAGCTGGCGGGGACTCTTTCCGTGCTGCCCCCCTGCAAATTGCTGCCCTAGGCCTGGGCCTTGTTGGTGATAGCGGCATATAAATTCATTGCTGGACTAAAGCTCAGCAGTAGATGCATGGTGTTACTACCTATGCTTTGTGCTTAGGACTATATATTCCCAAAAAAACAGCAAGGAGGAGCGCAAGGGCGCCCTGCGGTCAGGGTCTGAGGATCCTACTCGCGCTTCCACAGTACCATCCTCCCCTGAAGCAGCTGGCCAGGCTGAGCCATTGAGTTTGTCAGGCATTGTAGCTACTTTCAACATTTCAGCCTCTGCATACGTCACCAAAGACGATTTGGCTGCAGCATTAACTGGTTTGGAAGGGAAGATAGCTGGTATGTTTGCATCTTCCTCCCAGGCCACTAATATACGTCGGCAGAATGGCACGGCTGGGCACGTACAAGTACGTTGCCCTTTAAGTGCCCAGCCGCAGGTCGCGCGCCGCCGGCACGCTCGCAACCCGGTCTGAAGCTCCGTGAACGCGCCCACTGACCCATTCGTCGCCGGTGTCCCGCGATCGGGTCACAGGAGCTGAAGAACGGGGAGAGGCGAGTGTAAACACACCTTCCCCGTTCTTCTCTGTGGTTTGTCACTGATCGTCTGTTCCCTGTTAGGGAACGACGATCAGTGACGTCACACGTCCAGCCACGCCCCCCTACAGTAAGAATCACTCCCTTAGGGCACACTTAACCCCTTAGCGCCCCCTAATGGTTAACCCTTTCACTGCCATTTTCACAGTAATCCGTGCATTTTTATAGCACTTTTTGCTGTGAAAATGACAACGGTCCCAAAAATTTGTCAAAAGTGTCCGATGTGTTCGCCATAATGTCGCAGTCACGAAAAAAAATGCTGAACGCCGCCATTACTAGTAAAAAAAAAAATATTAATAAAAATGCCATAAAACTATCCCCTATTTTTTAAAAGCTATAACTTTTGCGCAAACCAAGTAAACGCTTATTGCGGTTTTTATTTATTTATTTTTAGTATTAAAAATAAGTAGAAGAATGCGTATCGGCCTAAACTGAGGAAAAAACAATAAGTAAAAAATATTGAATTTTTTTATTTTTCAAAATTGTTGCTCTATTTTTGTTTATAGCGCAAAAAATAAAAACCGCAGAGGTGATCAAATACCACCAAAAGAAAGCTCTATTTGTGGGAAAAAAAGGACGCCAATTTTGTTTGGGAGCCACGTTGCACGTGCAATTGTCAGTTAAAGCGACGCAGTGCCGAATCACAAAAAGGGGCCAGGTCCTTAACCTGCATATTGGTCCGGGTCTTAAGTGGTTAAGCTAGTGCACTGTTGGTTCACTAAACTTTTCCTTAGATTTTTCCTTCTAAATGTTTTTTTTCTTTGTCTGAATTTCTCACTTCCTGTTCCTCCTCAGTAAGCTTTCCACCATCATCCGAGCCGTTCTGGCTGGGGGTTAGTCAGCGTGCTCGCCCCCTCCCTTGGGACTACATCCCTGCAGGGAGACGCTGTGATTGTTTTGAGTTTTTTTTATTTGCTTTGAGTTTTGCCTGTGTTTTTTGGTGTGCCTACCTCTGTTTTAACTGCTTTTTGAATGTCCTTTGGTTCTTTATTACCACAAAGCTGTGTCCCTAAATAGACAATATATAAAATCGCTTGCTACACCAGATCAGGTGTGAGGTGACAGGCATTATAGCAGGGGTAGGCAACCTTAAAGAGGTAAAGATCTACCTGAAAAACATGGGAAAAGTCAAAGCTCACCGGGCACAGTGTTAGCCAGTGTCGCCTCCTCATAGCCGGTTTAAATTTAAATTGTCACACTACTGTGTTGCAATTGCGTGCATATCACCTCACCACCTGTCACCCACTCGGATCACTTTTCAGGGGAGCAGCAGTGCCTGCTGCACTTGTAAATGGGCCCTTAGCTGCATTCCGCATCGGCACCCTTAGGGCTCATAAACACATAAAGTTGGGGGGTGGTAAAACACTGCTGTTGAGTTTACCGCCCCAATCCGTACCCCCTTTAGCTGCTGAGGCAGCACCCAAAGGTGTGCACATGCCACAGCAGGAATTGAGCCCCATGTTGCTTTTGGTGGGTGCCATCGCCTGCCAATCGTGACACGTTAAAGTTAATGGGGTGACTCTGCAAGTGCCCCTCAACTGCATGCTTCAGAGGGGTCCAAAGGGTTACAGCAGGTGGCAAAAAAAGCAGCACAAGGAGGCATTGGCTTATGCCACTCCTGCTCTCTACTACAGCTCCAATTTTACAAGTGGTCCCTCTGCATTCTGTTTGATGCTCTGAGATGGTGGGTTAGAATGCCCAGACCGTGATCTACCAGTCACCTCTCCACAATCTACAGGTTGCTGATCCCCCGCATTATAGCTTCTAAGGGAGCAGTCTTTAGTTTCTGTGTCTAGTATCCATTTCCCCTGTAGGGTGGCAACATAACCCCTGTTTGCTTATTACCAAAAGTGTCCCTCAAAGAAAAGGAATTAGAGCCCATTCACACCTCCGCGACAAAACGCCCGACGCCGGACGCTCGTGCCGCTGGAGGGGAGAATTCCCATTGCTGTCTATGGAGATGGTTCACATCTCATAGACGCCGTACGCCTGCCACCTGAAAAAAAGTCCCAGACCCTTTTTTTCAGGCGGCATTGGCGTTCGGCCATACAAAGCAATGGGAAGGCTTTGTTTAAAAAAAAAAAAAAAGTTACACACTCGCGGCAAAATACGCGGCGTATCTTGACGCGGAGGTGTGAATGCAGCCTTAAAGTCATTGTAAAACTATGTTTTTTTTTTGTTTTTAAATAGCAAACATGTCATACTTGCCTCCACTGTGCAGTTCATTTTGCACAGAGTGGCCCCTAACATCCTCTTCTGGGGTCCCTCAGCGGCTCTCGCGGCTGCTCCCCGCATCGTATAACCCCCTAGGAGAATCGCTCTCCCATGGGGTTACATTGCGGGCGTGCTCCCGAGTTCAGCATTTGCGTCCATAGACGCCCAATCAAGTCAGTGACATAAGTTTTTTTCACCTTAATGCATAGGATGGAAGGTGAAAAAACATGAGGGTTTACAACCTTTTTTAATGGTGACTATAAATCCCCCCCCCCTTTCCCTCTCTTTTTTTATCTAAATTCAGCTTTAAAATAAATTGACCCTTATGCTGGTTAATTCCTCATCCGTTTTTACAGCTTGATTTTTATTCTTGTATAAAGAGATAATAAAATGGTTAATGTAACTTGATATTGTGTAATGGATTTCCACAGAACAATCCTTCTCAGTGTAATCTCGCTTCTGAATGAGCCAAACACATTCTCGCCGGCCAATGTGGATGCATCAGTTATGTATCGAAGATGGAAAGAAAGCAAGGGATGTGATCGAGAGTATACAGAAATTATCAGGTGAGGTCACTTACTGTGAATATCTACTATGTACAGTGCATTGAAAAAGTATTTTCCACATTTTGTCATGTTACAACCAAAAACGTAAATTTTATTTTATGTAATAGACCAACACAAAGTGGCACATAATTGTGACATGGAAGGAAAATGTATAAATGGTTTTCAAAATTAATATCTGAAAAGTGTGGCGTGCAATTGTATTCAGCCCTCTTTACTCTGATGCCCCTAACTACAATGTGGTGAACCACATTTGCCTTCAGAAGTCACCTAATTAGTAAATGGAGTCCACCTGTGTGTAATTTAATCTTGGTATAAATAAAGCTGTTCTGTGAAGCCTTCGGAGGTTTGTTGGAGAACTTTTTTTTTTTCTTTTTTCATCAGAAGAATGTTTTATTTGAATACCTTCAAGCATACATGTTCCATAAACACAGAAGAATGCAAAGTTGTAATGTACAAAACAGTAGAAAATAGGCAATTACAGCTTCCAACTGCATAGAGCCAGCATAGAAAACATATAGCCCCACCTAGTGGCTGAAAACCGAAATAATAGTGCCAATAAAGCATTAATATTGCACACTCCAAGTCACATGGTAATAACCAAGCATTAAGTAACCAACAACATTCACCCCAATATACTATCTATAATCAGGTCTACTGGGGCCAGTCCTGGTGCATCAAGCCAACCTCCCCAAACCCTCTCACATTTTAGCAGGGCATCCATGACGCTGGTAAATAACCTTTTCATATCTTAACCGGCAAAGGGTATGCCCTAAATGGACTTTTAAGGCATTGGATTTTTTTATGTAAGAAAAATATATTTTTATTTAGACATAATATACAAAGATAAAATATGTTGGAATGGTTACAAATATTGTATCCAATAGTCACCACACCGATTTGACAATGAGTTTATCGTAGTTTAAGCAACGCGTTTCAGAGTTTCTGTATCTCCTTCTTCAGGAGTGTCTGTCTGTAAGAAGGTCAATCATCTGTCTACAATGTATCAATAACAAATAAATCAGACATAAATCATATATAGCATAATTAATAGTATTGATATCCAAAAAATATATACATTGTAGGCACTTGCATACTTAGTGGGGATATCGTAGGAGAAACATTCCAAAAAAAGGTTTGATAAAAACAAGAAAATTGAGTGGGATTGTGTCTCTGAAAGTCTGCACCGTTTATAGTAGTAAGTATATTACTTGTATGAAAAGCATCACATCAAGTGCACTCTAAGTGTGGTTAAGTAAAACCTTGGGGGTTTGACGCCTGGCGAGGCTTCTGGG
Organism: Rana temporaria; assembly: GCF_905171775.1. Taxonomy (NCBI): domain Eukaryota; kingdom Metazoa; phylum Chordata; class Amphibia; order Anura; family Ranidae; genus Rana; species Rana temporaria. The sequence continues at coordinate 362,245,923 of NC_053489.1, forward strand.
GGGGGATTGATGACTGGCAAGGCCCGGAAATCTCTATGGTCAACTTCCAACGCCAGTGGATTCCTTCTCCGGCTCGCTGATCGCACGGGCTGAACTGCCACTATGATTGTTCTTGCGGTGCAGGGAATCGCCGGCTGAAGAGAACGATACCGGGTTGATGCCTGTAGGTGCATGCGTCATCCCGGTATAACCACTGAAACGGGAGGACGTCCATGTACACCCTCCCGGCAGGAAGTGGTTAAGCTTTCATATCTAATCTAGCACGGTTGCAATAATTTAGGACCATAATATAACTAGCAGAAAGAAATGGGTTTCCACGGCATTATGAAAAATGCCCAAAATGGTTTTTTATTAAAAAAAAATATACTATAATATGACAAACTATAATACAGAGTCAGGATTCTCAGAGGATAGTTTTGACAAACAGTTGATGGTTTGCCAATGTCCCACACAATGGCACACTTTCCATTTGTATCTGACACCTTTAAAATGGACTGAATTTGGCAGAAAGGTTATACATGTATAGAGCTATTGGAGTCTACCACTAACCAGCAGTATTTATTTACTCTGTCTTTTGCATTTCCTCAAAGCATTTCCGTTGCCTAAGGCTGGCTACACACAAATACAATTTTCTTATTCAATTTCCTTTAGATTTACCTTCAACTATGTAGTACAAGGGCCTTTTGATTGCATACAAATTGAAAGGGCTTAGGTTTGACCTCATATTATATAGTTTTGTTAAATCTAAAGGAAAGTTAAACAAGAAAATTGTAGAGTGTATGGCCAGCCTAAGAATGGTCCTGTGGTGAGGAGGTGAACTTAAGGTATAGAATGCACAAAGAGCAAATCTGCTAATTTACAGATATACTGGCCAGATTTTTAGAGACTGGACAAACGCAGGTTTAGCAGCCAGTTGGTATGCTACTGTGATGCCTACACTGATGATATAACTGAATATTTAAGAAAGACTCCCCAATATGTGCCATAGCTGCTTTGGTGATATCCACCTTAGCATTTGTTTGAGATATACATAGTACATCCACCTAAAAGTAAAGTGCAGGTCTGGCAGGATGATATCTGATAACACGGTTGCACTACCCATCTGAAGAGACCAAGGCCTGGTTTACACTAGAGCGATTTCAGATGAAACTTGGGTTGCACAGAATTGCATGAAATCCTTGTTTTCAAGTGACCCTTCACATCAATGCAACTGGAGAAAAGGTTTCTTTACTACAGGGTTGCCCAACATTTGAAGAGCAAGAGCCACTTAAGCGACTTGGTAACCGGTCGCGGGCCACAATGAGCGGAGCGGGTGGATCACAGCCCACTCTACTCTGGGAATTGGATTGGAGGTATGCGTTTGTAAACAGACACAAGTCCATTTACATCTGTCATTCCTTAGAGGTGTATTGAGGGCCCGATTGGGCGGACTGACCGTGTGAAATGGGCCTAAGGCTGCTTTCACACTAATGCACTTTTGTTTACCCGCACCGTGGGTGCAGCACACTTCACCTGTAGCTTTCCTGCAGGTTAGCTGCACTTTGCCATAGACTTCTTCTATATCCTGTAGGTGTGGTGCTCTTTGAGAAAGCACACAAAACTCGCAAGTAATAGAAGTTTATGGCTCAGTGCAGGTAACCCACTGGTGCGCTCTGTGGATCAGTTTGAAAGCAACCCAGTAACCACTGCAGAACAGATATTCCCATATATACACTTTAATTTTAGTAATAAACTTACCTTTAATAACAGTATTCTATTCTATTCTATTTTATTCCACCCCAGAGCAGGAGGTTGCGGGCCACATCAGAGGGCTCGGCGGGCCACATGTGGCCCCCGGGCCACTGGTTGGGCACCCCTGCTTTACTACTTTGGTGCAATTCTAGTGTGATTTTTGGCCCCATACAATATGCAGACCTGAACCACATAATGAGGAGGTGGAGACTCAGCTCCTTGCACAGATGGAAAGGGCTGCAAGGTCTGGGACGGTGATAATAATGGGGGATTTTAACTACCCAGAAATTGACTGGATTAATGGCACTTCTGGGACAGTTAAAGGACAAAAATTTAAAAACCTATTGCAGGACAATTTTATGGTGCAGTTTATTGAGGCCCCAACTAGGAATGATGCTCTGTTGGACCTGATAATCTCAAACCATGCAGAGCTTATTACTAATGTTCAGATAAAGGAACACCTGGGTAGCAGTGATCATAACATGATTTCATTTAATGTTAACTATAAGCAAGAAATACATACAGGAAATATTAAAACACTAAATTTTAAGAGAGCAAATTTTCCAAGGATGAGGGCTGCTCTCCAGGACTTGGACTGGGAGGGACTATTGACACATATGAACACAGAACAGAAATGGGAATTCTTCAAAAAGACTGTGTGGAACCTCACTGCAAAGTATGTTCCCATGGGCAATAAGTTTAAAAGGCTAAAAATAAAACCTATGTGGCTCACGGTCAAAGTTAAAAAAGCTATAAACAATAAGAAAGTAGCTTTTAAAAAATATAAAAATGAAGGAACACTAGTGTTGTTTAAATGTTACAAAGAATATAACAGGATATGCAAAAAGGAAATCAAGGATGCAAAAATTCAAAACGAACGACAGATTGCAAAAGATAGTAGGACAAACCCCAAAAAATTCTTTAAATATATTAATAGTAAAAAGGTGAAGTCTGAGCATGTAGGCCCCTTACAAAATAATCTAGAGTGGGTGACTGGGGACAAAGAGAAGGCAAATTTATTAAATGTTTTCTTCAGCTCTGTGTATACAATGGAGCATGGGGGAGCTCATGTCCAAAATGGGGGTGGGAGTGACACAGCCCCAAATCCACAATGGCTCAAAAGTGATATGGTCCAGAAATATTTAGACAGAATAAAGGTGGATAAAGCACCTGGACCTGATGGCATCCATCCACGGATCCTAGGTGAGTTGAGCTCTGTCATTTCCAAGCCACTGTATCTAATATTTAGGGACTCATTAAAGACAGGAATAGTACCACTGGATTGGCGCAGGGCCAATGTGGTGCCCATATTTAAAAAGGGAACAAAGTCTTTACCAAGTAACTATAGACCTGTTAGTTTAACTTCTATAGTTGGGAAGATACTGGAACGTTTAATAAAAGACCACATGGATGAGTTCTTGCTGGAAAAAAACTATTTAAGCAGCAGTCAACATGGATTCATGAAAGACAGAAGTTGTCAGACAAACCTGATTTCCTTTTATGAAGAGGTAAGTAAAACCCTGGACAGAGGCGTGGCTGTGGACGTGATATATTTGGATTTTGCAAAAGCGTTCGATACAGTTCCGCACACACAGCTCATGTGTAAGGTAAGGTCTACAGGATTGGATATATCAGTTTGTAAATGGATAGCCAGAATGGAAAGCCAGAATTCAGAGAGTCGTGGTTAATGATTCTTACTCTGAATGGTCCAATGTTATCAGTGGTGTACCCCAAGGTTCAGTGCTGGGACCCTTACTTTTCAATATATTTATAAATGATATTGGGTCTGAGATCAAAAGTAACATTTCTGTCTTTGCAGATGACACCAAGCTATGCAGTGGAATAACGTCCTTACAGGATGTCTCCAATTTACAAGCCGACCTCAATGCTCTGTCTGATTGGGCGACTAAGTGGCAGATGAGGTTTAATGTAGATAAATGTAAAGTTATGCACTTGGGGGCTAAGAATATGCATGCATCATACATACTAGGGGGAGTACAACTGGGGGGGTCTGTAGTGGAGAAAGATCTGGGGGTTTTAGTTGATCATAAGCTCAATAATGGCATGCAATGCCAAGCTGCGGTTTCCAAAGCGAGCAAAGTCCTTTCTTGTATTAAGAGAGGTATGGACTCCAGAGACAGAGATATAATTTTGCCCCTGTACAAATCATTAGTAAGACCTCATCTGGAATATGCAGTTCAGTTTTGGGCACCAGTTCTCAAAAAGGATATAGGAGAACTGGAGAAAGTGCAGAGAAGAGCAACCAAATTGATAAGAGGCATGGAGGAGCTCAGCTATGAGGAAAGATTAGAGGAACTAGATTTATTCACTCTTGAGAAGAGGAGAATAAGGGGGGATATGATCAACATGTACAAATATATAAGAGGTCCATACAGTGAACTTGGTGTTGAGTTATTCACTTTACGGTCATCACTGAGGACAAGGGGGCACTCTTTACGTCTAGAGGAAAAGAGATTTCACCTCCAAATACGGAAAGGTTTTTTCACAGTAAGAGCTGTGAAAATGTGGAACAGACTCCCTCCAGAGGTGGTTCTGGCCAGATCAGTAGATTGCTTTAAGAAAGGTCTGGATTCTTTCCTAAATGTACAGAATATAACTGAGTACTAAGATTTGTAGGTAAAGTTGATCCAGGGTAAATCCGATTGCCTCTCGGGGGATCAGGAAGGAATTTTTTCCCCTGCTGTAGCAAATTGGATCATGCTCCGCTGGGGTTTTTTGCCTTCCTCTGGATCAACTGTGGGTATGAAGTTGGGTGTATAGGATTTTACTGTGTTTTTTTATTTTGTTTTTTGTGGTTGAACTGGATGGACTTGTGTCTTTTTTCAACCTGACTAACTATGTTAACCACTATGTACTATGTTAATTGCACTACATTATTAGACAAAGTAGGAACAAAATGTCATTGCGGCAGTGTGAACCTAGCTTAAGTTTAAAAAGATGACTTGGATACATTCTGTGAAAATGTACACAGAGTACACACTGAAGGATACTACTTTAGGGATTGGTGTTCAGCATTGAAACATTCTAACAAAGCTCTATAAATCAAGTTAGTGCTTGTGTGTGTGTGGTTTTCTGGGGCAATGTTTCTCAGTTTTTTTTTTTGTCTATTGTGGTTTATATTCAAATATAGAATGTGTTTCTATTGTATTAAATTTTCTGTTATAATTTGTGATATTCTAGTACATTTTTTAATCAAATGTATTTTTGATAATACGGTCAGAGCCGTTTCCTACTTCTGAGGCCTTGTACACACGACCGAACATGTCCGACAGTTTTCGGGCCTAGCGGACAGGTTTCCAGCGGACAAAAGTTTCTTAGCATGCTAAGAAACTTGTCCGCTGGAAGCCTGTCCGTCGGACATGTCCGATGGTTAGTACGACTCATCGGACATGTCCGCTGGGCCGAAATCCCGCGCATGCGTCGAAGTGATTCGACGCATGTGTGGAAGCATTGAACTTCCTGGTTCGCGCATGTCGCCGCGTCATCGTCGCCGCCACGTCACTGCGTTTTTCGTCCGCGGGGAATTTGGCCTGATGGTGTGTACACACATCAGACCAAAATCTCCCAGCAGACATGTTCAAAGAAAACGGTCCGCTGACCGGTTTCATCGGACATGTCTGGTCGTGTGTACGAGGCCTAATTGTTATTGTTCAGTGAGTTTCTGTAAAAAAAACGTTTGGGGGGAAAAAAAGGAGTGCTTTTCTAAAGTTATTATCTTACAGGAACCATATCTTTAACCACTTGCCTCCCAAGCCTATTCTGACACTTCTCACATGCATGTAAAAATCAGACGTCACTTTTTTTTGGGGGAAAAAATATAGTTTATTGAATTTTAATGCACAAAAACGCAATACAATACAATTGTTTGGTAAAATATAAAATATGGTGTTATGCCGAGTTATTCCTAATGTACATGGGACGTTTTAAAACCTCTCTAAATTGACATATGGTAACCGACGTTTAAAAACGTTCTTTTGCCACGTTTTCATGCCGTGTTTGCGTTTTAATGCATCGCCATTAAAAATGCAGGGCTCAAAATTTCAAGTCCTGAGCTACTAGCCAGGCCTTAAGGGTTACTTGCCACCAGTTGCCCCACCCAGCCCGCCTCGCCTCTAATTTCGCCCCTAACACGCCCTCAAATTATCTCATGAAATGACACTTAAATGTTTTATGCAGAATTAAGTTATAAAAATATTAACAACGGTATCCGTGCCCACCAATGCAGAGTGCCCTGTGTCCACCAATGCAGGCTGCCCTGTGTCCACCAATGCAGGCTGCCCTGTGTCCACCAATGCAGGCTGCCCTGTGTCCACCAATGCAGGCTGCCCTGTGTCCACCAATGCAGGCTGCCCTGTGTCCACCAATGCAGAAAACCTGTCCACAAAATGCAGAAAGCCAATTGTTCTATTCAGTAACAAACCTAACCTTGAAGTAGTTGTGTTTCTAAACAAGCATTCAGGAAGGTGAATGAGGTTGAGAAGTATAAGAAACCTCATAAACATAGGTGTTGTCTATATTAATGGAGAATTCCATAATGCTATGGGTCTTGGCGATGCATCTCCCTGAAAGCTTTCACTTGCATTTGTCCTTCAAGCAGAATACACTTTGGATACCATTTTAGAGACATACAAAGGTTGCCTTATTCTGAAAATGCTATATTGTCTTGTCACTGACCCAGAATAAGTATGCAGCACATGAAGTCACTGAGGTTAAAACTCCTGATATACATATTTCTGCTGGGTCAATGACTGTTGATCACAGGGAGAACCAGTCATACAACATTGTTAGTAGGGTGTCAACAATGTCAACCTTTGCATTTTTTCTCAATATAGGTTGCCTTCAGCAATAAAAACAGAAGAATTTACCCATCTTTCTTGTTTACGTCCAGAAAACAGGTTCTTAATACAAAAGCAGATGCAGAGGTGGATGGAGTCAAGGTCCCAATAACACTGGCTGAATATTGTATAAAAACAAAAGTTCCAGCTCCAGATGAGGGATCTGATCTTTTATATGATGATTACTATGAAGATGATGACATGGAGGATGAGGGTGACAGCTGCTATGAAGTCCAGGATGACTCTGGCAATGAAGAATCCTGACCCTTACTGCTTCCAGCAAGTTCTTCCTGCTGGTGCCTACCTTTTACCCACTCTCCCTGTTAATAAAGCTGATGCTGGAAAATTTTCAGTCTTTATTTCTATGGCCGTGCTGCAAGAACTTGAGGCAGTGACTTTGTTAGCTAACAGTCACCTAATGCGTGCAGTGCTAGAGAAAAGAGGGAGTTATGAGTTTTTTTTATTTGAAGTGCCAGGAATGCTACTTGAGCTTTAGAAGTGTCTTTATACTTGCAGTACTAGCTTCTGCCACTTGAGTGCACCAGAGCGCTTTGCAAGTCCTGCTGCTTAACTCACCCTTACCAGGGCTGTTTCAGGCTGCAGTGCAGGGCTGAAATTGGGCTACGAGGGAGGGTGTAGGAGTTGCTTACACTGAATTGCTCATTTTATTTTGACGGTTGGTTGTGATGATTTTACTATTCTGAGACACACATAGTGGGCCAGATTCACATAGGTTAGCGGATCTTTAGATCCGCTAACCTATGTGATTTAAGATCCGCCACCGAAGTTTTTGAGGCAGGTGGTTAATTCACAGAGCACTTACCTCAAAACTTGCGGCGGCGTATCGTAAATCCCCCGGCGGAATTCAAATTCCGCGGCTAGGGGGAGTGTAGTATTTAAATCAGGCGCGTCCCCGCGCCGATTTAACTGCGCATGCGCCGTCCGTGAATTTTCCCAGCGTGCATTGCTCCCAATGACGTCGCTAGGACGTCATTGGTTTCGGCGTGAGCGTAACTTGCGTCCAGCGCTTTTGTGAATCGACTTACGCAAGCGACGTAAAATTTCAAAATTCGACGCGGGAACGACGGCCATACTTAACATTGGCTGCGCCTCATAGACCCAGGGGTAACTATACGCCGGAAAAAGCCGAACGCAAACGACGTAAAAAAAAAGTGGCGGTCGTTCGTTTCGGAATCGGCGTAACTGCTCATTAGCATAATCGTCACGTAAAAGATAGGGAATCGCCACCTAGCAGCCGGCCTGGAATTGCAGCCTAAGATCCGACGGTGTAACACAGTTACACCTGTCGGATCTTAGGCATATCTATGCGTAACTGATTCTATGAATCAGTCGCATAGATACGACCGGCACAACTCAGAGATACGACGGTGTATCTCCTGATACACCGTCGTATCTCTGAGTTGTGCCGGTCGTATCTATGCGACTGATTCATAGAATCAGTTACGCATAGATATGCCTAAGATCCGACAGGCAGCTCTATGTGAATCTGGCCCACTGTTTTACTTTTTGGTTGGGGTAGGTTAGTTTACAGCTGTTTCTAAGTGGGTTTGGATTTACTATGGTTTGTGGTGTTTTTTTTTTTATTTTTTTCTGCTTTTATCTTAAAAATTTAATAAAGAAAAAAAAAAAGTATATCTGATACAGTGTGCATTTTCTTTCTAAAGATCAAGCAAGAGGAAGTGCTTTTGTTAATGGTAACTTTTAATATAAATTGTCCTATACAAGTCAAATAATTACAGTATTCCTTTATAAACATTGAAACAATCACTACATGCACTTTTGTTTTTTGTCAGAATTCGTATAGATGAAGCTGCACATGTTTGTGCTTCTTATGAATGCCATCAATCTGGTCAGGTAAGACAGTCTGGGTTGCATGAATCAGCATTTTTATCCATATGCTAGAGAACTACCGATTTGTAAAAGGATGGAATGGTAAGAACTAGGTTAAGGTTCACACCACCTCTTCACAGCAATCAATATAACTACTGCAGCTCACAAAAAAAATATCCAATATAGAGTATTAAAATTCTACGCGTGGAGTTATCTGTACATGTATTAGGCAATGCCTACAATTTTATTTTTTTAGAATTCTTAACTAGAACAAAAAATATCTGCAGAAGTGTGTGCATATGATTAACTCATTTGTGTCAGAAGACTTTTGAACTAGTTAGATTTTGCGGTTTTATGTTGGTCTATAGAATAACGGCTCCTTGTTGACACGTGTAATTCCTGTCACATGCTATATGTTCCCCAGCATGTGAGCTGCGAATCACAGCTACTATTAAGGAATGCCTTTGCTAAACACGTGCTGTTGAAGAATAGAATTCAATATCCTTGAGCATGAAAATGGAGTTTATCTGAACAAACAGATGAATTGTACTATGAGTATGCCTGGTTAAAGGGATACTACAGAGTTTCCAGGTAAATCAGATTTTGAGTTTTTAATGAAAGAAGTGTAATTTGTATTGATCTGCTTTAGTACCTGTCTAGATGTCAGACAAATATACTGTAGTATAGCATCCTTAATGAAAGACTGCCGGAATAATACAGAGGAACTAAGGCCTGTTTCACACAAGCTTTAGCTTGTATTGGACCCTTTTCACACTGGGGAGTTTTTCAGGCGCTTTTGGGCTAAAAATAGCTACCTGAAAAACGGCCCCCCTGCAGTCTCTTTCACACCGAGGTGATGCGCTGGCAGGACGTTAAAAAAAACTCCTGCAAGCAGCATCTTTGGAGCGGTGTGTACACCGCTCCTGCCCATTGAAATGAATGGGCAGCGTGGCTAAACCACCCGCAAAACGCCGCTGTGGCGCCACTTTGCGGGTGTTTTAACCCTTTTTCGGCCACTAGCAGTGGTTAAAAACACACCAGACAGGTCAGGGATAAAGTTATGGAGAAGTTTACAGCAGGGTTAAGTTATAAAAAAATATCCCAAGCTTTGAACATCTCACAGAGCACTGTTCAATCCATCATCTGAAAATGGAAAGAGCATGGCGCAACTGCAAACCTACAAAGACATGGCCGTCCACCTAAACTTACAGGCCAAGTAAGGAGAGCATAAATCGGAGAAGCAGCCAAAGAGGCCCATGGTAACTCTGGAGGAGCTGAAGAGACCCACAGCTCAAGTGGGAGAATCTGTCCACAGGACAACTATTAGTCGTGCACTCCACAAATCTGGCCTTTATGGAAGAGTGTCAAGAAGAAAGCCATTTGCAGTTTGCGAGAAGCCATGTGGGGGACACTGCAAACTAGTGGAAGAAGGTGCTCTGGTCAGATGAGACCAAAATTAAATTTCTCTTGTGTTCGTAGACGGACACAGCAGCATATTCTTGACAATAGGTTATTGGCCTTCTATCAGGAGAGGACTAGGCAAAAACATGTTAATGTGTTAATACAACTTTAAAACTGTACAGTACCACCCAGGAGGCGGTCCCTCTGGGTACAACCCCTCTCCCTGCATGTAGCAACTCAGTTTTTTTCTGCCTAGCATAGGAGAAGGACCTGGGGACCCATGGTTCGGGTGATTTTTTTTCTACTTGGATCCTGAGATCTACTTTCAACTGCCGACTGGGCGACAGGTTGGATGTCCTAGATCCTTGTAGTCACCTCGGTTTTGGCCGTCGAGCGTTTGCAGGCCTTTAGCTACGTGCTGGGTCAGCCACGACAGGCCCCGTTTGCTCCAGGGGTCTCCGGGCCCACATATGACCGGGCTATTACTGTCTGTGTCACAGTGTGCCGGGCCGACAGCTACCCCCGTATTACTAGGGTGGTGGATCTCTCTGGGATGGTTTCAGCTATCCACGCAGGATTGGTAAGTAGCACTTCCCCCTGCCTCGGCAGGGTGGAGCGGCTGGACATTCCCAGGGGGGTCGAATGGGGTCTTTTTTTTTCACCCTTCCTTCTTCTCTCCCTCCCTTCCCTCCTCCCTAGGCTCTGTGAGCTGGGCTTGCTGTGGGATGGGGCTCCAGGCTCTTGCGGGGAAGCTGCACTGGAGGTCCGCTCTCCTTGGGGTGCTATCCCGGGTGTCATGTGGGGGGGCCTCCGTTCGGGTGCCCCGGGGTGTTCGCTGCCTGTTTACTATGTTTGCCTGCAGTGCATGTGTTCGACCGCCATTTTGGCGGTGTCCGCCTCTCTAAGCTATTTTTTCGCTTGGCGGACATTTTCTTGTACCCCACACGCTTTGTGTCCGGCCGCTATTTTGGCGGTGTCCGTCGCTCTATTGCTGTTTTTCACTGGCGGACATTTTCTTGTAGCACGCTCGCTTTTCTACAGGGCCATTTTCTTGTGGGTTTTTTTGGACTCTAGCGGTGGTATGGGCATGTGAACGGCATGAACAGCCTTAGCCACATCTCAGGAAGAAAAGTGACACGTGTGGTTGTTCGGTGAAAGCACCTCAGACGGGGCAGTGCGGACTGCAGCGGTACAACACCTGCTTGGGTGGTGAGTCCTCTGAGGGGGACCCCCTGGCACCTGTAGCAGCTAGGAGGGTGGGCAGTGTGCCTTGTCTTGCATCCCTAAGGGGTCAGGCGCGTGGGTCAACATGGCGTCGGAAGCTGATGCTTCTTCCCCAGACATACCTGTGTTAGCAACTGGTGCCCCTGCTGTTTCTGTGGATGCTATGTCGGCAGTCCTGGAGGCTTTTGTTGACAGGGTGGAAGTGGTGTGCGGGCGTAGGGGGGGTAAAAAGCGCCCCCCCCCCCCACCATCTTCCGGGGATAACTCTGACGCAGACTCTGGCCCAGTTACTGCCCCCGACCCTGGGACTGATGTATCGGAGGATGCGAACAATGACCAATCGGACAGTGAGGGTGACTCCATGTCCGAGTCAGCGCATGATAGGGTGCTGGTTGGGGCACTTATCACCGCGGTGAGGGATACTCTACAGAGATGTCGGTCCCCTTCGGGTTCCGTAAGCCGTCCCGCACTGGGAAGGCGTTTCCTTGTGTACCTTATCTTGATAAACGTCTATACAATGAATAGGAACGGCCACAAAGGGCCTTTTTGGTCCACAAATGTATAGTGTTCCGTTACCCTTTTGAGGAAAGTTTTCTGAAGAAATGGACTTCTTCTCCGATAGTGGACACTCCCGTGTCCAGGTTAAACAAGGTGACTACGCTTCCAGCGGAGGGGGCTCCTACTTTCAAGGACCCTGCGGACAGGAGGGCTGAGGCAGTGGCTCGCTCCCTGTTCATGGTGGTGGGGTCAGCAGTGCGCCCAGGGGGCCTTGGTGTCTCAGACTCTCACTGAATGGGCAAAAATGCTGCACCACGAGTTGAAGGGACAACAGGCTCCCCCGACCTGTGTGGAACTGGCCGACCAGTTGGTGCAGTGCCTCACGTTTGTTTGCAAGTTGGCCCTGGATACGATTCCCTTGCTATCCAGGGCCTCGGTCTCTACAGTCGTACTGCATCGCCTGATATGGCTAAAATGTTGGTCCAAGGATCAAGGCTCTAAGAAGGCCTTGCTTGATTTACCCTTTAAGGGTGAGAGGCTTTTTTTTGAGCCTCGCTGCATGACATCAAGGATGCTACAGAAGGTAAGAGTATTCTGCTCCTGCAATCCAAAAAGGGTAAGGAGCCACGTCATAGGCATGGGCCCTCCTTCTCCGCTCATAAGTGTTTTTTTTCCGTCTGCCTGGAGCTGCAGGTAAACACTCCCAGGCCGATAAGGCGCCGGCTGAGGGACAAATATGCCTCAGGTTTCGCAAGCCTGTGCACAAACCTGCGACCACATGAAGGTCTGCCCCCGCCCGACATTTGGGTGGGGGGTGGTCTTGGTGGACTTCACGGCTTTCCGACCGGTGGGTTTGCGAGGTTGTATCCTCAGGGAACAAGATAGAATTTCTCTCTTGCCCACCGAACAGATTCTTTCCCTCCAACCTTCAGCTTCCTCCGATTTGTCGGGGTGCCATGTTTGGGGCTGTGCAGGATCTACTGGCGTGCGGGGTGATTGTACCCGTGCCATTGCAGGAAAAATTTCAGGGGTTTGATTTAAACCTGTTGGTGGTCCCAAAGAAGGAGGGGGTCCGACCGATCCTGGATCTCAAGGCCATCCACTGCTTTGTGAAAGTCCAAAGGTTCAGGATGGAATCAGTGCGCTCTGTAGTCGCGGCACTCCATTCAGGGGATTTTCTGACGTCCTTTGACATCAAGGACGCTTACTTGCATGTCCCCATATTTGTCAGACATCAGAGGTTTCTGTATTTTGCGGTCGGGGATGATCACTACCAATTTGTGGCTCTCCCTTTTGGCCTGGCATCAGCACCAAGGGTTTTCACCAAGGTGCTCGCCCCGATTCTGGCCCTGCTGAGACAGCGAGAAATCGATATCGTGGGTTACCTGAACTAGGATCAGAATTTGAGGATGTGGCGATCACCACTCAGACCCTTCAAGACTTTGGTTGGGTTTTGAACTTCCAAAAGTCGGTGTTGGTGCCGACTCGGCGCCTGGAATACCTGGGCTTGGTTTTTCTCCCTGTGGAAAAATTGCAAACTCTTCAGGCGGCGGGGAAGCTGCTGGCATCCCAAAAATGGTCCTTGCTGCGTTTTATGAATGCGAGTCCTGGGTCTCATGGTAGCCTCCTTCGAGGCAGTACCGTATGCTCAATTCCCCACTCGCGTCCTACAGAAGGAGATCCTGTCCAAATGGGACAAATCCCCGTTGTCCCTGGATTGTCAGATCTGGGTGAGCCACCTAGTCAGGACTTCCCTGGTCTGGTGGCAGAGATTTCCGCCCCTTCAGTCCGGAAAGTTGTTCCTCTACTTTCACTGGACAGTGATCACGACGGACACCAGCCTGACCGGCTGGGGGGGGGAGTGTGGGGTGTCCAGTCGGCACAGGGTCACTGGATGCAGGACGAGTCAATGTGCTGGAGCTTCAGGCGAACAGGCATTGCCTCTCCACTTGGTTTCAGAGACGGCAGGGGCGTCCAGTCAGGATCCAGTGGGACAATGCCACGGTCGGTGGCGTATATCAACCATTAAGGGGGGGACAAGAAGCTCGGCTGTAGCCGCGGAGGTCGCTCACATCCTGCGGTGGGCAGAACGGAGCGCGCTGGCTATGTCGGCCATATACATTCCAGGCGTAGAAAACTGGCAAGCGGACTACCTAAGTCGCCAGATGCTGGACCAGGGAGAGTGGTCGCTACACCCGGATGTGTTTCAACTCATTTGCCAAAGATGGGGCACGCCAGACGTGGATCTCCTGGCTTCTCCACTCAATCAAAAGGTGTTGAGTTTTGTGGCCCGGTCTAAGGAACCCTGGGCAAACGCGACGGAAACGTTGGTGGGGACAGTATCGGCTACGATATGCCTCCCCCCACTAAAACGTCTCCCTCGCTTACTTCGCAGGGTGCAGACCGAGAGGATCCATCAGTTTTTATGCCATCGGAAATTCTGATTGTGTGTACATGGCATTAGAGTCTGCAAAAGACTTGAGCCTAGGGTGGAGGTTTACCTTCCAGCAGGACAAAGACCCTTAACATATAGTCAGAGCTACAATGGAATGGTTTAGATCAAATCATGTTCATGTGTTAGAATGGACCAGTCAAAGTCCAGACCTAAATCCAATTGAGAATATGTGGCAAAATTAGAAAATTGCTGTTCGCAGATGCTCTCCATCCAATTTGATAGAGCTTTAGCTATTTTGCAAAGAATTAGCAAAAATGTCACTCTCTAGATGTGCAAAGCTAGTAGAGATGTACCCAAAAAGACTTGAAGCTGTAATTGCAGTGAAAGGTGGTTCTACAAAGTATTGACCAAGGGGGGCTGAATACAAATGCACGCCACACTTTTCACATATTTATTTGTAAAATATGTTGAAGACCATTTATAATTTTCCTTCCACTTCACAGTTATGTGCCACTTTGTGTTGGTCTATTACAGGGGTAATCAATTAAAATTCACTGAGGTGCGGTCAGCAAAATGTTCTTCCTGCAGAGGTCCAAACATCATGCCGTTACCTGTGGCGCCTTTTTGCATGTGCCAAACTGCATGTTGCTGCCACACTGTTTTGGAAAAGACATTAAACACATCTTTCTCCGTGTTTCTTGCGGGTAGTGCAGCCCATTAAAATGTACATGTACAGATCTGAACCCATTCTTACATCAGCATCCTCAGTCCCCAGTGCACATCCTCTACCTCTTGATGAGTGTCATCGGGTCCTCCTTTTATAATACCCCCCTTCACAGTAATGTTCTCACACTTCCTTGACACCAACCCCCCACCAGTACTGTCCTTTGACCCTATTTACATTATTCCCCCACTTTACTATCCTCAGCCCCCTTCACATTACTGTCCTCATTGCCCCCATATTACATTTCTCAGCTCCCCCAAATCACAGTCCTCAGCCCCCCAATTTAATGTCCACAGCCCCCCCACTGTAATGCCCCGATCTCCCCCACTGTAATGCCCCCCATCTCCCCCACTGTAATATCCACACCTCCCCCGCTGTAATATCTCCATCTCTCCCCCACTGTAAAATATCTTCACATCTCTCCCCCACTGTAAAATATCTTCACATCTCTCCCCCACTGTAAAATATCTTCACATCTCTCCCCCACTGTAAAATATCTTCACATCTCTCCCCCACTGTAAAATATCTTCACATCTCTCCCCCACTGTAAAATCTCCACATCTCTCCACCACTGTAATAATCCACATCTCTACACCACTGTAATATCTCCACATCTCTACCCCACTGATATATATCCACTTCTCTCCCCCACTGTAATGTGCACATCTCCCCCATACATCACAGTACGCTCAGCCCACCACATCACAGCCCTCAACAAGTCCACTTTCACTTTAATGTCCTCGGCGAGTCAGCAGCACACACTTTCCTCCTTTTCAGACTAGTGTCCTCACTCCCTGTAACTTTGTCGCCTCACCTACCTTGCACCGACCGAAGATCATAGGGAGCCACGGCATGTCTCAGGTGGAAGGCGGGTATTGCAAGATGGTGATTGGCTGCAAGGATTGGTTTTAGCAACCAATCACCTGCTTGTTTACCTCCAGCAGCTCCGCTCTCCATCAAGAACTGTCCCGCCTCCCCCTGTCGGCTCTGTATGAGTATTACAGAGACAGCAGGGAAAAGAAAGGGCTGCTAAACGGCGGGCCGCATAGGAAAGGGAGGCGATCCCCATTTTGCCCGCAGTCCGCCATTTAGTGATGCCCGGTCTATTACATGAAATACATTTACGTTTTTGTTTGTAACATGACAAATTGTGGAAAAATTTCAAGGGGTATGAATCCTTTTTCAAGGCACTGTGTAAAACTTATATAGGGAGATTTATTTAATCTCTGTCTATCATCTGAGGCTGTTCACTAGGTATATGTGAGGGTTTACATTCACTTTAAGTGGAAATTTTCCAAAGCTATTTTTTGGGAAAAAAATATACTTTAATGGATAAAAAAAACAATATATAACCCAAGTACACTGATCTTCCCAGTGAAAGGCTGTGCAGGGTGGGGGAGGACAAATTTGACCACGCTGTACTCTCCTGCCTTGTGTGGTCAGTTTTAAATTGGAAAGCAGAGGGACTGTCAGGAACACCAGGGATTTCACACAAAGGAAGCAAAACGAACAGAAGAGGATCTTTTTTCATACAAGTATATGGTACAGCAGACCCATATCAGGAATGTGAAATGCCGGGGAAACAAATACTTTAAGATCTGTGTTCAACATTTACAAACTGGAAATAGTTAATAGTTTCAACAAAACTTGCTCAAAGCTCAACATATGATTTTTAAATGTAAACAGGTATATGGAAGAGTCAGCAACTCTGACTGAGCAGAAATCATCAATCTTTATTGTCTTCTATAACGAGGTGTACAGGCCAGCAATCAGAAAGTTCTAACGTGTTTCAGGCCAAAGGGGTCTTAGTCATAGAAAAGAAAACATGCACATTGACACCTTCTTTTACCCTTCTATACTTTCGCTCTCCAAAATCAGAGGGGGGAGGGTAATTACCTTTTCAAAGTTAAGCAAGAGGACATGTTAAAACAAGAAAAATAGGTGCACTATTCCTTTAAATAATACGTGACCCAAATAATGCTTCAAGTGATATCAAACAAATAAAAAAAAGTTGCAGATCCATGACAAGAAATGCACAAAATCCGGTGAAGTGCTTGAAAACAAGACAAAGCACAAGTGTCCACTACAAGGTGTCGTCTCCCCCCCAGTAATAAAACCTCCTTACTCGATGGAAATGATCTCTAGGTTATAAGGCTAGTGCATCAGTGTGGCTCTCCCCCTTGAGATGCCACAATGGATGGAGCTGGGATGTGATGGGGCCGGAATGGGATCGGGGGATGGAAGGAGACGGGATGGGATCGTTGGATGGATGGAGTCGGGATGGAAATGGGTGGTGGATGAAGCCAGAATGGGAAGGGGTTGGTGGATGGAGCCAGGACTGGATGGGGGGTGGATTGAACCGGGATGGGATCGGGGTGCTGGATGGAGCCGGGATGGGATCGGGGTGTTGGATGGAGCCGGGATGGGATCGATGGGTGGTGGATTGAGCCAAAATGGGATCGGGTGTTGGATGGAGCCAGCATAGGATCGGCATGTTGGATGTAGTCAGGATGGGAGGGGCGGTGGACAGAGCCGAGATGGGATCGGGGGTATGGATGGAGCTGGGATGGGATCTTTGATTTGGGGAAGGTTAGAGGATATGTGCTAGGGGGTGCTTTGGGAGGGGAGAAGATAAATTGTGCTGGGGGGTTACACTTAAGATCTACCCCCCTCCTTCTAGCACCCCCAGTACATATCCTCAAGCCTCCCTCCCCAAAATTACTCCTGGCATAGATGTTACATGCAAATGCCCCACAATCTTCATGTCCCCCTCTGCAATATTCGTGTTATTACATACCTCGGTGCTGCAGCGCTGTGTCCTTCTTCCTCCACGGCTCTTCCTCCCGCCCTGTGTACTTGAAACGTCAGAGCCAAGGAGGAGGCGAGTGCAGCCAGCAGGGAGAGAGATAAGATTGTGGCGTGTGGTACGGTCGGACCCCGGGCACCTCTGTCTCTGCTTCATGAGTCCCTCCCTCCTCCCCGCACATCGTGTGCAGCTGAGAAGATCCCGGAAGGGAAGGAGGGAGCCACAGCGCCAGTACGAGTCTGAGCCTGGTGTCACCCTCAGGTGGGGTCATCCGGGTGTGGGCCCCCCCAGTGACACCACTGGGGTTCTCTAGTGCCTGACTGTCACACAGCCTTGATACTGTAAGTAGATTCTGTAGCTGTCCACTAGCTTCGCTCAAAACCATATGTAAAAGAACATAGGGTTTATTGCAAGTAATATACTCATGTGAGACAGCAGAAAAACTGGCTTATAAGCAAGTACAGCATATCCATAAGTTCGCCAGCAAGCGAGCCAGGCCCTGCCCTATAGGTTTCGCCACTCCATGCACATCATCCGGGGAAGGGGTCTATAGTCCTCAGTGGCGTCAATAGGGTTGGTGTCATCTGGTGTGGTAAAACATAGTGTCACCCCCCGGCACTAAGAAGGCTAGTGCAACGGTGTGGATTTCCTCCCTTAACCTGCCACAATGGATTGAGCCAGAATGGGATGGGGGATTGATGGAGCTGGAATGGGATCGGGGGGATGGATGGAGCCAGGATGGGATCAGGGGGGATGGATGGAGCCAGGATGGGATCAGAGGGGATGGATGGAGCCAGGATTTGATTAGGGGGATGGATGGAGCCAGGATGTGGTAGGAGGTGATTTGGGAGAGGAGAGGAATTGTACTGGGGGGTTAAACTTCAGATCTGGCCCCCTCCTACTTCTAGCACAAGTAATTTTCAACCCAAAACAATGCAAAGCACTTGAAACGTCAAAGCCGAGGAGGTGGGTGCAGCCAGCAGGGAGAGAGATAAGATTGCGGCATGTGGTACAACCGAACCCTGGGCACTTCTGTCTCTGCCTCACGAGTCACTCCCTCCTTCCCCACTTTCCCCACACATTGTGTGCAGCTGAGAAGATCCCGGAAGGGAAGGAGGGAGCCGCGGCGCCGGTGACAGTCTGAGCCTGGTGTCACCCAGGTACAGGCCACACCCCCCTAGCGAAACACCACTGCCCTCACTTACAAGCCAGTGAAGATTTGTGCATGTCAGCATAAGTCTGACCACTAGCGTACAGGCAGACTGTGCTCCCAAGCAGAATGTAAATAAGAAAACTGACCACACTGGGATGGATGTGCTTTCATACCCAGCATGGTCAGTGTGAAATAGGAAAGCAGGAGAACTGGCAAGATAACCAGGTATTGCACAGAAAGGAAGCAATGCAAACACAACAGGATAATTTTTACAACTAGTACATGGTAACATAGACACAAATCAGGAATATGAAATGTTGGTGTAATATACACTTTAATGCTGTCCACACAAAGAAGATTTTGTTTTAAGTTTGTTCTGTCCAAAACAATTTTTTAGCCACAAGAGATTAGGGCAGGGTAGCCAACCTCCCGCAGCATTTTTTACTGACAAAACATGGAAAATATACTGGTGGAGCACATTTTTTAATGGCAACCTGAGAAATTACAGAGGGCCAGATTCACGTAGGTGAGCGACGGCATAACGTATCGTAGATACGTTACACCGCCGCAAGTTTTTATCGCAAGTGCCTGATTCACCAAGCACTTGCGATGAAAACTACGTCGGCGGCCTCCGGCGCAAGGCGGGCCAATTCAAATGGGCGTGTGCCATTTAAATTAGGCGCGCTCCCACGCCGGACCTACTGCGCATGCTCAGTTGCGCAATTCCCGTCATGCTTTGCGCGCCGTGACGTCTTCTTTTTCTCGAACGGCGACACGCGTAGCATACTTCCGTATTCCCGGACGTGTTACGCAAACGACGTTAAATTTTTAATTTCGACGCGCGAACGACGGCCATACTTTATACAGCAATACGATTGCTGTGTAAAGTTAGGGCAGGTCAAATAATGACTAACTTTGCGACGGGAAACTAGACTAGCGGCGACGTAGCGAATGCGAAAATCCGTTGTGGATCGCCGTAACTCCTAATTTGCATACCCGACGCTGGTTTACGACGCGAACTCCCCCCAGCGGCGGCCGCGGTACTGCATCCTAAGATCCGACAGTGTAAAACAATTACACCTGTCGGATCTTATGGATATCTATGCGTAACTGATTCTATGAATCAGTCGCATAGATAGAAACAGAGATACGACGGTGTATCAGGAGAAACGCCGTCGTATCTCTTTGGTGAATCTGGCCCAGAATTCCTATTGAAAACGAACACACCGTGAATATTTGAACAGTATAAACATGATATGGAAACACTGATAATACCTATAACAAAGTCATTTGCTTGATTTACACTAAAAAAGTCAACACAGCATGAAATTATCAGCCCCTGATTGTAAAAAAAAATCACAGATTTTTACAAGCTGTCTGTAAATTGACTAGCAGTTGGCAACCCTGGATTAGTGTGAGGACTCCAGAATGGATATAATTCGGGTTGCTAAACTGTAACCTCACTGAACAAGAGTTTTATTTATAGAGGCCATTCCCTTTGTAACTCAAATTTGTGAGTACTAAAAGGGTGCAGCACTCAAGTATTATTACATTATCTTCAAGCTTGCACACATTTCTAGTGATAAAATTACTAAACAAACCATTACAAGAATGTGACTGACCTGTGTTTTCAATAAGTACAGGTTGTTTAGTTATCTGTCAATAGGGCTAGCTGGCAGGAAAATATTGATCTAGATCTCGCTGATCTAGAGCAAATCTGTGGGAACTCAGCAGTTCAACTTTTCCTTAGCAGTTAATGTCAACATCACACCCACATCCAGTAATTTTCCCTGTGATTTTGATCAAGCTGTTATTAACGCAATGCATGCTAAATTATAGGGTCAGTTTCTCAATATTTCATTCTTGTGAGGTCTTTGCTGCCTTGCCTTCGGAGTTTTCGTCATTTGTCATTTAGTAAGACGTTCCTAGGAATATTTGACACCAACAGCTGATGACTAGACACATATACTCAAGGTGACTTTTCAACTAGAGCTGACCTTTCCTGCACCTGTTTTTGCAATGTCATGTTGTAATAAACCACTACAAAATACATCTGCAGACCTCTAGGGATCATCTGTACACAAATCATTAAGTTACAATGGCTGTAGTAGGAGCATAAGCTATTAGGTTCCTTCCGAGACAGAAGCTTGTATAAATAGTTGTGTTCTCTGTAATGCACTATGGAATATGACGTTGATATGTAGACAAAAAAAAAATGTGTAGCAGAAAACAATAGATTATTTTCGGTGAGCAGATACTTTAAGTTATTATGACAGTGTTTTTCTTAGGACTCGTTCACATGGGCAAAAAGTGGCCTCCTGAGGGAGGTATACCATGGATACTTGCTGACAGAATCCCAGGAGCTCTTATCAACGGTGGCTGCTCAGCCTGTGCAACTGAATAAAAGGCTGTCAGGAGCCATAACGATCTGCTTCTGTTAGCATCTATAAGCCTGTATCCAACAGTTTCCTGTGGTTAGGTACAGAGGTAATCTATCTGCGTCCAAGGGCAGACATACTTCCTTAACTCCAGATAACCACTGGATGTGAGAATACATGCATATAGATGCTTATAGCAGTGGGAGCCTCGCCTCCTGTCCACCTTTCATTTATTTGTACAGGATGAGCACCTTGGATCCTGTCTACAAGTATCTGCAATTAACTAGCTTGAGGAACCTACACTAGGGCACAATTAGCTCACATGAATGAGGCCTTTAGGCTGAACAGGCGAACTCCTAAATTAAGGGAATAAAGCTCAAGCTCAACTTGGGCAAAAAATTAACCCCTCCCTGGACACACAGCGTGTAGAAGAATGCTACAGAGGGTGGCATCCTGTCATTGGTATATGGCAAGAGGAAAACAAAAAGGATCTGTGGTGTCAATGGATCGGACTGCAGATCACTGGAGAAAAGTTATGCACTGCGTATATTTGAGGGCTGCTCTAATAGGGGTAGGGGGCAAAAGTGTGGCAGGATCCTTTAAAGATGTATGTGGGAGCTATTTTACATGCCAAGGGTGTGTATTTATGTCCATCCAGTCTTTAGATTTTTACAGCTCACAGCTCTGTCGGGCAGGGTGGGAAACTACTGCAGATAAGTAACACTAATGCCGTGTACACACGGTCGTTTTTGTGATGAAACGTCATTTAAAATGACCGTGTGTGGGGAAAATGTTGTTTTATGTCTTCTGAAAAACGACAAAAAAAAATTCGAACATTTTATGTCATTTTTCAAAACGTCGTTTTTTATGTCATTTAAAATGATAGTGTATGGGTAAAACAATGTTTAAAACAACGTTTTTAAACCCGCACATGCTCAGAAGCAAGTTATGACGCGAGCTTGAATGGAACAGAGTGCCGTCGTACGTGCTGAACGTAACTGCGCTTTGCTAGAGCATTTTGAAAAAACGATGGTGTGTAGGCAACGTCGTTTTTTAAAATGAAGTTTGAAAAACTTTGTTTTGTTTCATGATCAAAAACGTTGTTTTATTTCATCACAAAAAATGACTGTGTGTACGCGGCATTACAGGTCTTGCTCCCTCCCCAGCCTGTGACAGGGCAGTGAATGGAGAACACAGAAAAATACATAAAATCCCTAAATGAAAAAACTAATAGGACTTTTAAGGTTCCACACCAAAAAATAAATATATTAAAACATTTATATGAATTTTTTAAGCATAAAAAAGGGTTAAAGCGCAAGCCCTAACACATAGGTAACAGTAGTAAACATTGCAGCTACATATTTGCCAGTAAATAATAATCATACCCACCCCACTGATCATAGGGAGAATTGGCATACATTGCTAAGATTACAAGCAGAGTAAGGAGCATCATACAGATTAAATAGATATCATTCATTGTATACATATACAAACATTGCCTGATGTAAATGCTCAGATTGCCTATATCTTGACCCCAAATTCAAGGAACCATGATTGCTGTGTATGAGAGGGACCCAGCCCTGCAGGAAACTTTGGACACTGGTGTTAAATTACGGAGAACATATATAGATCCTATAGAGATTCAATGAAATGGGGGAACTGAGTTAAAAAAGCTTCAAACACTCTTAATATAGGCTAATAAATATTGGCCAAATAGTATAAACAACCGTCTCTAGATGTCTAACCATAGCCATGGTGGCATAAAGTTCTACAAACTACACCCCTTCAAAGTATCCCGGATGTTTCTTTCTTAACATGCCAAACTCAGGTACTCACCCTGCTAACATTTTGAAAATGTATAACAATATAGAGATGCATTTATTTGCCCTGATCTCAGTTTTAAAGTAATTTCTGATGGCTGAGAGCGCTGACCGGAGTGTTCTGGCGTTGGGGGGGGGGGGGGGGGGGGCGGGGCAGGGGGCTGTTAAATTTATATACATAATAATTATACAATGTGAGTAATTTTTTCAAAGTTTTACCCATTATAGGACTGTGTGATACTAACTGATTGCTATATTATTATTATTTTTTTGTTTTGTTTAATTTTTCATTGGTACATTTCCCCCATGGCACTGCCTAGCTAAGGTTTGAAAGTGTACTATCAAATTGACAGGCTATTTGTAGTTATTATTTTAGTGAAATGGAATACAAATAAAGTTATAAAGTAGCACATGCTGTATTATGTTACCGCTGTTTCACCTTGTTACAATGCGAATGTAGACAAGGTAAACAATGTTACTGTCTATTGTACTATTGTTGGGAGCCGTCATAACACAGGATATTTGTATTTAGAACACTAACCATTTACCTTTTTCTTAGGCTGAGGTTCTCGATGTTGTGTCTGCATATGAATCAGCTTGTCTTTATCATGTAGAACAGGCTGCTTATCATATTAGACAGAAGTATGACGGTATGTACATTATCTGCTGCAAATATTCTCAACTCAGCTGAAGTATGGTAATACTTCACATAGAAAGTACTTTAAAGAGTCACTATACACTGCATTTCAGTTTTTTTCACCAATAACAAATATTTGGATTTTGCATATTAGGCCTCCTTAAACCCCAAAAATGTCTCTTCTTATAAACTATTGATAAGTGCATGTAACCTTGCTTTTTTTTATTATTTAATTCAGTGTACACCCACAATGTATGCAATAGGTTAAAGGGGTTGTAAAGGGTTTTTTTCCCCCCTAAATAGCTTCCTTTACCTTAGTGCAAGTCCTCCTTGACTTACCTCATCCTTCCATTTTGCTTTTAAATATCTTTATTCTGAGAAATCCTCACTTCCTGTTCTTCTGTCTGTAACTACACGCAGTAATGCAAGGCTTTCTCCCTGGTGTGGAGAAATCCTCTTGAGGGGGGAGGGGGCGAGCAGGAGTGTCAGGACACTCTCTACTTTGCAGATAGAGAAAGGAGCTGTGTGTAAGTGGGCTTCCTGACACTCCTGCTCGCCGTCACCGTTGCTGTGCGGGAGCCGTCAAATTCAGCATTGCCAAATTTAGACCGGCTTTTCTCAGTGCGCCTGCGCGCCGTTGTTTACGGCGCATGTGCCGTATACAGCGGTGCCTGTCATTCGGCGAATATCTCCTAAACCGTGCAGGTTTAGGAGATATTGCTAACACCTACAGGTAAGCCTAAATCTAGGCTTACCTGTAGGTGTAACTTACAAAAGTGGGTTTACAACCACTTTAATTTTCAAAACTTTATTGAACAAGCTGAAGATAGAAGCTCATTGGTTGCCATGCTAAAGATTCTGTCTGCTCTAGTTTTGATAACTTCCCCCTTCTCTGTTTTAATTGCTGTTTATAAGAAAAACACAGGGTATTGGCGCATAACTGTAATATAATGTATGGGAAAAAATAAAAGTTGCGCTAAACTATGTGAAATTATTTAAACAAACATGTGCATAATCCAGAAACAATTTGAAGGAAATGGCAATCCCTAAATGATAACTGGTATAGGTGTGCACAGATTCTGTGACGTAAATCATTAATTATCATTTAAAGAAATAAATTAAATTGGAATAAAAAAGTCCATAAGAAAACCGTAAGTGGAAAAGTCCTTAAAGCTGTCCACATAAAGGTGTTCAACCACCTGTGCACAAATCCTTAGGTGATGTGATCCAGTTGAGCCAATAGTGAAAGTTGCAACCAGTTCAGTGATATCCACCACCAATAAGGCAAATAGATCTGCTTACCAGAACCCGGTGGCCCCTTATTATGAGGGACCCAGGGAAACGTATAGGTATGAGAGCTGCTGGGCTATATCACTCCAAAGACCAAAGTAATAGTCATCTGCATACTCCATGACGGTGGATACCAAATGGCGTGAAAATATGAAAAACAAAAGTGCCTCGGATAGTGTAAAACCTCTTAGCTTTAATAAATAAAAAAGTACATACATTGCACTTACAATTTTGCAGTGACAGAAATTGCCTTAAGTCTGCTGTGCCGGCCGGACGCAAGCAGACAGACCCGTCCGTCTAGGAAACACAAGCAGTCCAGGAAGGTGACGTCAGCACGCCGCTCGTTCCGCCCTACTAGTTTCGTGAAAAATCACATCTTCCAGGGGCACTGTAATATAATGTAAAAATGTGTCCATATAAGTCCTTTGAGCTAATATAGCTCTGATGTGAGATAACAGTCTTTTGTACCCAGGGCTGCCTTGCAAGGGGAGCTGAAGCAGAACTCCAACACATGTAAAGAGAGGAAACAAAAAGCGGGTGCCACTTGACTAAACTGTATAATTTTAATAAACAAATGTATTAAAACACTCACTTAGAAATGTCTTTATAAAGGCATAGTAGTGTCTGCTGAGGTGTCAATTGCTGCTCAGGTGAGCTGTCTCTAAACTGTCTCTGCGATGCTGTGCAACATTTTTCAAACTACTAAGTAGCTTGAAAAAGGTTTGCGCAGTCACCCCATCTCATCACTGCACATGCACCGAAACGCGTTGTATCATGGTCCGTGACATCATCCCGCCTCACGTTGCGCCTCAGCACTCATCCTAGACCTGCAGCTTGCGTTCCAGACCTCACTCTGGTTGCCGCCTGAGAACCGGAAGTCACCTGTCAGAAAGAACACCGGTTCCCCTCCACACGGCACAGCATTGCAGACACTGTTTAGAGACAGCTGACCTGAGCGGCGACTGACACCTCAGTGGACACTACTATGCCTTTATAAAGACATTTCTAAGTAAGTGTTTTGATACATTTGTCTATTAAAATTATACAGTTTACTCAAGTGGCGCCTGCTTTTTGTTTCCTCATTTTTATTGCTGCTTATATACTGCTTTGTGAGATTTTCTCTTACTTCTTGTACCGGACTAACAGGTAAAGGGAAATCTGTACAAAAACAACACAGACGGGTAAGAAAACCTTCTTATGCGATAATAGGCATCTGTGACTACCACCAAAGGCAACAGAAACTTCCTGATTCTCATAAGCAAGGATTACAATCTGATCTATGTTTAACATTATAGAGTTTCATTTAAAGTGGTTGTAAACCCTCACATTCACCCAGTTAAGTTAATAGCTTCAGGTGATACACAGAGATTAAACAAAAATTCTACTACATGCGTTTTACTTGTATATCTGCAGTGTTCCCCTTCCTACATCCTTTCAAAAATTCAGATTGTGTTAAAAATCTTTCTTCATCCCTCCGCAGTACAAAGGGAAGGGTGGAGAGATTGCATTGTGTGAGAGCTGATTGGAGGAAAGGAAACCCCCCCCCCCCCCAAATAGGCAGAGGAAAGAAGGAACATGTAGAGCTATATTCTGAATAGACAAGCTCTCTGCTTATCTCCCTCTAACCTCTCTCCCCCAACACAAGTTTTTAGCTTATGATATCTCATGTGTCGGAGAACTTGTCAGAAGTGACTCATGAGGAAAGAAGCACCAGAGAGAAAGAACACTTAGGCCGCGTACACACGGTCGGTCCATCCGATGAGAACGGTCCGTTGAGAAAGGACCGTTGTCATCGGTTAACCGATGAAGCTGACTGATGGTCTGATGTGCCTACACACCATCAGTTAAAAAAACGATCTAGTCCAATGCGGTGACGTAAAACACAACGACGTGCAGAGAAAAATGAAGTTCAATGCTTCCAAGCATGCGTCGACTTGATTCTGAGCATGCGCAAGTTTTTAACCGATGCTTTTGCATACTAACCATCGGTTTTGACCTATCGGTTATCAGTCCATCGGTTCAATTTTAAAGCAAGTTCTAACATTTTTGACCAAAGGATAACTGACCGATGGGGCCCACACGCGATCGGTTTGGACCGATGAAAAGGTCCTTCAGTCCGTTTTCATTGGTTTGGACCGACCGTGTGTACAGGACTTTAGAGGTTTGGAGAGAGACAAGTAAACACTACAGATAAATGTGCTTAGTTCAAATTTCATAAATGGGGTTTATAACCACTTTAATGATTTTAAGAAAGGGTAAATAATGAGGCCAAAGCTGATCTATGTTTAGACAGAACTCTAGAAATGTGTGTAGGCTCACATAACATCCAATATACATGTACATTAGCATGTGTAAAGTTGAAGTACATTTCCTGTATGTGAACTGTTTTATGTACCAAGGGATTCGTAAATACAGTTGTGCTCATAAGTTTACATACCCTGGCAGAATTTATGATTTATTGGGCATTTTTCAGAGAATATGAAGGATAACACAAAAACATTTCTTTCTCTCATGATTAGTGTTTGGATGACTGTGTTTACTATTTTGAAATAATGGCAACAGAAACTACCCAAACTACCCTGATCAAAAGTTTTTATACCCTGGTGATTTTTGTCTGATAACATGCACACACGTTGACACAAAGGGGTTTGAATGGCTATTAAATGTTACCATCCTCACCTGTGATCGGTTTACTTGTAATTAGTGTGTGCGTATAAAAGGTCAATTAATTTCTGGACTCCTGACAGACCCTTGCACCTTTAATTCAGTGCTGCACTTATGTTTCTGGATTCTGAGTCATGGGAAAAGCAAAAGAATTATCAAAGGATCTGCGGGAAAAGGTAGTTGAACTGTATAAAACAGGAAAGGGATATAAAAAGATATCCAAGGAATTAAGAAGGCCAATCAGCAGTGTTCAAACTCTTATCAAGAAGTGGAACTTGAGGGGTTCTGTTGAAACCAAACCACAGTCAGGTAGAACTGCCAGGAAAATTATTCGGGATGCAAAGAAAACCCCACAAATACCTTCAGGTGAAATAAAGGACTCTCTGAAAACATGTGGTGTGGCTGTTTCAAAGATGCACAATAAGGAGGCACTTGAAGAAAGATGGGCTGCATGGTCTGGTCACCAGAAGAAAGCCATTACTACGCAAATGCCACAAAGTATCCCGTTTACAATACACCAAACAGCACAGAGACAAGCCTCAAACCTTCTGGCACAAAGTCATTTGGAGAGATGAGACCAAAATGTAGCTTTTTGGTCACAACCATAAACGCTACATTTGGAGAGAAGTCAACAAGGCCTATGATGAAAGGTACACCATTCCTACTGTGAAACACAGAGGTGGATCGCTGATGTTTTGGGGATGTGTGAGCTACAAAGTCACAGGAAATTTGGTTGGCAAGATTAATGTATTATGTTATGAAAAAATACTGGAGGAACATTTGCATTCATCAGCCAGGAAGCTGCGCATGGGACGTACTTGGACATTCCAACATGACAATGATCCAAAACACAAGGCCAAGTCGACCTGTCATTGGCTACAGCAGAATAAAGTGAAGGTTCTGGAGTGGCCATCTCAGTCTCCTGACCTCAATATCATTGAGCCACTCTGGGGAGATCTCAAACGTGCAGTTCATGCAAAACAGCCCAAGAATTTACAGAAACTGGAGGGTTTTTGCCAAGAGGAATGGGCAGCTTTACCATGTGAGAAGACAAAGAGCCTCATCCACAAATACCACAGAAGACTTCAAGCTGTCATTGATGTTAAAAGGGGCAATACACGGTATTAAGAACTGGGGTATGTAAACTTTTGATCGGGGTCATTTGGGTAGTTTCTGTTGCCGTTATGATTTAAAAAGAGTAAACACAGTTGATTGATAATAAATGGCTTTAGCCAAACACTAACAATGAGTGAAAAGCCTGGTACACAAGATCAGATTTTCTGCTGACAAAGTGTAGGACTTTTCTCCGAAGGGAGTTGGCCATGAACTTGTCTTGCACAGAAACGGCAAATAATTGTTGGCCAACAAACACGAAACTACGTGGTTTTTCAGCTCTTTAGCGCCACCATTTGGGCAACTTCTGCTAATGTTGTGTTATGGTTAGAATTGCTTCTGAGCATGCAAGTTTTTACTTTGGATTTTTTTCCCGAAGGACTTCTGTACACATGATCGGATAATCCTACAACACACATTTGTTGTTGGAAAATTTTAAAGCATGCTAGCCAACATTTGTTGGTGGAAAATCTGACAACAATTGTCCGATGAAGCATACAAACGGTCGACAACAGCCTGCCATCACACAATTCCTGTCGGAAAATCCAATCGTGTATATCGGGCTAAAGAAAAGTTTTTGTGTTATCATTCACATTCTCTGAAAAATGGCCAAGAAATCAGGGTATGTAAACTTATGTGCACAACTGTATGTTCAGCCAGTCTTGTGATCCAGCACTCATCCCAGAAAGCATATGCAGGTACTAGATCTCCAGTAAAGCAGCAGCATAGCCTGGTCAAGAATATACCTCAAAGTTTGGTTACTGGATAATGAGGGAGAAGCAGCACAGTAATGTTACTCATCCATACCTCCCAACTTTCTGAAATCATAAAGAAGGACACCTTTAAGCACACAATACATAGGCAAATGACACATCTTTGCCATGGCCCTGCTTATATGGACCACAAAGGTCTAATACAGCATGGACAAATGATTGGCTAAACCACACAAGTATTTTTTTTTACCTCAATTTTTTGTTTTATATTGGCTTTTCAATATAACAAATGGTATATTTTGTTGTAGAGATATACACATCCAACCAAAAAGAAGGACAACTGAGGCTGCACAAGGGACAAAGGGATTTGGTAAAAAAAAAAAAAAGGACAGTTGGGAGCTATGCTCATCAGTGCTCACTGCTCTCTACTCCTGTCAGTATGTTCATTGCCAGCACCTGTGCACTGCAGCAAAACCTAATGGACCTCTACTGCTGCCTCTCATTAGCTTGGTCTAATTTACACTGTTACAATAAACATTAGCTCCGTTAATATACATGTAATGACTTTTAATTATTGCCTAACTTTGTTTTTATCTGCCTGGAGTTCAGTTTTAATTTACTATGAAACTAGCATGAAATTGTATTGGGTGTGATGCATGCTGATTGAATGTGGGTAAAAGACTTTGCATTTTACATTCACACAGCTCTGACAAATAATCAGTAAGGGAAATCTGTGATTTTGACACGGAATTCTGCATGTACAACGTAGATATGAGTTCTAACCACTGCTTTTGCTGGACACCAGAGAATAGTTCAAAATGACCACACTCACACTCAGTTTAGCATTGTTTATAGAATATTAAATTGAAACACTTAGGTTCAACTTTGTATCTAATAAGTGAAATTTGCTCTTGTTTCCTTTTTTTTTACCTATAAATTGCATCATCTATAAATGGAATCTTCCTACTACTATAAATTACCCAGTGTGCCCTGTTATTACCATGTACAATAAATAGGCTGTTTTAACATAGTAATCAACGTCTCAGAGTAAGAACATACAGTAAGTTACAAAGGCAATATTAAAAGTATATCAAAACAAAAGAGGAAACCATGTTTTTATTGTTTTACTGCTGTAATAGTATAAAAAGGTTACCAGTACTACTGGTTGACATACTTTATGTTCCACATACAGCACTATCTCATTATTATCTTATTGCTTCATTTCTGGTGGTCATTACACTTTGGCAGCAGAAAAACTGTAAGGAAGTGGAACCTAGCTATTAATCTGATTCTTGCTTAAATCTTGAAAACCTGCAGTAGGAAAATGACAACCAGAATCAAATTGGTTGCTATGGGCAAAACTTTCATTTGTTCTACGTTTAATATTAACTTGTACCAGAGTTAATAAGATTCTATCAGCACACGTTCACTTCTAAATAATAATTTACCTGATAAAGGATAATACTTACCTTTCCAGTGACCCGTGTGTTGAAATGTCATTTACTGGTCTCTGGAAGCATTTAATTGGTCAAATGGGTTGAAACCTGCTACCCCTGCTGCATGCTGTGGTTCCTCCCACCAGCTTGTACACCCTGTACTGACACTAAGCTGGTGGGAAGAGCCACTGTGTGCAGCAGGGAAGCAGGTATCCCATATTCCTAAAGTGTGGAATACATGCAATGGCTGGGGAGCAGCAAAGATGCAGCTTTTCCATACATGGCTTGCAGCTTTTCTTTTTAACTGCAAGGGGAGCCATAAAATCCAAGGTTTTTAAATATGCAAAAGGTGGTCTGCCTTGTCTGCCTCCAGCATATACTGTAAATCAGTGCAATCTTACTGATCAGTTGTAAAGAAGGGGCGTGGCAGAGCCCAACTTTGAACTTTGAAGTGAACCTGTTGTAGGACATGTATATTGTATGTGTAAAATCTATATATATATACCGTATTTATCGGCGTATAACACGCACAGGCGTTATGTTTCTGAATGTACATGCATAGACAGATGTCAAGTCCATTTACACTAGATATGTGGATTCCCGTTCGTACGAATGTTATTTTCGTACGAAAATGTTCATTTTCGTACCCGCAGAAAAATGTGTACATACGAAAAAATGTAAGCACCAAAATATGAAAACGACGGGATTACGAATGAGTCGCATAACGAACAACCGCAAATACGAACGAACGATACGACGAAAATACGACAAAACGAAAACGGCAAAAGAACGAATATGACATCTATAACAAAAAACGTGCATTCTTTATTTTGTTTGAATCTTTGTTATGTTCGTATTTTGATTTTCAGTTGTATGTTCATATGACATCTAACAAAAGATTTTCATTCTGTATTTTGTTTGAATCCTTTTTCTGTTTGTATGTTCATATGACATCTTATAACAAAAGATTTGTATTCTGTATTCCTTCTTTCTGTTCGTAATTTGGTTTCAAAATACAGAATGCAAATCTTTTGTTATAAGATGTAATTTTCGTTTTTTTGAATGGGCAGTGAGTGTAGTTAGTTAGTGAAGCAGCTTCTCTTTTGTGCTGAGTAGTACAGTAAAGCCAAATAAACTTTTCTGTGGATTTTCGTCTGAAGGGAGAGATCAGTTGGCCAGACTTTTGAACCTGGAACCCAAAAATGGTTTTCTGATGGAGTTTAAAAACGAACGAACGTTCGGTAAAACGATCGTTTTTATGTTTGTTGTTAAAAAAGTCTGACCAAGTGTATGGGGCTTAATAATAGTTAATATGGATGAGCCACGTGTTGAAAGTGCCGCGAATCCCGCGATATATTTACGAAAGTACAAAATGATGAAAATTCATGAAAATTATTGTCTAACAAGTAACGAACATGAATTAAACAGAATAACGAACCATCCCGCATGTACGAAAATAAAACAGTAACCAAAATACGAAACGATCGGAATACGAAAAAATCGCGTCGTACGAAAAACTAACGGGAACGAACAGGAAAACGGGCGTCTTACGAAAAACGAACGGGAACGAACCTACGGAACGATACGAAACAGAACAAAAAAAAACGAAAAAGATTTCTGTGCACATGTCTAATTTACACATTTAGGCCCAGATTCTGAAAGGGCTTACGACGGCGCAACGCAATGTACGCCGTCGTAAGTCCTAATCTGGGCCGTCGTATCTATGCGACTGATTCTTAGAATCAGTTACGCATAGATATCCATTAGATCCGACAGGCGTAAGGCTCTTACGCTGTCGGATCTTAAATGCAATTTTTTTTTCGCCGCTAGGTGTCGCCTCCGTTGTTTTCCCCGGTGTGTATGCAAATTAGCAAAATATGCGAATTCCCGAATGTACGCGCGGTCGACGCAGTGAAGTTACGTCGTTTACGTTAGATTTGCGACGCGTAAAGTTGCCCCTTCTATATGAGGGGCAACCAATGTTAAGTATGGCCGACGTTCCCGCGTCAAAATTTAAAAATTTACGTTGTTTGCGTAAGTCGTCCGTGAATGGGGCTGGACGCCATTTACGTTGACGTCGAAACCAATGACGTCCTTGCGACGTCATTTCGCGCAATGCACGTCGGGAAATTTTAGGGACGGCGCATGCACAGTACGTTCGGCGCAGGAACGCGCCTAATTTAAATGATCCACGCCCCCTACCCGGCTCATTTGAATTAGGCTGGCTTGCGCCGGGGGATTTACGCTACGCCGCCGCAACTTTACAGGCAAGTTCTTTGTGAATAAAGCACTTGCCTGTAAAACTTGCGGCTGCGTAACGTAAATGACATACGTTACGCCGCCGCAGTTTTACGCCCAGATACGAGAATCTGGGCCTTAGTCTAGGTTCACATCTATGTGGACAGCGATTGATGTTTTTATCTGCGTTTTTGCATGCAGTTTTCATGCCTTTTTTTTTTCTATTTAAATAGCTTGTTGCTGAGGAGTGGGCCGGGAAGCTGGCTGCCGCATCCTTAAAAACTGATGGGTCATCAGGTGTCAGGGGGACTCCCCCCTGACAGCTGAATGTAAAAAAAAGAATTGCCGACAAAAAGAAATATGGGAAAAAAATGGTGCGGACTTCCCCCGTCAAATCCATACCCGGCCCTTTGAATCTGGTATGGATTTGAAATGTATCACCATGCCTAAATTGAAAAAAAAAAATGGTGTGGGGTCAACCCCAAAATCCATACCAGACCCTTATCTGAGCATGCAGCCCGGCAGGTCAGAAAAGGGAGGGGACGAGCGAATGCCCCCCCTTCCTGAACCATACCCTAAACATGGGGGGTGCTTTGGGTCAGGGGGCTTTGCCCCCCCCCAGCCCCAAAGCACCTTGACCCCATGTGGTTGTGGGGGTCTGTGGGCAGGGTACTTATCGGAATCTGGAAGCCCCCTTTAACAAGGCCCCAGATCCTGCACCCCCTATGTGAATGAATATGGGAGACATAGTACCCCTACACATTCACCAAAAAATGTAAACGTGAATAAAGACAGTACGAGAGTTTTTGACAAGTCCTTTATTAAAAAATATAAAAACAATGTCCCCCGTAGATCCATCGCCAATCATGCCACCTGCCGTCACCGCTGGACCCGAAAATAAAGAAAAAAAGGTCCACTTGCGATGAACACTCCTGCAGTCTTTCTGCCCCGCTGTGTGACATTTCTTAAATAGCTATGGGGCGGGGCCACCTGGCGGCACCATCCCCCTGTGACATTGGTGGCCCAGCATGTACTGGTCAATGATTTCACAGGGGGCAGTGCCACCAGGTATGGTTGGGGGAGAGGCCGCTTGCTTGTCCCCTCCCTTTCCTGACCTGCCGGACTGAATGCTCGGGTATGGGTCTAGTATGGATTTTGGGGGGGACCCCACACCGTTTTTTTTAGTTTTGGCGTGGGGTTCCCCTCCAAATGAATAACAGACCCTTATCCAAGATGCCGTTCTTTTCCTGTTTTTTTTTTGTTTGCTGGCATTTCTTGTTTTTTTATATTAAGCTGTCAACGGGTAACCCCTGCTGACAGCTGGTGACTCACCGGTTGTTAGGGATGTGGCGGCTGACTTCTCAGCCTACTCCTTAGCAACCAACTATACACAGGGAGTTATATACGAAAGGCAAATCCACTTTGCACTACAAGAACAAAGTGCACTTGAATTAGCACTGAATGTGCACTTGGGAGTGTAGGCGCTGTAAATCTGAGGGGTAGCTCTGAAATGAGGGGAAGCTCTACTGATTGTATCATCCAATCACATGCAAGCTAAAATGCTGTTTTTTATTTTCCTTGCATGTCCCCCTCAGGTTTACAGCGACTGTACTTCCAAGTCCACTTTCAGTGCAATTTCAAGTGCACTTTGCACTTGTAGTGCAAAGTGGATTTGCCTTTAGTAAATAACCCCCACAGTGTGTTAAATAAAAAAAATGCAAAACACATCAAAAACGCAACACTTGCGTTTCTGTTGTGGCTCCATTGAAGCAACCTGCTGCGGGAAAATAAAGTCCCCTGACCCTTTCCAAAAATTCACTGGTTTAAAAATGCATAGATAAGAACACGTACTATAGGAAACCATGTTAAATAGACTGTAGTGTGTCTTTGCAAACTGCAAAATGCACTAAAAAATGCATAGGTGTGAAAGTAGGGTAAAAGGGGAAGTCATCAAGACTGATAGAGATGGCAGTCTCTTTCTATGCTAATTCTATTCAATCTGGAAATAGAACTGAACAGGAAAAATGTTAATTGGTCAAATGGGCAATTATTTACTGTCACAAGCAACAAGGGTTGTTAACACTATAATGGCCCTAATGAGGTCTTTTCAAAAGCATTTGATCAACCAATCGGCTGTTTAAGTAGATGGGGAAAGAAACTGTATATCAAGAAAAGAGGTTTGATTGTTAGAAAGTTATTATGGAAGGATGGGTCTACATAACATAGAGTGGGCATATATTCTGGATGGGTGGAGTGTTGATATGATTGCTATGACAGAAAAGGAGTATCTTTAATATTGTAAAATTTGCAATACTCTTGGATTTTGTCATCCCTTCGGGGATCCAATGAATGCTGCTCTCTGGAAGAACCAAGTTGCTGCAGAAATTTCATAGTTCTCAAAGTTAGTTCTCATAGTTAGTCAGGTTGAAAAAAGACACAAGTCCACCAAGTTCAACCATAAGAAATAAAATAATAATATCGTACAATCACATATACCCAATTCTATACCCACAGTTGATCCAGAGGAAGGCAAAAAAAAAAAAAAAACAGCAAAGCATGATCCAATTTGCTACAGCAGGGGAAAAAATTATTTCCTGATCCCCCGAGAGGCAATCGGATATTCCCCGGATCAACTTTACCTATAAATGTTAGTACCCAGTTATATTCTGTACATTTAGGAAAGAATCCATGCCTTTCTTAAAGCACTTTACTGAGCTGGCCAGAACCACTTCTGCAGGGAGTCTATTCCACATTTTCACAGCTTACTGTGAAGAAACCTTTCCGTATTTGGAGATGAAATCTCTTTTCCTCTAGACGTAAAAAGTGCCCCCTTGTCCTCAGTGTTGACTGTAAAGTGAATAACTCAACACCAAGTTCACTAATGGACCCCTTATATATTTGTACATGTTGATCATATCCCCCCTTAATCTCCTCTTCTCAAGAGTTTGATGGGCACAGTGGCTGTGTTTGATGGGCGCAGTGGCAGCATTTGATGGCACAGTGGCAGCATTTGATGGGCACAGTGGCGGCTTTTAATGGGCACATTGGCAGCATTTGATGGGCACAGTGAGGCTGCAATTGATTTTTTTGTCTGAATTTTTCAGTATGTTTGTGCACCCCCAAAAAATTTGGACCACTAGCTGCCACTATGTCTGAGACTTTTTCACAGCCTGGCCACATACAGAGCATGCAGGGAGCACCATCAGGCATTCTAGGGACATAAATTACACATCTTATTTCCTGACTGCCTATCACAAGGACAGTGGAATTATTCACAGAATGACCCAATTTTGGAATGCAAACACCCCAATGTATATTATATGAGACATTATGAGTCTTTTGAATATGTAATTTATTTTCCACAAGTTTTTGGAAAATGTGGAAAGAAATGTTATTTATTTTTTTACACAAAGTTCCTTATTTATACAATATATCTAACACATAGCAAAAATGTTACCCCGGAATACATTCTGCTACTCCTCCTGAGTATGGCGATACCACATGTGGGTTACTTTTACACAGCCTGGCTACATATAGAGGCTCAACATCCAAGTAGCACCTTCAGGCATTCTAGGAACATAAATTACACATCTAATTTGTTAAAGCGGATGTGCCATGGGGAAAAAATATTAAAAGCCAGCAGCTACAAATACTGCAGCTGCTGACTTTTAATATTAGGACACTTACCTGTCCTGGAGTCCAGCGCTGATCGCAGTAGAGCACGAGCGATCGCTCGTCTCTCTGCTGCTCCCCCCACCATCCACGCTGAGGGAACCAGGAAGTGAAGCGCTGCGGCTTCACTGCCCGGTTCCCTACGGCGCATGCGCGAGTCGCGCTGCGCCCTCCGATTGGGTCACACGCTGTGTGCTGGGAGCTGAGTGTTCCCAGCACACAACGGGCGACAGACGGGAAGTCAGAAAAACCCGTCTTTTGCCCGTAGCGTGTGGCCGGAAGTGGGTGCAAATACCTGTCTTTAGACAGGTGTCTGCACCCCCCTCCCCCCTGAAAGGTGTCAAATGTGACACCGGAGGGGGGGAGGGTTCCGATCAGCGGGACTCCACTTTAGGGTGGAGAACCGCTTTAACTACCTATCACACTTTTAAAGGCCCTGGAGCACCAGGACAATGGAAACGCCCACAAAATGACCCAATTTTGTAAAGCAAACACACCAGCGTATATTCTATGAGGCATAATGAGTCTTTTGAACATGTAATTTTTTTTCCACAAGTTTTTGGAAAATGTGGAAAGAAAATAAAATGCATTTTTTATACGCAAAGTTGTCAATTTATAAAGCAGTTCTAAAACACAGCATGGACATAACAAAAATTACACCCCAAAATACATTCTGCTACACATCCTGAGTATGGCAATACCACGTGTGAGACTTTTTCACAGCCTAGCCACATAGAGAGGCCCAACCTCCAAGGAATACCATCAGGTGTTTTAAGGACATCAATTGGAAAGTAGTAGTATATATATATATATATATATATATATATATATAATGGTCATATTAACAAGTTATTTCTCACACATGGTAAAGACATACTTGCAATTGCACCCCAAAACACATTTTGCTTCGCCCGAGTATGGAGATACCACATGTGTGAGCAGTGGCGGTGCGTCCATAAAGGCGCACGGGGACCGCCCCCTTTCTCCAGCTACCCCCTCTATGACCAATGGATAGATTCATGCATAGCATGAATCTATCCATGGCCGCCGCAGTCACCCCCTATTCGGACACTTTTCTGGCGTGGGGCGCCTGAATTACAGCAGCAGTTTTTTTTTAAGCATCTGATTAGAGCCATAGGCTCTAATAGGCTTCAAAATAGGTGAACTGCGAGCGCCAGGCTTGCCGCTCGCAGTCCACCTAGGTGTGTTACAAAAGCGAATGAATATTCGCCTTCCTAACACTGAGCTGCCTCTCTGCCAATCAGGTGCTCGGGTCTGTTATCCGTCACCTGATTGGCTGAAACGAGGAGAGGACGGGAGGAGACGCATGGAGGACACCACTCGTCGCCGTCACCTGCTGCCCCCCCAAGACAGGGTAAGTGCAGGACAGATGGCGAGAGCGGGTGGGGGCTCAAAGTGGTGGCATTCAATGGCACAGAGGCAGCATTTGATAGCACAGAGGCAGCATTTGATAGCACAGTGGCAGCGTTTGATAGGCACAGTGGCTGTGTTTGATGGGCGCAGTGGCAGCATTTGATGGCACAGTGGCAGCATTTGATGGGCACAGTGGCAGCATTTGATGGGCACAGTGAGGCTGCAATTGATTATTTTTTCTGAATTTTCAGTATGTTTGCGCACCCCCAAAAAAAAATTTGGACTACTAGCTGCCACTATGTGTGAGACTTTTTCACAGCCTGGCCACATACAGAGCATGCAGGGAGCACCATCAGGCATTCTAGGGACATAAATTACACATCTTATTTCCTGACTGCCTATCACAATTTTGTCAAATTGTCATATTGACAAGTTATTTCCCACACATGGTAAAGACATACTTGCAATTGCACCCCAAAACACATTTTGCTTCGCCCGAGTATGGAGATACCACATGTGTGAGCAGTGGTGGTGCGCCCATAAGGGCACACAGGCACCGCTCCCCTCTCTCCAGCTACCCCCTCTATGACCAATGGATAGATTCATGCATAGCATGAATCTATCCATGGCCGCCGCAGCCACCCCCTATTCAGGCGCCCGGACCCTTTTCTGAATATTCGCCTTCTCAACACTGAACTGCTTCTCCGCCAATCAGGTGCTTGGGTCTGTTACCCGTCACCTGTTTGGCTGAAACAAGGAGAGGACAGGAGGAGACGCATGAAAGACACCACTCGTCGCCGTCACCTGCTGCCCCCCAGAGACAGGGTAAGTGCGGGACAGACGACGAGAGCGGGTGAGGGGGGGTCAAAATGGTGGCATTCAATGGCACAGTGGCGGCATTTGATGGCACAGTGGCAGCGTTTGATGGCACAGTGGCAGCGTTTGATGGCACAGTGGCAGCGTTTGATGGGCACAGTGGCAGCATTTGATGGCAATACCACATGTGTGAGACTTTTTCACAGCCTAGCCACATAGAGAGGCCCAACTTCCAAGGAGTACCATCAGGTGTTCTAAGGACATAAATTACATATATAATTTCCTGACAACCTATTGCATTTTTGAAGGCATGTACATACCAATTGCACCTCAAAATACATTCTGCTGAGCAAAGGGTAAACAAAAGATTACCTGTCGTTTTAGTAGTCCACAGAGGAGTGCATTGATCCAGGCAGCAGGCAAGGACGTGGTCAGCTACAACGAAAATAATCATCCAGGCAGCAGGCAGGAATACTGTCCATAGTCAGTACAGACAGGCAAAGATACTGTGTCAGCACAGCCAAAGAATTGGTTTAGGCAGAAGGCAGGAACATCAAGCTTAGGGCCTCGGTCAGGAAAGAATGGGGACAGGGGTAGAGGCTTCTCCCACCCAAACATCTTTGAAGCCTTTGGTCTCCAGACCCTGTTCTGGCAATTACAAAATCCAGAGAAAACCAAAAACTGTTCCATATGTGAGACCCCTGTGTTATCTTGCATCCCACTACTACAGTAGCATGGCATAAAATCAGTCCAAGCGGCAAGCAAAAAACATCATCGATTAACAGGCTGAGGTCAGTGCACGCGGAAGGCAGAAATGTTGTTTAGAAACAATCCAGACAGCAGACAAGAGCATTGTCAGTAAACAGGCCAGGGTCAGTTAACGTGGAAGGTAGAAACGTGGTTTAAAAACAATCAAAATGACAGGCAGTCTGCAGAGGCATCGTCGAGAACAGGCCAGGGTCAGGTAACGTGTAAGGTAGAGTCCGGCCCCGTACACACGGCCGAGGAACTCGACGTGCCAAACATATCGAGTTCCTCGGCCAGTTCAGCCCTGAAGCCGCCGAGGAGCTCGGCGGGCCGAGAGCTCCCATAGAACAACGAGGAAATAGAGAACATGTTCTCTATTTCCTCGTCGAGCTCCTCGTCGGCTTCCTCGGCCGAAAGTGTACACACGACCAGTTTCCTCGGCAGAATTCAGCCAGAAACTCGGTCGGAAGCTGAATTCTGCCGAGGAAACTGGTCGTGTGTACAGGGCCTCATGGTCAATTTGAGGCAGAAGGCAAATGATCTGCACAGGTATTAGAAATTGGGAAATAGCAAGCTGTTAAAAATAAGGGGAACTAATTTCTTAGGGTTGTGTGATAATGTCTGAAGCATTCTCTGATGCATAAGCCAGATTGGGAGGGACATTGGGGACAATTATCTTTTGGCGTCATTTTCCTGATTCTGTGGGTCGCATGTTTTCAGGAAAACGTTGCCCATGAAGTTGACTCAATCAGATGAAATGCTTCCTGGGGTGGATCCTTTCTGGTAGATCAGGGTGGTGACAATTTCTGAAATATATTTGAGGAAGGTGCTGTTGATTTTTGATAGATGATGTACGCATTATACATGGCCAAATGGAAAAGATAAAATGCAACTTTTTTTTACCAGAATTAGTTGATAGATAGGGCTGTAGTATCTGGTCATTTAAATCCCCCCTCCCCCCCATGAACAGATTATAATCGTGGATGCATTTACACTTTACAACGGGGCCATGTCTTCCATAAATCTCAACCAAGGTGTCATTGTGGATGGTGGACAGGACATAAACATCTCTCTTGTACCTCCACTTCAAGGCCAACACTTCCTCGTTCCTCAGACTTGCAGGTTCCACCCTTTGTAACCTTGTGGTCACTAAATTTTGTGGGATGATTTTCTATGCCTCCTCAGAAGTAAAATATTTTTTGGACATGGCGGCTGCAATGGGTACACTGCAGATGGGCGGCAGTGATGTTGGCTCTGTGACGGGTGACATTGATTGGGCTGCACTGACAGATCCACTGATGAGCTACGCTGACAGATTCACTGATGGCGGCACTAATAGGCTGCACTGACAGATCCACTGATGGCGGCACCAATGGGCTGCACTGACAGATCCACTAATGGGCTGCACTGACAGATCCACTAATGGCGGCACTAAAGGGCTGCACTGACAGATCTTCTAATGGCTGCACTAAGGGGTTGTCCTGACAGATGCACTGATGGGCTCTATGACAGATGCACCGATGGGCTGCATGACAGATCCACTGATGGGCTGTATGACAGATCCACTGCCGGGCTGTATGAAAGATCCACTGATGGACTGTGTGACAGAACCACTGATGGGCTGTATGACAGAACCACTGATGGTGGTACTAATGGACTGTATGACATATCCACTGATGAGCTCTAAGACAGGTCCACTAATGGGCTGCATGACAGATCCACTGCCGGGCTATATGACAGATCCACTGATGGCGACAATAATGGATTGTATGACAAATCCACTTATGGGCTCTATGACAGAAACACAAAAACTGTAGCTGCTTACTTTTAATATTAGGACACTTACCTGTCCAGGGATCCCACGATGTTGGCACCCCAGCCAAGTTTTCAATCGGCTCTCGGGTACTTCCGCCGCCATTCCTTGTAAAGGGAAATGCCAGTGAAGCCTTGCAACATCACAGCTGGTTCCCTACTGCGCATGCATGAAGCGCACTGCACTTTGTGAATAGACCGGCGGCGAGGAAAGGAGAATGGGGGCTTAACTGTCAAAAACAGGTTCCCGCTCCCCCCAAATGTGGCAGCGGTGGGGGGAAAAAGCAAACAAGTGGAGCTTCCCCTTTTGGGTGGAGCTTTGCTTTAATGAATGGGCTGCTGCTGTAACACAACACAGATTCATGGACAATGCAACATACTGCAAGTAGAAATCCAGCCTTAAATGATGGCAGGGACCAGAAGCAGTACCACTCCTCTAGCATAGGGTTTTAGGAGAATTGCATCTCAGAAAGCACAGCAATTATATTTAACACATTCCACTGGGCTCCTGCTGTCCTTTCTGATGACAATTATTGAAGCTTTTCCTTAATGTATCATAAGCTCCTGTCTCATGCCTAGAAAGTGATAGTAATAGTCATTTAGGCTATAAAGTCATCATCAGTATGTCCAGGATTCAGCGAGATCGGCGCATCTTTAGATAGGCGTAGCGCATCTCATATGCGCTACGCCGACGTAACATTGAGAGGCAAGTTGAGTATTCACAAAGTACTTGCTCCCATATTTACGCCGGCGTAACATAAATGGGCCGGCGTAAGCCCACGTAATTCAAAGTAGAAAGGCAGTGGGCGTGTTGTATTATAATGAAGCGTGACCCCATGTAAATGCATGGCCGAACGAGCGGCGTATGCGTGCGCATGCTCAGAATCACTCCCTAAGATACGCCGGGTCCATTCATGCGACATGAACGTAACCTACGCCCAGCCCCATTCACGTACGACTTACGTAAACGACGTAAAACCCCTGCTTTATGAGGGGTAAACTTACGCCGGACGTACGCCTTAG
This sequence comes from Rana temporaria, assembly GCF_905171775.1. Taxonomy (NCBI): domain Eukaryota; kingdom Metazoa; phylum Chordata; class Amphibia; order Anura; family Ranidae; genus Rana; species Rana temporaria. Next base: position 362,288,295 of record NC_053489.1, read on the forward strand.
GTAAACAGCGTAGCTTACTGCGACGGGCGCAAGTACGTTCGTGAATCGGCGTATCTAGCTCATTTACATATTCTATGCGTAAATCAACGGAAGCGCCCCTAGCGGCCAGCGTAAATATGCACCCAAGATACGACAGCGTAGGAGACTTACGTCGGTCGTATCTTGCCAAAATTCAGGCGTATCTGCTTTTCTGAATAAGCGTATAGATACGACGGCGCACATTTGGACTTACGACAGCGTATCTGGAGATACGTGTAATACCTTCTGTTAGGGACCTAGGCGTAGGATAAAAAGGCAATGGCTTGTCTGTATTGTCTGTATTATGCACTCTCCCGAATTAATTCCCCAGTGGTGCTTATACATTGCTTATACCAAGCTTATGCCTTGTTAATCCCACTTTCTGCTTTTAATAAAAAAAAAACAGATATAAATAGTGGAGGACTATCTCATCGCATAATGATCTCATAATGGTTTTATCCCTTAGGCCCCATACACATGAGAGGATCCATCTGCTGGAATTGATCTGCGGACCGGCTCCAGCAGATAGATCCCCTGGTGTGTACGATCCAGCAGATCTGTTTCCGCGGATTTTTATCCCCTGGGATGGATTTCCAGCGGATAAAAATTTGAAGACATGCTTTCAAATCTATCCGCTTGAATCCATCCCAACGGATTGATCCGCTGGTCTGTACAGACTCACCGGATCAATCCGTCCGAATCAATCCCCCGCATGCGTCGTAATGATTTGACGCATGCGTGGAATACCTTATATGACAGCGTCGCGCACGTCGCCGCGTCATCATCGTGGCGACGGCGCGACACGTCATTGCGATGGGATTTCGGCGCGGATTTTGATCCGATGGTGAGTGCACTCCATCGGATCAAAATCCTCGAGAGGATTTATCCGCGGAAACGGTCCGGTGGACCGTATCCGCGGATAAATCCTCTCGTGTGTATGGGGCCTAAGAGTGCTGTAACATTGATGATGTTTTCCATGTATTTGAGTATATGTATAAAACACAAAATATATTATTAGAGAATTTTAATTGTCCATGAATTTATGGATACTGTACATAAATCATTGTAAACATTTATTTAGACGCAGTTATGTATCTGAAATTAGGTTTAAAGAGGAACTGAACTTTGAAAGCTGTACCCAAAGAAAAAGCAGGCAGAGGGCAAAGGACCAGTCATCGGTATTGCCTGTGCCCCCCCCCCCCCTGCAGTTAAAGGGGTTGTAAAGGTTTGTGTTTTATTTTCTAAATAGGTTCCTTTAAGCTGGTGCATTGTTGGTTCACTTACCTTTTCCTTCAATTTCCCTTCTAAATGTTTTTCTTCTTTGTCTGTGCGTCTCTCTGAAGGGATGTTGTCCCAAGGGAGGGGGGAGCATGCTGACTAACCCCCAGTTTGAACGGCTCGGGTGATGGTGGAAAGCTTACTGAGGAGGAACAGGAAGTGAGAAATTCAGACAAAGAAAAAAAACATTTAGAAGGGAAATCGAAGGAAAAGGTAAGTGAACCAACAATGCACTAGCTTAAAGGAACCTATTTAGAAAAAAAAAACCTTTACAACCCCTTTAATGTTTCTCCTTGACTTAGAATGCCTTGTTTTGCACTGTGTCTTGGTGTAAAAGCAGTCAGCCTGATAGAGGTAGGGCATTTTTCTTCCTTATGTCAGAGCCTCCAGAAAAAAAAAATTGTGACAAGCACAAGGCCTAAGGCCCTTTTCACATTGGCTATTCAGTCATGTTTTTCAAAGAAAAAAAATGATTCAGTTTACAACAGTTTACAACAGCTAACATCCACTTCTGCATATGTCTTAATTTCAGTTAAAGTGTCAGTCTACAACCATTTGCATTTCATTCAGTTTCATTCTGTTTATACAATTTTTTTCATCTGTGTACATCTGATTTTTATCTGTTTGCATCTGTTTTTATCTGTTTACATCCGTTTTAACATTTGTTTACATCATTTTTTCTGTCCACTTTTCATGCTGGACAAAAGTATATGAAGGTTCCCAAGACACTTTGCTTCTCCCCATGATGCATTGTGATTCCCATGCTGCAATGCGGTCTCAGTGAGTGACTCAGTGTGCTATACAGTGTTCTTGCTGTGTCCTTGCTTTTTTTTTGTGCTTGAGAGCGATGGCTTCTGCCAAATCTTGGGACAATGTGACATCCTTTGACGGGAAAGCATGTGGAGGAAGATTTATGAGAGGAGATGTTGCAGCTACTTAACACATCCAATGCTGCCGAAGAAACCAAGGGAAGATTTTTTGGAGCTGTACTATGGTGATTTAAGGTGTTAACAGATGAAGTTCTTCAACTTTACGAGAATGACCGTATCCACATTTGACTTCATATTGGACAAACTGCATCTACGGCTGCAGCAAATAAACACTAATATTAGAAGGGGTGTGCCTCTAGAGAAGAGTTTTACTATGTCTTTACTTTAACCCTAACCCTACCCTTTTAGGGACAATTGGAGAGTATGCAGTGAAGCCCTTAAGGTTAGGGTTAGGTTAGGGTGAGGGTAAAACCTTACCCTAACTTTAGGGGCCCCACTAATAATAATAATCTACATAACACTGAAAACTCTAACCTCCACTACTCCCTTCTGGTCTGTAACTATAGCATAAACATTGTTTTGGTAATCTTTTGAATATGGAAAAGATACTTTTTTGATCCTGCTATAAATTGTGTTATGCTCACGATCGGACATTCTGACAACAAAACCATGGATTTATTTCCGACTTAATGTTGGCCCAACTTGTCTTGCATGCACACGGTCACACAAATGTTGGCGGAAATTCCGAATGTCAAGAACGCGGTGACGTACAACGAGCCGAGAAAAATGAAGTTCAATAGCCAGTGCGGCTCTTCTGCTTGATTCCGAGCATGCGTGGAATCTAGTGCGTCGGAATTGTGTACACACGATTGGAATTTCCGGAAAATTTGAGAACCAGCTCTCAAATTTTTGTTGTCAGAAATTCCGACAGCAAATGTTCGATGGAGCCTACACACGGTCGGAAATTCCGACAACAAGCTCCCATCGAACATTTGTTGTCGGAAATTCCGATCGTGTGTACGTGGCATTAGACTTACTTAGAGAGGAAGCTAAATAACCAGGAGCCCACTGTAGACAGATGTGTGACTGGAGTTGGGGCTGCTTTGTATAGGTTTGTTGATAGGGGGGAGTGTGCATCAATGGAGCTTCATATTGGAATTGCCAGTATGACCGCTAAGGGGGATCAGCTGTGACAATTGTTGACAAACAATTTACTGCCATGGCAGCCCTTATGCATGCACCTACATAATTAAAAATTGCCAATTGCACTTGTGCCTGGCGATCTTTTGGCATTTATTTTAAGACATGGTATATACACTCTGCGGCCACTTTGTTAGCTACACCTGTTCAATTGCTTGGTAACGCAAATTGCTGTTTAGCCAATCACATGGGAACAACTCAATGCATTTAGGCATCTAGATGTGGTGAGGACAAATTGCTGAAGTTCAAACCAAGAATCAGAATGGAGAAGAAAGGGGATTTAAGTGATCTACTGGGATATTCACTCTAGGGTTTACAGTGAATGGTCTGAAAAAGAGAAAATATCCAGTGTGAGGCAGTTGTGTGGACAAAAATTTGAACCAATGTCTGTGCTGCTATCAATCCATCCACTTTAGCCAATCAAGCTCAGGTAAGTAAAACGGGGGGGGTTGGGGGGCTGTAACTGTCAGATGTTTTTTCACCTTAATGCATAGGATGCATCAAGGTAAAAAAACATGAACCTTTACAACCCCTTTAAAACATCCGGAAGGTTTTTATTGCTGTCTGTGCCCTCGTTAGGGAGATTCACTCTCTCTATTTGTCCTGTTTGCCATTATTATGGACAGTGAAAGTAAAAAGAAAATCACAAGTTTTGGGTTGTCCCCAAAAAGATAATAGAGGGGAAATCTTCCAATGGGGGCACCAGTTCTGGTGACCTGGGGGTCCCCAAGAAATTCCCTTAATTTGCAGGGATTTCCTCTCACTTCCTGTTTTGGCTATGGGACAGGAAGTGAAGGGAAATATCCACAATGACACAGATGGCAAAAACAATGGGACAGGATTTATAACCCCCCCCCCCCCCCGTACTGTATCCAAAATGAAAAAAAAAGGTTTTGCTTATAGTTAAACTTTAAGTCTTGGCGATAACGGTCACTTAGAAAGCGATATCTTGTGTTACCATCTTTTTCCTGTAAGACACAATACAAAATGTATTATATTATAGCGTATAATAGGGTCTTGGTGAAGACTCGCGAGGAGGTCGTCAACCCGAAGGGTAGGCAAATGAATTGAAGGTGTTCCTGCCGGACGTGGAATCTGAGGTACTTCTGAAACTCCTCTGCCAATAAGCGTCTTTTTGATCTATAGAGACCATCCAGTTGCCTGGCTGTATGGCTTGTTTGATTGTTGACAGAGTTTCCATTTTGAACCTCCCGTGCCTTATGAACCTGTTCAGGTAAGTTAAATCTGTAACTGGACGCCAGGCACCGCTTTTCTTCTGAACCAAGAAGAGAGGGGAGTATACTCCAAGAAACTGTTCGTCCTTTGGGACGCATATTACTGCTCCCTGGGATTTTAGCAGATCCACGTAGGACAGTAGAGCCTGCTTCTGTTCTACCATACTTGGGAGTAAGGTGGAGATGAGTCTGGGGGAGGAATGCTGGAGAAGGACCATGCGTGGCCTGATGACACTGTCCTGATGACCCAAAAATCTGTGATCGATGCCGCCCAGACGTGCCGAAAGAGGAGCAGGCGGGCTCCCACCCGACCTGCCTGGGTGTTGTTGGCTTGCGGAAAGACGTCTGACCTCTGCTCCAGTTACTCCTGAAGTCCCTACCCGGTCTGTAAGAGCAAGCTTCCCTTGAACGCTCCGGGCTATGTCTTCGGAACTGAGGTTTCTTCCTTCTGGTCTGACGCTTGTCCTGGGGGAGGAAGCCCGATTTTCCACCCGTAGCCTTAGCTATGGCGTCGTCCAGTTTGTTGCCAAACAAAGATGTTCCCTCAAAGGGAATTTTGCACCAATTCTGTTTCGAAGACGGTCAGCAACCCAGGGGCGTAGCCACAGGGCCCGCTTGGCTGTAACTGAACACAGCATAATTCTCGCCAATAGGCGGATTAAATCGACGGATGCCTCCCCCAGGAAGGCCACTGCTAGCTTCAGCTCCGCTGTTGCAGAATTCCTGGCCAGATCTTCAGAAACGCCCTTAAGGAAGGAGTCCACATTCTCTGTCCAGGCCTCCATTGCCTTTGCTCTTCGACTTAGAAGATGAACGGTGTTGCGGCCCGGCAAGGTCCGAGTTGGTCTGGATTGCGGCACGAGGATCTGGATCGGAAGGGCTAAAAAGAAGAAATTTAGGGGGAGGGGACCGTCAAGCAAGAAACCACTGATTTGCGACTTACAACCCCACGCCCTCCCCTCTCCTGCACATACCTTGTGCGTGAGGGCTGGCCACGTATAGGTGGTAACTGGTCCATAACTTCTGGACCGGCCTAACACAGCAACACTAGGTCTGAAGGGTGAGGATCCTATGGTGCCGGGAAAAACATAAAATAAATATGTTGCCCCTTTAAAATTATATATATATATTTTTACAGTAATGCATTTAAATATATTATTTACTCTATATTTTTATATATTTTTTTATTAATTGCACCAAGAGAGAAAAAAGGATCTAGCCTATCCCATAGGCAGATCCCACTCACTGACCTGGATAGTCGAGTATCACTGCAGCAGCTGCTCGCCTATCAGAGGAATCCCAATAGAAACAAGCGAGCAGCTGCTTTAAATCACCCACCGGTGACGTCACGCGTCATCCACGCACGTGCCTGCGGGGTGAAGAGTGGCTCAACGGCACCTACGCGGCCGCCGCGAGTTTCGCCAAACTGCGCATGCGCGAGCCAAGCCTCGCTCTGGAAGTGGACACTGCGCATGCGCGAGCGGCAATGGCGCCCGAGACCCGGAAGTAACACGGCGAGCATAAGCGCTCCAGCCGCCATAATGCAAACAATGCAGGAAAAATGAGATATTAAAATACCAGGGGAAAGAAAAAACAGACAGACATAAACAAATGACACACAGAGGTGACTGCCATGGAGAAGTTTCAGACCTTGCCAGCCGTGGAGTCCAGAATCTTCAGCACACACAGCAACCATTCAGTATAGTGAAGAAGTTGCTGCAAAGCTCTCCACCCGCCCATGGCTGGGATCCGAGCTGCACCGCTAAGGTGTGCTATCCATCCTGTTCTGTTGGACATCTTGAATGAACGTGCATCCTAAATCCATGGAGAAAGACAAAAAAGGAACACGGTGCTGGAAGGTGAGCTGACTTTTATGGGTTTGGGGTCCTATAGCATTGGAGAGGAGGCGGGATTAACCCACACGTAGGCTGCCATGGAGTCTGTCAGGAAAAGGACATTTAAAAGCAAAATCAAAGGATGAGGTAAGTGAAGGAGGACTGCACTAAGGTAAAGGAAGCTATTTAGGGAAAAATTGTACCTTTACAGCCCCTTTAATATGCATTCTGCAATAGTAAGAGTTTGTTTTAAAAAAAAAAAAAATGTGGGTGGAACTCCGCTTTAAGATCTCATACCATGACCAAACAACATTGTGCAAGGTACATAAATCCAAATCGGCACCAATCTTTCTTTGGTTGCACTAGTCAGTTACATAACACTGCTTTGCCCTGCCTTATTATATAAATTTGCATAAACACACAAAAAAATCAAAATGATTAAAATAACAAATATGTTATCTATATAAAAAATGGATTCCTCACAAGACTCAGAAACAATAAGCCGTATTTTGGCTTTTTCACAGGGAAATCATTCCAAAGGCTGATTTTGGCTCGATTTGCAATTATGCACACTTAGAACAATAGGAGCACCCACAAAATGACCCTGTCATCTCCAAGTATATCTGCAAGTTATTTGTCTATGTTGATTAAGATCCAAAGTTAATACATATCCAGAACAGTTTTTTAATATTATCTCTGTGGCAGGCAAAAGAGCCTTGTATGATGTCTAATGGCCCCACTGTATTAGCACCTAGTGTATTGTGTGCACATTTTCCAAGCTGGTATCTAGATTTTTTATTTTGTGGTCTGATTTTACTGCCATCTTTTAATGCCTCTATATTAATTTGAATTTGGTATCCCTTTTCCTTGTAATTCCCTGCTGTGTAGTAGTTCATATGCTTATGCTCTTACTGGACTCCCACCCTAGCCCTAGCTCTTAAACGAACCACCCTAAATGATCTCTTAACATTTATTCCCCCCACATGTGTTAAGTCCCATTTACAGCTGCACTGTGAACCTAGCCTAAAGCAGCCAATCAGCAACTTTACAAGTCTGCATGAATACATCCTGATATGTCACAATATATAACATTAGTTAAATAATAAAAAAAAAAAAAATAACTGTAACTTTATGTTTAAAGCGCAGTCCTGGAGACTTCATTTAACTGTTCTAAGGCAAGGCAAGAATTTTACCCCCTTCACGACCAGGCCATTTTTGGCATTATTTCAACTGACAATTGCGCGATCATGCAATGCTGTACCCAAGTAAAATTGATGTAATTTTTTTCCTACAAATAGAGCTTTATTTTGGTGGTATTGGAACACCACTGCATTTTTTTTTGTGCTTTAAATAAAAAAAGACTGACAGTTTAAAAAAAATTATATATATATATATACTGTATATATATATATATATATATACTGTATATATATATATATATATATATATATATATATATATAAGAAGGCCAGTATGGTGGCCTGAGTTTATGGGAGGAGCCCGGAGGGTATTTAAGCAGCCCACTCACACATGCTCTTTGTCGGTTCAGTGTGCGGTACTACACGTCACTGGGCCGACTCTTTCCAGCTCACCTCATGTCCGTGAGTCTGCGCATTCAATCGTATTCGACATTGCAAGCGCTTTGCGGCTTCTCCCTTCATGGTCTTCGCCGGCGGTTCCCGCTTACTTCGCAGGTAGGATTCAAACCTTTTCGTATCTTGTGCAATCTTGCAATTCGTTATGCTTCCTATCCTGCATCCCTTTTGGGAAAAAACCTGCCTCTGAGTTATTTTTGCTTATGTTTCAACATCATTTGGCACAGGCATAGTACATTTGTAACTTCCTTCTGCCAAACATACGATTCATTTGTAAATCCATTTGGAGATTGACATGTGTTTGTATGGGTTCTTTGGCAGATTGAGGTGGTAATTGGACTCACATGGTGCCTTGTCTGCACTTGATTAGCCTGGGGGGATGGGTGGTTGGTAGGTGTTCGGTTTCAAAGCAAGGGGTAGCATACACTCTACAACCAATTCGTATCAGATTCGTGCAATACTCCTTACTATCAATTCGTATCGGATTCATTTCATGCATTTTACAACCATTTTGTATCACATACATTGCATACTTTCTACCGTTGTCATTCATTGTTTCCCCCATGTCGTGTGTTTTAGTTCCCGCAGCGGAACTTACGAATTGCTTGTACACGGCTCTTCTCTCTCATTTATTTACCAAAGTTATTGCCTGTGTGTCATGCATGGCGCCACACCACACTCTTGGGATGTGTTGCACATCCACTCCAGTCCAAAGCAAACCCAGTCGCACTTTACTGTCCCAGGTAGGATTCGTTAGCTTGTTTGTCATGTCAAATTCGTGGCCACTCATGGTGTCACCTGTACCATATGTTTGGTTCCCGAAGTGGAGCTTACAAAGCATTGATACGCACTTCCCGTGTTCTATTTTCTACACCAAACCTCGTTGTTTTGCCCCATGCACGGCAGCACGCTACACGTTCCCGACATGTTTCACTCCAGCCACAGTCCGCCGCAAACTCACTCGCATGGCCCACTGTCGCAAGTAAGATTTGTTATTACATTCTTTATGTTCTATCAATTTGCTACCATTCGTTGTCTCCCATATCGTTCATTAGTGGCCCCTATGGAACCTACGATTCAAACAGGTGTTGTCCTTCTACCTTATACTGCTTGCTTAAGGTACAAACAAACCAGGTGTTTCTATCCTTTCTCAGTAACCCAATTCTTATTGATTGAGACCTTGCAACCATGCAAATCATCTCAGCAGTCTGATACCCTTGCTGAGACCCTTGCAACACATGACCCTTACAAAATGCAAAAAAAAAAAAAAAACGCAAAAAAAGGATAAAAAAAAATATATATATAAAAAAAAAAAAAAAACAATTGCCGCCACGTAATCTCAGCCCAGCAACCTGACACCTGTTGAGACCGTTGCAACTACGCAAAATTTGTTTCCACAGCCTGACACCCTTGTTGAGACCCTTGCAAACGCAATACCGTCTCAGCAGCCCCACACTCATCGAGACTCTTGCAACCACACAAAATCGTCTCAGCAGGCTGACACCCTTGTTAAGACCCTTGCAACACATGACCCTTACAAATAAATAAATAAATAAAAAAAAAATATAAAAAAAAAAAAAAAAAAACGCAAAAAATACAAAAACGCAAAAAGAAATATAAAAGTGCAGAAAAAAATAAAAATTGCCACCACACAATCTCAGCCCCACAACCTGACACTTGTTGAGACCGTTGCAACGACGCAAAATTCGTCTCCGCAGCCTGACACCCTTGTTGAGACCCTTGCAAACGCAATACCGTCTCAGCAGCCCCACACTCATGGAGACTCTTGCAAGCACACAAAATTGTCTCAGCAGCCTGACACCTTTGTTAAGACCCTTGCAAACGCAATACCGTCTCAGCAGCCCCACACTCATGGAGACTCTTGCAAGCACACAAAATTGTCTCAGCAGCCTGACACCCTTGTTAAGACCCTTGCAACACATGACCCTTACAAAACGCAAAAAAAAAAAAAAAAAAGAAAAGAAATATAAAAAGTGCAGAAAAAAATAGAAAAATTGTCACCACACAATCTCGGCCCAGCAACCTGACACCTGTTGAGACCATTGCAACCATGCAAAATCGTCTCAGCAGCCTCACACCATTGTTGAGACCCTTGCAAACGCAATACCGTCTCAGCAGCCCTACACTCATCAAGACTCTTGCAACCACGCAATACCATCTCAGTAGCCTCACACCATAGTTCAGACCCTTGCAAATGCAATACCGTCTCAGCAGCCCCACACTCATCAAGACTCTTGCAACCACGCAATACCGTCTCAGCAGCCTCACACCGTAGTTCAGACCCTTGCAAATGCAATACCGTCTCAGCAGCGCCACACTCATCGAGACCTTTTGCAACCACGCAATATCGTCTCAGCAAACCAGACTGAGACCCTTGCAACCACGCAATATCGTCTCAGCAGCCTCACACCATTGTTGAGACCCTTGCGAACGCAATACCGTCTCAGCAGCCCCACACTCATCGAGACCCTTGCAACCACGCAATACCGTCTCAGCAGCCTCACACCATAGTTCAGACCCTTGCAAATGCAATACCGTCTCAGCAGCCCCACACTCATCAAGACCCTTGCAACCACGCAATACCGCCTCAGCAGCCTCACACCATTGTTGAGACACTTGCAAACGCAATACCGTCTCAGCAGCCCCACACTCATCGAGACCCTTACAACCACGCAATACCGTCTCAGCAGCCTCACACCGTAGTTCAGACCCTTGCAAATGCAATACCGTCTCAGCAGCGCCACACTCATCAAGACCTTTTGCAACCACGCAATATCGTCTCAGCAAACCAGACTGAGACCCTTGCAACCACGCAATGCCGTCTCAAAACAAACCTTCATACTCAAGGCCCCTGCAGCCACACAATATCGTCCCAGCAACCTGACACTCACTGACACCCTTGCAACCGCACAATATTGTCTGCAGTAGTATAAAACACTTTGCGGCAGGCACCTACGTGCAAACCCGAATACAAACTAAACTTGCAAACACACCTCAGTGACAAACGATCAGCCACACAGACACACAGTGGCGCCCAGTTGGCCGTTCGTCTTCAGTGGCGCGCGGGCCGCTCATCTTTTCTCTGTGTTTTTTCCCTGCGGTTGGTTCAGGTTTTCATCCAGCACCAGCGAGTGCACGTTGGCCTGCGAGTGCACGTTGGCCTGCGAGTGCATGTATATAGTCTTGTTGAGCACCTGTGTATTATCTTGATTTTCTCACACCAATGCAAGATCCAGTCCAAGTTCTCAAACTAGACCAAGCATCAGTAGCAGACTTAGCTATGTGGGACAACTTCCCCACCTGATAGAACAGCATTTCAATCTTCATCCTGGCAGTGTCAGCCGAGCCACCAAAGGCTTTTGCAGCCATTTTTAGGCCGCCACTGGTTCTCCAAAACTTGGCCCCCAGAAATTCTCTTAAAATTTTTCACCCAGTCTTCATCACACCTCGTGCTGCACCCCATCGTGGCAGCTGCCCAGGTCTGGGACCACACTTGAACAGGACAGACACTGTTCTTCACCACAGACAATCAGGCCACAGCCGACATCATCAATTAAGGTAGATCTAAGTCACTCCCCATCACTTCCTGCGCAGGCTCGCGCAGCTGTCACTTCGTCACCAGTTAATATCTTATGTAGACCTTTTTTCAGGCAAATGCAAAAAGCAGCTGATGCGCTTTCCTATTCCAACCTTGGAATGGATGTTTTTTCCAGCAAGAGCCTGGAGCCGACCCAACAACTATCCCTGTCCCACCATGGACATTGCTGACGATGGACTGAAGTCACATCTCACCAACGCAATCCAACTTATTAACCACTCCTTGGCACTCAACACACTGAAGGCCTATCGCACTGCTTGGAACACTAATCGCAAATTTTTGGCCCCTTGCCCCGAAGCAGCAGTTGGACACATCCTAGCCTTCATATCGTATTGCCACATGCAGCTGACCATTTCTCAATACTATCACGCCATATCTAGATGGCATCCAGCATTTCCTGTCCCTACAGGACCCCAGTAAACCGTCAGTATTCTCGAGCCCATGCAGTCAAGTCCCTCCTACAGGGCATACAGAAGCACCAACCTGTAGTCAGTGGCAAGCGCCTACCTTTCAAGAGTCCCATCCTTAAGGACATGTCTAAAATCCTTACTCATTCCCTGTTTAGGGCTTTGCCCAGACTAGTCACCCGAACAGCCATCTACCAGGCCTTCTACGGTTCCCTACAACCTAGTGAATTTATTCAGCGGCTCCGGCAGTCACACACTGCTCCGACGCCACCCGACTCGCTTTCGAACCACTACACTCTCACAGTCTGCAAACGCAACAAACCAGCCCCTGGGGTTGACATCAACCTGTTTCAGACTGACAACGCCTGATGCCCAGTGACGGTGCTCGACCCACTACTGCTCCATCTACCCAGCCAATCTGATGGTAGCTCGTTGCTACCCTTTCTATACCAGCTCCCTGAGTGTCAGCCAGTGTGTCAAGCATGTCAGAATCCTCCTAAGTAACTTGGGCTTCAAACCCCAGTCAGTTCTCTGGACATTCTTTGGAGCAGCCTCAGTTGCCTCCCAACAGGGAGTACCAGACTACGTAATCAAGATACCAGGCTGATGGAAGTCTCCTTGTTTTGCCACATACATCCCAAATCCTCATGAAGGAATGGCACAAGCCTTTACCAAGCTGGCTAAATAAATACAAGAAATCAATATAAACTATTTCCCTATCTGAGTCTTTTGCCCCCTTTTCTTGGCATACTGACCCGACCACCAAGCCACACTTCAGGTCTATTTATGTTGTAAGTCTTGTCGCGTGTTTATGTGATCCACATCTCTCTCGGTCAGAGGGTAACGACCATAAATAAGAAGGCCAGTATGGTGGCCTGAGTTTATGGGAGGAGCCCGGAGGGTATTTAAGCAGCCCACTCACACATGCTCTTTGTCGGTTCAGTGTGCGGTACTACACGTCACTGGGCCGACTCTTTCCAGCTCACCTCATGTCCGTGAGTCTGCGCATTCAATCGTATTCGACACCCTCCCGCCCTTCCCTTTTTCAGGGCACTTCTCAGCATATCCTTCTTCAATTAACTACCCATTACTTACCTTGGGTATGCCCCCTTTTCTTGGCATACTGACCAGACCACCAAGCCACACTTCAGGTCTATTTATGCTGTAAGTCTTGTCGCGTGTTTATGTGATCCACATCTCTCTCGGTCAGAGGGTAACGACCATAAATATATATATATATATATATATATATATATATATTTTTTTTTTTTTTTTTGCTATAAAACATATCATATCATCTTAAAAGACAATTAACTAAAAAAAAAAAGATTAGTTAAATCCACAAGGGCTTTTTTTTTTTTACTACTATTCCTTTATATTGGCTTTTAAAATGTAAAAATGCAGCAATTTAGAAATTGGATAAAAGGTTTAGCACTGGGAAACACTTTTTGAAAGATAAATAGTGTATTTTATATACATCTATTAAGATCAGACCAAAATGAGGGACAAATGAGGATGAAAGAGGGACAGAGGGACATTGCTCCAAATCAGGGACAGTCCCTCCAAATCAGGGACAGTTGGGAACTATGCAACAGTATAATGCAGCACAGTGTACTTATGTAAATACTGTATGATACAGCACAATGTACAGATGTAAGTACTGTATGACTCAGTACAATGTATGGATGCAAATACTGTATGACACAGCACAATATATATGGATGTATGTACAGTATGACGCAGCACAATGTGCACATGTAAATACTGTGTGATGCAGTACAGTGCATAGGTATGAGTACTTTGTGAAGCAGCACGCTGTGCTGTCAAAATTCACACAGATGTGATGCTGTGCGTTATAAGCCTGCTCACAATGCATGGAGTGGCTGAATGAAAAAAAAAACACTCTTATAGAGAACTTACAATGAGAAGCAGCAGATGAGTAAACTTCATAGAATAATCCACGGAGAGATCTGCAGAGATCTGGGCTATGACCTCATATAGCCTAGTGTCCACAACACCCCATGTATAGGAGAGGGGTGCAGAGTGTATGGAGGTGGGTAGTATTTACAGGAGAGGCGTGCAGAGTTTATGGCAGTGGGTAGTATGTACAGAAGAGGGTTGCAGAGTGTATGCCGGTTGGTGGTATGTACAGGAGAGGGTTGCAGAGTGTATGACGGTGGGTAGTATGTACAGGAGAGGAATGCAGAGTGTATGGCGATGAGTAGTATGTACAAAAGAGAGGGGTGCAGAGTGTATGACGGTGGGTAGTATGTACTGGAGAGGGTTGCAGAGTGTATGGCGATGAGTAGTATGTACAAAAGAGAGGGGTGCAGAGTGTATGACGGTGGGTAGTATGTACAGGAGAGGAATGCAGAGTGTATGGCGGTGGGTAGTATGTACAGGAGAGGGTTGCAGAGTGTATGGCGATGAGTAGTATGTACAAAAGAGAGGGGTGCGAAGTGTATGGCGGTGGGTAGTACATGTACATGAGAGGGGTGTGGATGGTATAAAAGTATATGGTGTAAATGAGCCCTAGTTCATGGAGCATTGTAGAATAGGGTGACCAGACATCCCCAGTTTCCAGGGACAATCCCTGGATTGAGGACACTGTCCCCGTACCAAGTCTGTTCCTAGTTTTGTCCCTGGATTGGATTTGAACAGGGGCTGGGGCAATTTCAAAGACAGTCAGTGTAGAATAAATAAAAATAATTCTGAGTTACACACCCCTGCTCCGCCGCTCCTACTGGCTTAGGGGGGTCTATATTTATCCATTATCTGTGCCCCTTTCTGATGATCATGTGCTGGTCGGAGCGGAAAGAATATTTCTTCAGTTTCGGGTGCATGCTCATTCAGCTCTGCTTGCATGTTCTTCTGCCTTGGCTCCAGTCCTGGCCAGCCACCTGCCTGCTTATCTCATTGCCTTCCCTGGCAGAGTGATCTTCCTCATCCAGTAGTATCCAGGGCCCGGAGAGTAAGACTTGAGGGCTGTGAGGCGGACGGCGACGGGCAGAGAGTCGCTGATTGACGCCATTACTAGTAAAAAAAAAATATGTCCCTGGATTTCATTTAAAAAATCTGGTCACCTTATTGTAGAAGCCATTTTGCAGTGGCATGCATAGAGCAAATGAATATAAGTGCACAGCAACAGTACTGGCCACCCTGCTGCAGACACTGCTCTCACCGCCCCCTACCCAATCTCATGTTTCTTCCTCAAGTCCCTGCACATAAGTTTCATTATCTCACAATCCAGCAAAACAGACTCCTGCAGACATCCCTTCTGGCAGGATCAGCTGCAGCCGGCAGCTCTGCCTCCACCTGTATCTTTCTGCAGGCAGCACTGGAGGACCCTGAGCAGGAGTGCTGGCGAGAATTGGAGGGAGGATACAACATAGCGGCTCTGTATGTAGCGGTGCAGATTTTTGCATAGCAGCGCTGGAGCGGCTGTGGAGGGAAGTGGTGCCGCCTCCTTTACGGTGCATTATAGCGGCCCAGGTGTGCAGACTAATTTAGCAGGGGGGAGCAAGGAATAACTTAGCCCCCCTATAGCGACACCACTCATTAGCACCCCCCCCCCCTTACAGACCCCCGTTAGATTAAAGTCCCTTTATACATTAGCACGCCCCCCTTAGAGACCTCCCCATTAGCTCTGAGTCCCCTTATATCAGTGATAAAAAATATAAGGGCCAAAGCGCCAAAGGACAGTGATGCAGATACTAAAAGGTAATGATAATAATTACTTTGCAAAAATGTCATGGATAGGAAAAATTATCACATGACTGGAGCAGCTGCAGTCTAAATTGATGTAAACAATTGATAAATATAAAATAATAAACCGCGCTAAATGCTACATACAACAAAGTTAATAATGAAACACTAAACTAAATAATAAAACACAAAAAAACACACTGAAAAAAAAAACAATCACTGGAAAAAGTCCCCAGTGAAAAAAAGTGGTTGTGCTGTTGGAACAATATTGAAGGTCTCATACACAGTGCTGTGACTTGAAATATGGATGAAAAATTCTGGAATTTTTCATCCATATTTCAAGTCACAGCACTGTGTATGAGACCTTCGATACTGTTCCAACAGCTCAAGCACTTTTTTCACTGGGGACTTTTTCCAGCGATTGTTGTTTTTCAGTGTGTTTTTTTGTGTTCTATTTAATTCAGTGTTTCATTATTAAAGGGGTTGTAAAGGTTCATCTTTTATTTTCTAAATAGGTTCCTTTAAGCTAGTACATTGTTGGTTCACTTACCTTTCCCTTCTAAATGTTTTTTTTCTTTGTCTGAATTTCTCACTTCCTGTTCGTCCTCAGTAAGCTTGCCCCCATCATCCGAGCAGTTCTGGCTGGGGATTAGTCAGCGTGCTCGCCCCCTCCCTTGGGACTACATTCCTGCGGGGAGACGACAGCGCAAAAGTTATAGCGTCTACAAAATAGGGGATAGATTAATTGAATTTGTATTATTATTATTTTTTTAGTAGTAATGGAAGCGATCTGCGATTTTTATCGGGACTGCGATATTGCGGAGGACAGATCGGACACTTTTGACACATGTTTGTGACCAGTGACATTTATACAGCGATCAGTGCTATAAAAATGCACCGATTACCATATAAATGTCACTGACAGGGAAGGGGTTAACACTAGGGGGCGATCAAGGGGTTAACTGTGTTCCTTAGGTGTGTTCTAACTGTAGGAGGCATGGGACCAGGGGTGGACTGGGACAAAAATTTGGCCCTGGACTTCATCCAGACCGGCCCACTTAATTTTTGCACACACACACACAAACTATACGCAATTGTCGGCGGTAAAAATAGCGGCGTTTTACCGCCGACGCTATGGGCGGCTCAGTGTGAAAGGGTCTAATAAATCAGTTACTATGACCAGCGGCAGTGCATTTACCCCCCCCCCCCCGCTGCATATTAAAAAAAAAATCAGACACATACACTGACCCCCCTCCTGAAACAAACACTGTCCCCCCCTCCTTACACAAACACTGTCCCCCCCCTCCTTACACAAACACTGTCCCCCCCTCCTTACACAAACACTGTCCCCCCCTCCTTACACAAACACTGTCTCTCCCCCTCCTTACACAAACACTGTCCCCCCCCTCCTTACACAAACACTGTCTCCCCCCCTCCTTACACAAACACTGTCCCCCCCCCTCCTTACACAAACACTGTCCCCCCCCTCCTTACACAAACACTGTCTCCCCCCCTCCTTACACAAACACTGTCCCCCCCCCTCCTTACACAAACACTGTCCCCCCCCTCCTTACACAAACACTGTCCCCCCCCCTCCTTACACAAACACTGTCCCCCCCCTCCTTACACAAACACTGTCCCCCCCCTCCTTACACAAACACTGTCCCCCCCCCTCCTTACACAAACACTGTCCCCCCCCCTCCTTACACAAACACTGTCCCCCCCCCCTCCTTACACAAACACTGTCCCCCCCTCCTTACACAAACACTGACCCCCCCCCTCCTTACACAAACACTGTCCCCCCCTCCTTACACAAACACTGTCCCCCCCTCCTTACACAAACACTGCCCCCCCTCACACAAACACTGACCCCCCCCCCCTCCTTACACAAACACTGTCCCCCCCTCCTTACACAAACACTGTCCCCCCCTCACACAAACACTGCCCCCCCTCACACAAACACTGACCCCCCCCTCACACAAACACTGACCCCCCCCCTCCTTACACAAACACTGTCCCCCCCCTCCTCACACAAACACTGACCCCCCTCCTTACACAAACACTGTCCCCCCCTCCTTACACAAACACTGTCCCCCCCTCCTTACACAAACACTGTCCCCCCCTCCTCACACAAACACTGACCCCCCTCCTTACACAAACACTGACCCCCCTCCTTACACAAACACTGACCCCCCCCCTCCTTACACAGTCCCCTTCTTTTTGGTATCCTTTGCAACAAAACACAGCTCCCTTTATGTCAGTGCCCCCTCCCTTACCTTACACAGCAGGGAGAAGACACTCAGAGGATGCGAAGCGTCCAAGCAGAAGGCGGGAGCTGTTCAACTTTCAATGTTACAGACAGACGATTGGTTGCTAGGACTGCCCCTAGCAACCAATCACAGGCTTTTTAACTTTTTAACAGCAACTTCTGCTCGGACAGTCTGTCTTCTATTGTATGGATGAGAGCGGCTGTGGGGGGGGGGAAGGAGGAGGAGTTACACGGGAGAGAAGAGGTCTGAGAGGACACACAGGCAGGATGTTCAACAGGTTCACTGTTGTCACCCTGCACAGTGCACTCCACCCGCCATGCACCCCCTCCAGCAGCAATACTCTGCAGCCTGCACTGGAACCGCGCACTTGCAGTAGTGGCAACGGGTGCGGCCACCACCTTCCTCCCCAGCCAGCAGTCAGACTCTGCAGCCGCATGACCCGATACCGATGTGCGGGGCCCCCTTCGTCCAGTACATAGCAAACACTGCCTGTATACATTCTAACTGTCAGTGTATACAGGCAGTGTTTGCAAATGTACTGGAGGAAAGGGGCCCCGCACATTGGTATCGGGCTTGCTGCTGCAGTGAGAGTGGAGCTGTCACATCTAAGCACTGATGATGGGGGTGCCCCCGCATATTGGCCCCGCCCATCCCCGACATCGTTTTGACAGCTCCACTCTCACTGCGGCCGCACGCCCCCGCTTGCCCACCAATCATCACTGGTCTGGATGTTTACACTCAGGGCGGACTCCGGGCTTTTTGGGGACCCATTCGGGGCTTTAGCCACCCCCTCCCGACGCCCCTGAGTGACAACTGGCCCACTGAGCCATCGGCCCACCGGGAAACTCCCGGTAGTCCCGATGGCCAGTCCAACCCTGCATGGGACTGACTAGGGAAAGAGAGAGATCGGTGTTCATACTTAGTATGAGCACACAATCTCTCTTCTCTCCCCTGAGAGAACCTGAATTTGTGTGCTTATACACACAGATCCCAGTTCTCACTCTGTCCTAGTGGACAAAAGGCGAGGCGACATAAGGTAATGCCGTTTCGCCCAGCCGTGCCATTCTGCCGCAGTAAAACTGCGGTGGCTAGTCAGCAAGTGGTTAAAGTAAAAAACAAAGCAAAAAACTGTGACAGACAACTGGCAAGTTATGCAAAATTGCATTGTTTTATTATCAACAATATGTCAATCAGAATAAGTACAGTACTTCAAAAGTCTTTAACGTGCTGGTCACGTCTGCATATTGCTTCACTATTGACTTGAATGAAGTTGTATACTGAGACTAGAGATTCAGTTAGTTCCAACACTGGGCAGCCCACTGCCAGAACAGTAACCAAAATCCTGGGGCTAATCAGGAATCCTTCTGGGATGTTTGCGAATTATGAAGGTGTTAAATGACCTTTAACCACTGTAGTACTACCCTGTAATACCCCTTCTACACCATTTTTCAATGCTTTGATAGTTTAACTGACAATTACTCTGTCATCCAACACTGTACTCAAATTAAATATGTATAATTTTATGTACCTCCAAAATAACCCTCCTCGTAAAGAAGACACCAATTTGTTAGCATTATTTTTGGGAAATTAAGAATTATGCTGGTATTATGGAGGTTAATGAGGGGGTGCAATGCTCAGGACCTCTGATAGGCCAGTACAACTGGGCCAGTTGTAAAGGGCCCGGCGGGCAGGGGGCCTGGGCAACCTGAACAGATGAGTAGTTAAATGTAAAAATAAATGTCTGATCAGGGTCCCTTAACACTGTCCAGCACCAATCCCAACCCTCCCCTGCCATGCTGGCTCAAGTCCTGGCCAGCACGTCCTCTGTAGTGCCGTCACCTCCTGGCGCCGCGGAGTGATTCTGATTCCTATCTCTCCGCGTGAAAAAATAGCAGTGAGGCAACTCAAGGGAAGCAGCGGCGACAGAGGATATCGGCATCAGCAGAGACATCCCATGATCATCTACTGGAATCGTTTGTGGACCCTCAAATCCAGGCAGCAGCAGGATCAGGAATAAGTGACTCCTTGGGCCCAGCCAACAATTACACAGGTCAGGTCAGGTGTGTGCTTGCCTTGGGGGGGGGGGGGGACGGGCTTACAGAGTATTTCTCATAATGGAATTTCCCAGACTTTCGGGTGTCGTGATAAACTTGCAAAAAGTCAACTTCCTAGCCTTTATCAGTGTACGGATGACTGATTCCCTAAGGCCCCTCCAGACCTGGGCTTTAACAGCCATTAAGTTAAAGCCAGTGACCAAGAAACAAGAAGTAGTTGTAGAAAAGGGAAGATGTAGACCTGATGGAACTGATTCCATAGGATCATCAGAGCATCCACCACAAGGCCTATAGGTCCATGGAGCTGACAGCAAACCTGTCCAGTTTTTTGTTAAGCCTGGATGTTAAAAGATCCACGTTAGATGTCCCCCAACTGTAGCAAAGAGCTTTGCACACCTGGGTGCTGATGGCTGAGGAAGTCCACTGTCAATGTTCCATGCTAAAGATCTGAACAGCAGATAGGGCAGGAACGTGTAGTTCTGCCCAAGATAGGATCAAGTCTGTTTCCATTTGAGCAAAACAACTTCTGGTACCTCCCTGGTTAATGTAGGCCACTGTCAGGGGTTGTCCAACTGGATTCTGGTCAGGTAACCTCACAACAAAGAGGTTAAATGTTGGAATATGAACTAAATTGTCCGGAAATCTAAGACATTGACTCCCTCCAACTATCCCATTGCACTGAGATCCAGGACTCCAGGGCTCCACCCCAGCCCAACAGGCGGACATCCATCATGAAAACTTTCCAGGTCTTTGGAGGAAATGGCTTTCCTGACTCCATAACTGGATTAGAAATTAACCAAGTGAGGGAGAGTCTGGCCTTGCAGATCAGATGCATGGGGCAGTCAAGAGATCAAGTCTGATCGTCCCATGTAGCCAGAATGTTGATTTGCAATAGTTTGGAATTACACTGGGCTTTTGGCACCACCTCAAAGGCAGCCACTATCAGACGCAGAATCCTCACGTGGAAGCAAATTCAAGATGTTTTTTTCGTGAGCCAAAAGCATCCTAGTAAAATATCAGATCCAGGAGTCAGTTCCAAAACTAGAACCCTGTGGAGAGAGACTATATCCCATTGTCAGTTGAGTCAGAGTGGCCCAGGCTTCCTGACCCCCTATCTCTGCCATTGTGATCTGCCATGTGCAGTGCTCTCAGTGTCCCCAAAAAGGGGTGCTTACAATCTCCACAGCTGTGAAGCACATTGGGTCAACGTTAGTGCCCACACAGTAACATTACAGGCTGGCCCTGCATCTTCTTCAAAGTAGGGTCTAAGTACAACCCCTAAGGTTTAGTTGCAGACTGAACTGATTCAGGTGCATATAAAATCCTCAGTGGCTATGGAACAGCTACAGGTTCATAGGTGAATCCTGTGGAACAAAACCCAGTACAAAGGGGGAAGTAAGTTCACTCAGGAGAGAGAGAGAGTCCATCAGTGAATCACACTAAACTGAGGCTTGCTGGAAGGAGTTTTATAAGGAACATCCGTATAAGTGCATGCCATAATATTTTTTACTGCAAACTTATCCCTACACAGTGGTGTGAACCTACATGATAAGAAACAGGTTTTTTTGCCTCGTCTTGTGTTGTACTGTGCTGGGCAGTTTTACAGTTCTACCCAACACACCTGATGGGAACAGACTCTGAAGCCCCGTGCACATGACCTGTTTTCCTGCCAGGAAAACTGCCAAGAGAGCTTTTGGCTGGGAAAACCGGACGTGTGTATGCTTCCTCACAGTTTTTCCGACAGGAAAACAGCCTGGAATCCCGGCAGAAAAATAGAGAACCTGCTCTTGATTTTCTCGTCGGGATTCCCGGCGTTTTTTTTACCGCCAGATTTACTAATACTTTCCTATGGCAAACACTGCGAGGCAGTGCCGATAGAGCATACACACGGCCGGGATTCCCGGGCCAAAGCTCTCATGGCAGTTTTCCTGCCGGGTTCTCGGCTTTCCCCTCGGTTTTCCCGGAATCCCTGCTGACTTTTTACCGACAGGAAAGCCGAGTGTGTGTACAGGGCTTAAGAATGAAAAAATGCTAAGCGTGTGGCGGTAAAGGTTTTTAGGTGAAGGAGAGTTTTCATGTCTATTTTGCCAAAACATACTAGCTCCTAGCAATTTTCAAACCAGTTTGACTTGTTGTTTTGCCCAGTTATGCCCATAATCTCATGCTTCATGACACCTGGACAAGATATAGTGTGAAGGGGGTTACTAGGCTAAATGAACATAGTAATATAAATCCAAGAGAAAATGTAACCTTTCCCCACTCTGCTAAAACAAACAAAACATTTTCTTTTCTGTTGCTGATCTGAAATTTCCACTCAGAGGAAGTAGGCTGCATTCACTCCTGAGCAGATTAATTTTCAGATATATTGCACAAGGGTGAACAGGGACAATAAGGCTGCTTTCACATTGCAGCGTGGAGCCGTGGTGACGGTATAGCCGCGCTATTTGTAGCGCGGCTATACTGTCGTGTTTACCGCGATATTCGGGCGCTAGCGGTGAGGTTTTAACCCCCGCTAGCGGCCGGAAAAGTGGTATTACCGCGCTTTCCCATTGATTTCAATGGGAAGGCGCGGTATAGGAGCGGTGAACACACCGCTCCTACACCGCGGTAAAGATGCGGCTAGCAGGACTTTTGGAGCGCTCCTGCTAGCGCACCGCTTCAGTGTGAAAGCCTTCGGGCTTTCACATTGAAGCCTGCAGGGCATGATTTTTCATGCGGTATAGCAGCGCTATTTTTAGCGCTGTACCGCATGAAAAATGCCCCAATGTGAAAGGGGCCTTAGAAAGAATAGGATTCTGCATAAACAGATGTAGTAAAGTGTAGGGAAACAAACAAAAAAAACACTCAAAGTGTAAGCTATCAAAGTACTGGTTGTTTTTGGTCCCATGGTAAACATGAGTAGAAACACCTGAAAAAGCACAAATCACGTGTTTTTTAGGTGTTTTCAGGGTTTTATAACCAGTAAGACCTTGTCCGTTCGAATTGTCAGTGGGGTCAAATCAACGTTTGATCTTGACCACGGTGACAAAGAAATTTGAAAAAAAACATTGAAATGTTTTTCTCAAACAAATGAGTCTCTAACTATGCATGTGGTTTTCATAACCAGCAATTTTTAAAATTTTTCGCATACATGTAAAAATCTTAATTTTTGGCAATAAAATGACTTAAACCCCAAGAACATTATACATTTTCTGAAAGCAGAGGCTCTGTAGAATAAAAAGGTGATAGTTGCAGATTTTTAGGTCACATTATACTTGCGCAACTGTTTATTAAACACAAATTTTCAGGAAAAATATAAAATGTATTTTAGTGCAAAAACAATTTAACCACTTCAGCCCCGGACCATTTGGCTGCCAAATGACCGGGCCACTTTTTGCAATTCAGCATTGTGTCGCTTTAACTGACAATTGTGCGGTCGTGCGACGTGGCTCCCAAACAAAATTGATGTCCTTTTTTTCTCACACATAGAGCTTTCTTTTGGTGGTATTTGATTACCTCTGCGCTTTTTATTGTTTGCGCTATAAACAAAAATAAAGCGACAATTTAAAAAGAAAAAGCAATATTTTGTACTTTTTGCTATAATAAATATTCCATTTTTTTTTAAAAAGCTATTTTTTTTCTCAGTTTAGGCCGATACGTATTCTTCTACATATTTTTGGTAAAAAAATCACAATAAGCATATATTGATTGGTTTGCGCAAAAGTTAAAGCGTCTACAAAATAGGGAGTCGTTTTATGCCATTTTTATTATAAATGTTTTTTTTTACTTGTTATGGCGTCGATCTGCGATTTTTATCGTGACTGCGACATTTTGGCGGACACATCGGACATTTTTGACACTATTTTGGGACCATTCACATTTATACAGTGATCAGTGCTATAAAAATGCACTGTTACTGTATAAATGTGACTGGCAGTGAAGGGTTTAACCAGTAGGGGGCGAGGAAGGGGTTAAGTGTGTCCTAGGGAGTGATTCTAACTGTTAGGGGGCGTGGCTTACTGTGACACATCACTGATCGCTGCTACCGATGAGAGGGAGCAGACGATCAGTGTCCTGTCACCAGGCAGAACAGGGAGATGCCTTGTTTACAAAAGGCATCCCCCCGTTCTGCCGTTCAAGCAACCAAATAAACTTCCACCCAAAAACAACCAGAGCTCCTTAATGGAGGAGCTGCAACTTTAAATGGCCACCTGCAAAATTTTGTGGCCGAAGCAAGCATCCGCAGATGCATGCACATCAACCTTGTAAAACTTAGTGAAAGTGTGAACGGGCGACCAGGTCACCGCCTTACACACCTGAGAAATGGACGCTTGATCTTGGAAGGCCCAGGAGGCACCTTTTTCCCTGGTCGAATGCGCAATGACAAGAAAGGGAGGCGCCCTCCGTTGTAGGGCATAAGCCTGAATCACGATCTGTCTGATCCACCGAAAAATGGTGGCCGACAAGACCGCCAGGCCTTTCTTTGGACCAGTCACCGACACAAACAGTGAGCCTGACCTCCGAAACAGAGCCGTAGCAGACAGATCCACCCAGAGAGCATGGACCACGTCCAAGCAATGCAAAGCAACCTCTTTGGGATGCGACGGTTGAGGACACAAGTATGGAAGCACAATGTCCTCATTCAGATGAAAGGCCAAAACAACCTTCAGAAGAAACAAGGGCTGCGGGCGTAGCACCGCCTTATCCTTGTGGAGGATCAAGTAGGGAGACTTGCAAGACAAGGCCGCCAACTCAGAAACCCTCCTGACTGATGTAATAGCTACCAGAAATGCAACTTTCTGAGAGAGTGTCAAAAGGGGAATCTCATCTTTGATGTTCTCAAACAGAAGTTTCTGAAGTACCGAGAGCACCAGATTTAAATCCCACGGAGGCAGTGGTGGTCGAACCGGAGGGGCCACATGTCGAACCCCTTGCACAAACGTACTTACCAGTGAATGACCCGCCAGGGGTCGTTGAAAGAAGACAGCCAAGGCTGATATATTCCCCTTAATGGAGCCTAAGGCAAGTTTTTGATCCAATCCACGCTGTAAAAACAGCAGGATCCTGGAAACTGAATATGTTCGTGGACACCACTCCAACTCCTCACACATAGAGATGTAGGCCTTCCACGTGCAATGATAAATCTTCAGAAAAGATGACTTCCGTGCCCTCAGCATGGTGGAAATTACTGAATCCAACAGGTCTCGGCCCCTTAGCACCTGACTTTCAACAGCCAACGACTGTAAAGCAGGATGAAGTATAGGACCTTGCGACAGAAGGTCCTCTCGCATCGGCAGTCGCCAAGGAGTACTAGGCGTACTAGGTCGGCGTACAAGGGACGCCGAGGCCAATCTGGGGTAATTAGAATCACCGGAATCCCCACGGTTTCCACTCTTCGAAGCAGACGAGGAAAAAGTTTTAGCAGGAGGAAAGCATAAATTAGCCGATACTGTCCCCATGGAGGCACCAACGCATCTTTCCTGTCCACCCAGGAATCTTTGGACCTGGCCACAAACCTCAATACCTTCTGATTGAGTCGAGATGCCAGGAGATCCATGTCTGGCATGCCCCATCTCAGGTAAAGGAGTCAAAACACATCCGGGTGTAGTGACCATTCTCCTTGGTTCAGAATCTGGTGACTTAGGTAGTCCGCTTGCCAGTTTTCTACGCCCGGAATGTATACGGCCGATAGAGCCGGCGCGCTCCGTTCTGCCCACCGCAGGATGTGACCAACCTCAAACGCTGCAGCCGAGCTTCTTGTTCCTCCTTGATGGTTAACATATGCCACTGCTGTGGCGTTCTGACTGGATGTCCCTGCAGCCTCTGTGACCATGTGGAGAGGCACAGCCTGATCACCCGAAGTTCCAGCACATTGATCGGCAGGCGGGATTCTTCCTGCGTCTAGCGACCCTGTGTCGACTGTATGCCCCAAACTCCCCCCTAACCGGTCAGCCTGGCGTCCGTTGTGATCACCGTCCATTGAAAGGGAAGGAACGACTTCCCGGACTGAAGGGCCGGAGATCTCAGCCACCAGACCAGGGAAACCGTGACCAGCTAACTCACCCAGATTTGACAATCCAGGGACAATGGAGATTTGTCCCATTTTACAGGATCTCCTTTTGCAAGACTCGAGTGTGGAATTGGGCATACGGTATCGATGGTGGCTACCATGAGACCCAGGACTCGCATTCAAAAGCGCAGAGATGACCACCTGCGGGATGCCAACAGCTTCACCGCAGCCCGAAGAGTCTGCATTTTTTCCAAAGGGAGAAAAACTTTTGCCTCTGAGGAGTCCAGAATCAAGCCTAGGTATTCCAGGCGTTGAGTCGGCACCAACACCGACTTCTGGAGTTTCAGTACCCAACCAAACTCTCGAAGGGTTTGACTGGCTATAGCCACATCCTCCTCTAATTCTGAGTCTGAAGCTGCTCTCAGAAGGAGGTCGTCCAGGTAGCCCACAATAGCGATTCCTTGCTTCTCAGCAGAGCCAGAATCGGGGCAAGCACCTTGGTGAAAACCCTGGGTGCCGACGCCAGGCCAAAAGGGAGAACTACAAATTGGCAGTGATCGTCCCCGACTGCAAAGCGCAGAAATCTCTGATGCCTGACGTATATGGGGACATGCAAGTATGCGTTCTTGATGTCCAAGGACGCCAGAAATTCCCCCGGATGGAGTGCAGTGACCAACGAGCGAATTGATTCCATCCTGAGCCTTCATACTTTTACAAAGTTGTTGAGGGCCTTGAGGTCCGGGATTAAATGTCCTTTTTTTGGACTACAAACAGATTAGAGTAGAATCCCAAAAACCTTTCCGGCAGCGGCACAGGTACTATTACCCCGTGCATTAGCAGGTCCTGCACTGCCCCAAACAGGGTGTTCCGACAAGCCGGAGGAAGATGAAGGTTGGAGGGAAAAAATCTGTTTGGTGGACAAGAAAGAAACTCTATCTTGTACCCTGATGAAACTACTTCGCAAACCCACTGGTCGGAAAGCAGGGAGGCCCACCGAGCTGCAAACTCACAAAGGCGACCCCCCACACACACACCACTTCCACCCTGGCAACAAAGGACTCCAGTACCACCGACAAGGCGTCCATCGAAGGTGCAGGGGCACTGGTTGCTATTACAGGGATGTCTGGGGAAGAAGCGCCAGCTTCTGACGCCATGCTGACCCACACTCACCTGACAGCCACTCAGGGACTAAAGGCAAGGAACACAAAAAAGGTCCACCCTCCTAGCTGCCCTGACTGAGGGCCCCCCAAGGGGACTCACCACCCTGACCCAGGTACTGCACAGTGCCGATGCCCGCTCTCTCTCCTGCAATGCCTGTGCTGAGGTGTTCCCCAGCGTCTGAGGTGTTCTGTGCTGTTTGCGCCGTTCAGAAAGACAATCCCAGCGCTAGAGGCAAAAACTAAGCCGGGGCTACAAGAAAATGGCCTCCTGCTGCTTCAGCATTACAACTAGCGCGGCTACAAGAAAATAGCGCTGGCTGCGCCAAAATGGCCGCCGATCGTTTCTGAACACGCTGGGCCTCCGAGCGGAGTAGATCTCCGGATCAAAAAAAGTAGAAAAAAGGCAAAGAATCTCCAGGGCATATGGTCCCAACTGGGAGCCAGGTCCTTCTCCTATGCTAGGCAGAAAAAAACTGAGCTACTACATGCAGGTTGAGGGGTAATAGCCAGAGGGACCGCCCACTGGGGGGTGGGTGCTTTGGGGAAGGGGGGGGCGCCCTGCAGCCCCCCACCCCAAAGCACCTTGTCTCCATGTTGATTAAGGGGGGTCTTTCCGACTTCTCCGCTCTCTTCTCCCACTCTCTGGTTCTTTCTCCCTTCTGCTGGGCACCTCCGCTGTCTTCTTCCAGCTCTTTTATCAGCGGGGGCCCGGTCTTCTGCGTCGCCTTCTTCCCTCTTCGCTTCTTCGATGTTGACTCAACGCTCCCTCTCGCTGTAATGCCGGGTGTGCGGTAAGCAACTATTTATATAGGCCTTTTATGACGTCACAGTCCCAGCATGGGCGTGAAATGAAGGATGGATGGCCGCACTCCAAACCAAATAGGTTGTCTTTATTTAAACGAACAGCAAAACATACCAGATCACAGCAACAGAAACAGGAGGATAACCGACGTTTCGCACTGACTTAGTGCTTATTCACGGCATCAGTCCCAGCATGCTCTGGGTGGCGACGACATAATTACCCCGCCCCCTTATGTCGTCACCACCCGGAGCATGCTGGGCACAAAGGAAAAAAGTACCGGAGAGCGGAGAAGTCGGAAGAAGACCCCAGAAGTTTGAAGAAGACCCCAGAAGTCGGAAGAATGGAGAAGACTGGGCCCCCACTAGTAAAAGAGCTGGAAGAAGATAGCGGAGGTGCCCGGCAGAAGGGAGAAACTACCGGAGAGCGGAGAAGTCGGAAGACCCCGGAGCTGCCTAATAAATTACTTTAAAAACCTGTCCAGTGTGTTTTTATTCTTGACACTTTTTACCCCCCAGGTAAATGGGTAGGGGTATGATGTACCCCATACTCATTCACATAGGGTGGGGGCTGGAATCTGGGGGCCCCCTTATTAAAGGGGATCCCAGATTCCGATAAGCCCCCCGCCCGCAGACCCCGACAACCAACGGCCAGGGTCGTCGGGAAGAGGCCCTTGTCGCCATCAACATAGGGACAAGGTGCTTTGGGGTGGGGGGGCCGCAGGGCGCCCTCCTGCCCCAAAGCACCCACCCCCCATGTTGAGGGCATGCCGTCTGGTACGGTTGGTGCTCGCTCATCCCCACCCCCTTTCCTGACCGGCCAGTCTGCATGCTCAGATAAGGGTCTGGTATGGATTTTGGGGGGACCCCCACGCCGTTTTTTCGGTGTAGGGGGGTTCCCCTTGAAATCTATACCAGACCTAAGGGCCTGGTATGCTCCTGTAGGGGAACCCATGCTGTTTTTTTATTTAAAATTTGGTGTGAAGTTCCCCTGTGGGAGGGAGGTGTTTGCCTTAGAACAGGTTCACACTGGGGCGACTTCCTGTAAAGTTGCCTCACTGTGAATGGGGATCCGACTTGGAGGCGACTTCCATTGAAATCAATGGGTACATGTCGCCTACAAGTCGGATTGAAGTAGTACAGGAACCTGTTTTCAAGTCGGAGCGACTGCAGTAGTGTGCATTAAGACGGCTCCATTCACTTACATTGATTTCTTCATGCAGCGCGACTTGAGGCGACTAAGGGGTGACCTGGGGCGACCTGAAGTCGGATCTAAAGTCGGACCTATGTGAATGGGCTCTTAATGGCTGTAAACGAATAGTCAGTTTTTTTCATTGGTTGTTAGGTGTCCTAACCACTATGAGCCATACCAGCTATTAGGGATGAGCCGAACACCCCCCGGTTTGGTTCGCACCAGAACCTGCGAACGGACTGGAAGTTTGCACGATCTTTAGGACACCATTAAAGTCTATGGGACTCGAATGTTGGAAATCAAAAGTGCTAATTTCAAAGGCTAATATGCAGGTTATTGTGCTAAAAAGGGTCTGGGGACACGGGTCCTGCCCCAGGGGACATGTATCAATGCAAAAATTGTTTTAAAAACTACAGTTTTTCGGGAGCAGTGATTTTAATGATGCTTAAAGTGAAAAAAAAAGTGAAATATTCCTTTAAATATCGTACCTGCTGGGTGTCTATAGTATGCCTGTGAAGTGGCACGTGTTTCCCGTGTTTAGAACTGTCCCTGCACAAAATAACATTTCTATAGGATAAAAAGTCATTTAAAACTGCTTGCGGCTTTAATGTAATGTCTGGTCCTGTACAAAGGACACTGAATCAAAATACTGCAGCTCCCTGCCTGTATTTGTATGAGAACACCAGCAATTGTATTCAGGTAGCTTTAGGTGCAAAGGACACAGTACACTAAGTGAAAATACTGCAGCTAGCACAATCACCTGCCTGCCTGCCAGTATATTATAAAGAGAATAACAGGAACGGATCTAGCTAAACTGAATACAGTGTATGAATATATATACAACACCTGGGATGCATATATATCCTCTACACACTGTAACTGAAGCTAACTGACTCGCCTGCCTGCCTTCTCTATCTAACTCAAAATAAATAACACTGTCTCTCTCTCTCTCTATCTGTCTTTAACCACTGCCGCAACACACTACACAATGCCGCCACGCATGCGGCCTTATATAGTGTGGGGCGTTTACTAAATCCCCTGAGACATAATTGGCCAAAGCCACCTTGGCTTTGGCCAATTATGACTCTCTGTTTTTTCCACGCTTTGAGTGGCCAAAGGATGCGGGTCATAGTGCATGCTTGGCCAATCATTAGCCAGCAATGCACTGCAATGCCGCAGTGAATTATGGGCCGTGACGCACCACTCGAATTTGGGGCGAACGGCCCATAATGTTCGAAATTCAGCGAACGGTCGAACAGCCGATGTTCGAGTCGAACATGGGTTCGACTCGAACTCGAAGCTCATCCCTACCAGCTATCAGTGGGGGATTCCTATCTAAAACTCGCCATGGCTCTTACTAAATACAGTGGACTGTCCACCAGTGTTATTTTTGTCAACGGAAGCATTTTTGGCAAAATTTTCATCAGCGGCCTTTTTACAGTGACAAAAACGAAACGAAACGAAAAGTACACCACGTGTTCATCCACTGACAAACACTATAATGAAAATTAATTCAGTTTTTGTTAACAAACTTAAACGTAACGAAAATGTGAAGGGACTTTAGGCGCCTTTCACACGGATGGCTGTTTTGCCGCAGTTAAAAGCATGTAAATGTTCTGTGAAATTCAAGGCTCCAGGCACTGCGATTAGCTGCATTTGTACATTGCAATTACGTGCGGTTACATGCAGCCGCTTTTAGCTGCAGTAGTCATTCAAACCCTTTTAATTTTTTTGATTATGATGTGCTTCCTGTTGTTATTTTTTTTTCTCACGCTGTTATCCGCAGTTGACACAAAAGACTGCGATTACCTGCGGTTATGTGCGCTACATCGCACTTGGACGCATTCAATTCTATTTTTTCTATTCGTACCAAACCGGATGTAACGAAATCGCAGATAAACGATGTGTGTGAATGGGGCCATAGGAAAGCATTGTGTGCTTTTAGCTGCGGTAGAAAACTGGAAAATCCGCAGCTAAAAGCACCATTCTATCTGTCCGTGTGAAAGGGGCCCTACCCTTGTGAACTTCCGGTTTCCACGGATCTCCATGCTTAGCAGTTAGCACTAGGTATGTTGGCTGCATCTCTAACACCATGCGAGTGTCTGCTTTCCGTTCTCACTGAGCCTGGGCTACGAGCGTCTGGGCGGACATCGCATTCCCATGGATCTGGAAATCTGATATTACCTCCTCACTGCCTGTCAAATGCCTCTGAAAAGTGACCTAAGCATGGTTCACTTTTCAGTGGAGTGCCTGCTGCAAGTGTGAACAACCTTTTGGGTTCACACTGGTACGCTGTGATTTGGCCGCAGTGGTGGTGTGCTCGCAGTTTTCCTGCATGTTACTCCTGGTTAAAGTTTGCAAATTTTTGCCACATTTTCTGAAAGTGCACCAAAAGTCCTGCAATTAATTTTGGAAATTCTAGAGAAATGCTTAAAGGGTAACTCCACTTTCATGGGAAGAAAATGGCAAACAAAAGAAAAATAATATAGCATATACAATTCATATTGTAATTGAATGTTAATAAAAGTTACCTTTTCAATCTGCAACGCTGTACTTTTCTGTAAAGTGCCGCAATATGGCTACCTGGAGGTGTTCTCTACACAGACAGCCAGATTCACGTAGAGCTGCGTATGTTTAAGCAGGCGTAGCGCATCTCATATGCGCTACGCCGACGTAACATAGAGAGGCAAGTACAGTATTCACAAAGCACTTGCTCCCTAAGTTACGGCGGTGTAGCGTAAATGGGCCGGCGTAAGCCCGCATAATTCAAGGTAGACTGGTAGTGGGCGTGTTGTATTGAAATTAATCGTGGCCCCATGTGAATGCATGGCCGAACGAACGGCGCATGCGCGCGCATGCTCAGAATCACGTCGCAAATACTCCCTACGATATGACGTCTTAATGCGTACGACGTGAAACCTCACTTGCGCCCAGTCCCATTCACGTACGACTTACGTAAACGACGTAAAATCCGACGGCACTTCCGACGTCCATACCCTACACGACTTAGACCAGCTTTTTGGTGGTTTAACTTTACGCCGGAAAAACGCCTTACGTAAACGATGTAGATTACAGCGACGGGCGCAAGTACATTCGTGAATCGGCATATCTAGCTCATTTACATATTCAACGTGTAAATCAACGGAAGCGCCCCTTGCGGCCAGCGTAAATATGCACCCAAGATACGACGGCGTAGGAGACTTACGTCGGTCGTATCTTGGCAAAATTCAGGCGTATCTCATTTTAAGAATGAGCGCATAGATACGACGGCGCACATTCGGACTTACGACAGCGTATCTACTGATACGTCGGCATAAGTCTCTCTGAATCTGGCCCAGAATGTTTAAATTAAGCTCCCCCAGAAACATAATTTCCTGCTTGTGTGATTGGCTCACTGATTTTCCCAGATGTCTGCAATAAGATACAAGTCAGACTTTTGGCATCCCTTGCACCAAATTTTCATTTTTGGCGAGATACTCCCAATAGGAAACACCATCTTAAGGGATGCAGGCCCAGCAGTTTTCCTCTATAGAACTCTACAGCTGCAGCAGCTGATTGATAATTATGAAACCACTCCCATTAGACTCACTGAACACAAGGGCACAGAGGAACACACAGGGATTTCTTCAGAATAAAAAAGGTAGGAATCTGCAACAAAGTTTGTTAAAATTCTTGCAATGTACATTCGATTTTAGTCAAATAAAATGATTTTAATCCACTGCACGAATACATGTACACAGGGTCGTTTATAGTCATTTCTAGGAAGTTGAGTTAAGAGGCTTTTTTTGGAACGGAAAAAAATGGGTTCAGAAGCTGAGTTTAGAGGCATTTCAAGCGCAGCAAAACGCAGCTAAACACGGCAAATCTAGACACGGAATCTAGAGGTATAAACATGGATACCATGGGCCAGATTCAGGTAGAAGTGCGGCGGCGTAACGTATCGTAGATACGTTACACCGACACAAGTTTTCATCTCAAGTGCCTGATTCACAAAGCACTTGCGATGAAAACTACGCCGGCCGCCTCCGGCATAAGCCCGCGTAATTTAAATGGGCGTGTGCCATTTAAATTAGGCGCGCTCCCGCGCCGGACCTACTGCGCATGCTCCGTTTCGGAATTCCCGCCGCGCTTTGCGCGCAGTGACGTAATTTTTTCGAACGGCGACGCGCGTATCGTAATTCCGTATTCCCGGACGGCTTACGCAAACGACGTTAATTTTTAAATTTCGACGCGGGAACGACGGCCATACTTTATACAGCAATACAATTGCTGTGTAAAGTTAGGGCAGAGGGAGCTGCGGTGGCTCAACGCGATTGGCACTGCGCTGACAAGCCATTCACCTCTGCAGCTAGAGGTTCGGATCCCGGTCTCGGCTTCATGTGAATTGAGTTTGGTGGTCTCAGCCCGGCTCCCGGTGGGTGTGCTATGCAAGGTAAGCCTGTGCTTAGTACGCCCACCCCCCTCCCACAAAAACCACCACACCTACACACGCACTCTAAATTGGGTTAACACACGCACATTGACCACGCGGTCTCTAAAGAGAGGCGAAGGACTAATGGGGCTGGTTGAGCGGGCTAATCCTCTCACTCCCTTATAGGGAGTCCCTCTGCCCCGTTGGGCTTCAAAGCGGAGCAGGTAGGGCGGGCTGTGTGGGAGGACCCCCTCACACACCCGCCATTGCCACCCGGGGCATGGAGAAAGGTGGCAGATTGCCTCTGGGGGAGGCCTGCCTACTCCCAACTCCTGCAGTCCGGCTCCTCTCTCAAGTACACGCACAAAATACACTTTGGAAAAAAAAAAAATAAAAAAAAAAAAAAAAAAAAAAAAAAAAAAAAAAATAAAGTTAGGGCAGGTCAAATAACGACTAAAATTGCAACGGGAAACTTGACTACGGACGACGTAGCGAATGCGAAAATCCGTCGTGGATCCGCCGTAACTGCTAATTTGCATACCCGATGCTGGAATACGACGCCAACTCCACCCAGCGGCGGCCGCGGTATTGCATCCTAAGATCCGACAGTGTAAAACAATTACACCTGTCGGATCTTAGGGCTAGCTATGCGTAACTGATTCTATGAATCAGTCGCATAGTTAGAAACAGAGATACGACGGCGTATCAGGAGATACGCCGTCGTATCTCTTTTGTGAATCTGGCCCCATGTTTATACCTCACCATATGTGCTTTGGACATAATGCATATATATAACACAAACTATATATACTGTATATATTGTCAGTGATAATAAAACCATCTGTATATATATACAGCTCACCTGATGGTATCAGCAGAAACACATAGAGGAATACTAAACAGTGGCAGCTGGTGTTTTTTTTTGGGGGGGGGGGCGGCAAATGACCAATCCCCTGGTCGGCGGGCGGTTGGTCGGTCACCCAGCACCGCACTTACCCCATCTAGGTCATGGGTGGGCAACGCTCCTACAGGTGGTGGCTTCCATCGTGTCTCCTCCTCCTAGGTGTCCAATATGATTGCATGTCATTTCAGATAATCGCGTGACAGGTCTCAGGACTCGCTTCCTGATAGGCCGAGAGGAGGATCAGTGTGAGAATGTCACACAACTGGGTGGGCTCAAGGTGCAGTGCTCTGCGCCCCGAGCCCACCCCGCCTCAGGCTCTAATCACGTATAAAAAATAAATAAAAATCCATGTGTCCGGCGCCCTGCACGTAGATTAGGGGGCCGGATGGATATGCGCCCATAATGGACGGGTCGCCACTGATACAAAATGTACTATTGTACTATCAAAGATTAAACGCTACACTAAACTTGTTACCTAACCTCCATATTACTGCATTTGTTATTTTGAAACACCAATAAAAATAAAAATATAGAGGTAAAAGAAGGGCTTGTGTGGTTTGTCTGTATATGAGATGTATGTGACTGGTGTGTTAGGTGTCCTTTATGATTTCAATGTACTGTATGCTGGTGTCTGGTGAGGAGAAATCTTCCCACATATTTCCAGCACTTCTCATTCTATACAGCAGCAGAGAATGGTGTTGTGTTCAGACTCAGTAAGCTGTGAGAAGCAGGGCAGTCATCTCCAGAGCTGTGTGCCCTCTGTACGTGACAAGAAAGAGGGCGGAGCCAGCGTGCCCCAGGCCTCTCCCACCAAGGCACGTGTTTGGCTCCCCGCCCCCTGACATAAAGAAACAGCTGACCTCCATCTCCTTTTCAGTTGGCTATCGGTGTGTGAGGAGAGCAGAGGAGAGAGAGCCGTGACTTTGTGTGACCCGGTGTAGAGGCCGCACGATGTACAGCTTCGCACTGATCACGGTGCCCGCCGTGTTACTCTTATTGGGCGGGAGAGGAGCGGACAGCTCAGGTAAATGGCATCACCTCCGGGTCTGGTACCGTGTGTGAGGGAAGCCGGCGGGGTCACTTGTGGTGGCAGAGGAAGGACATGGCATCCATGTTTATAGTTCAGCACCTACCTAAACGCAGCTCTCTCTGACTGATGTAGGCTTGCTTAGGCCAGCTAGGAGCTGAGGAGGGCGCTGTATACTACTAGCTGTGGTCTCTTAATGGGCTCCAGGCTGGACACTGAATGTAAGAGGAGTGCTTACAGCTTTGTCTTCAGCCTGAGCTCTGTTTATGGAATACATGAAAGCTGTAGGCACATAAGCTAGGCCTTGTTTGGTTCTAGATACAGTGGGTATTGGTAACACCTCTGTATGTGTCATTTGGGAAAGTTCCCTTTACGTCCTGCTGACTTCAGCGAAGGTGGCTCATGGGGGCCAGTTTGTGTGTGTGTGTGTTCCCATATGGAGTGATTTTTTTTTGTAGCCCATTTAAAAGGGCTGAAGTTGCTTCAGAACATAAAGTAGAGCACCTGCTTAAAAAAAACCACAACAAATTGAGCGAACATGCATCGATGTGTCTGGGTGCTCATAACCTTATATTGGCACCTGCAGAAGACTGCAAAGGCAGTCTTGAGTGGAAAATGCACACAGGTTTGTAGGTTATTTTGCACTTTTGGTGTGAACTGGCCCTTAAAGCATAACTAAAGTTCACAATTCTTGCCTCTCCTTCCAGCGGTGCACATTCTTTACAGATTATTTTATTAATCCCAAAATAAAATTGTTTACCAGCGTCTTCTGGGTGCCATGCTGCAGCCATCTAAAAATCAGCCTCGCGAGGGATGGCCTGCAGGAATGTTAACTGAGCTGTGCTTGCGCAGCTCGGGTGCACATGCCTAAAGGTTGCAAACAGGTTTATATTCCTGAAAATTCTGCTGTAAAAAGCCTGTCTGTAGGTTTTCTAATATGGAGACTTTAGTTGTGCTTTAAATGGTTCAGCCTGGTACACTATACTTTTTTTTCTATTCAACACAGCAGGTTGAAAAAAAGTCAGCTCCCTTTGTTGGAGATCGGAGGTTGTGGTTTTCTAAGGTGAACGAACTGAGGGACATGGAGGATCTCGCCGCTACCCTGCACAACCGGTAGGAGACCTTTCGCGAGATCTGGCGACCCTGGAATCGCTTTATTATACACTGATGCCTATCTACAGGAGGTGGCTCACTCGAGCTAAGCTTCTCGGATCCAGCCTCACCCTCTGGGCAGGAGGCCCTTTCTGCTTTCTGCTCTTTCCTTTACTCAGTACTTCTCTGTTTTGGGACGTCTACTCCCGTTCGTTTTTCTTGACAGTTGTCCAGATGGATAGTGCCAATGGCGTCACCCACAGCTCAAACTTTGACTGATTCAGTGGGATTATGGGCAGTTTAGGGCCAAGAAGGTTTAGATTCATGAACCTGTAATTTTCTTAAATGTTTACCCCTTGCCTTTCATGGGTATGTTAATTCTCTATTACAAAAGGGTACACACAAATACGATTTGAAATGTAGGCATTTAGAGCCGGTTCACACTGGGGCGACTCAGCCGCCTGACAAGTCGCCTCCCATTCTATTCAATAGAGACATTCTAATAGGAGCGACGCAAGTCGCTCCGACTTAGAAAAAGGTTCTTGTACAACTTTGGGGGCGACTTGCATTGACTTCTATACAGAAGTCATTTTGCAAGTCGCCTCTGAAGTCGTCTTAAGGACGCCTTGCCGAGTCGCCCCCGAAGTTGTGCCGCCCCTGTATGAACCGGCTCTTAGGTTAGCTTTGTTTTATTAGTGCTTTTTGAAGTCTCTTTGAAACAGGGCAGGGCTAGTTTTAAGAGCTGAAACTTGGAGTGTGACAAGCTTTTTGGTCTGATAATCCTTTCCTGCTCTGCCCTGAGATGCAGCATGTGATTCTAAGGGCTCTTTCACACGGGGCGGATCCATATTGATCCGCCCCGTGTGTGTCCGTCTGCTCAGCGGGGATCATCCGTAAATCCCCGCTGATCTGTCTGCGGACAGGGCAGTACCCGCACACTGTGCAGAGACCGCCCTGTCTTTCCTTCGCTCTCCCCTATGGGGAATCGGATGAATACGGACCCTGTGTCCGTATTCATCCAATCCGTTCCGCCAGACGGAAGAAAAATAGGGTTTTCTTCCGTTTGAAAAAGCGGATGTTTGCGGATGTAAACGGACTTGTAAAAAACGGACCGTTTGTCCCCCGTGTGAAAGGGCCCTAAGACCTTTACTAGTTCTGAAATTCTTTGATGACCTTTGTTCTTGTGTATGTAGAAACCTTGTGGTTAAAATGCTTTTTGTATATTCTATACAGCTCGGTGGTAAAAGCGCCTCAAATGCTGCTAAATCATGAACCAGCTATAAGACAGATCTAGTAAAAAAAAATGCTTATACCAAAGTGAGCGGTGTGTTTCTACTGTGCTGCTCGTTTTGCACAGAGTGGCCCTGATCCATGTCTTCTGGGGTCCCTTGGTATCTGTCTCCTCCCTGCATCAGCTAACCCTCTCTGCAAAGCACTTTCCCAAGGGGGTTAGCTTGTGGGCGTTCTCTTGAGTCCTGTGTCTGGCGTCCATAAGCCGCCGACTACAGGACTTGGAGTTGACCGCAGCGCGAGGCAATGGCTGCGCTATCAATCCAATCAAGAACCGAGAAGACCGGGCCAACATCAATCGCGTTCTCGGCGAAGGACTTTCAAGGGCTCGGGTAAGTTTGTTTGCTGTTATACAATTTTGCAAATAAGTAATTTTACTCCTTTACTGATGTATGATGAAGCTGCGGTGATGGGCACTGAGCCTGCACTGGCTCCGGGCTGTCCAGTGGATGTCCAGCTTGGAGCCATTGGTGAACCAGTTTAACGCTACTGGTTCCTGCTCCGAGGTGAGGCCCCTGGACAGCTCGGCTTTGACAAGAACTGTCCTTTGTACCACAGCGGCTGTTTGAAGTGGAATACCGTTTTTATAGCTCCCATAGCCCCAGTATCTTAACAGTGGGCTGTCTGCTTTCAGATAAGTGTCCTCTGTGGCAGGTTTGCTACAAGATCACTTTTATCAGGGGCGCCCTCCTGCCGCGCTCTGGTCGTCTCCGCCGCTTACCGAAGCTGTCGGTAGCGGGCAGAGACGATTGTGTCCTCTCCCCTCAACAGCCTGGAGCCAAGTGAGGGGGCCCCCCCCCCTTCCACTCGGCTCCATACCATTGGACGTCAAACGTCTCTTCCACCCAATGATCCGAACCACTTGCCGGCATGGCTCGGCGAAACTACGTTATGTTACTGATAAAAATTGCAGATTGCCGCCATTACTAGTAAAAAAAAAAAGCCATTCTATCCCCTATTTTGTAGACGCTATAACTTTTGTTGAAACCAATCAATATACACTTATTGCGATATTTTTGGTAAAAAAAGAAAAAATACTAAACTGAGGATGAATTTTTTTTTTTTAAACAATTTGTGGATATTATAGCAAAAAGCAAAATATTATGTTTTCAATATTGTCACTGTTTTATAGTGCGAAAAATAAACACCACAGGTGGCACCAAAAGAGAGCTCTATTTGTGAGGAAAAATTGTGCAAATTTTGGGTACAGCATTGCACGACCGCGCAATTGTCAAAGCGACATCCTCCATTAGCGCGTATGGCGGCGCAGGGACCTGCCGGGATCGGCCTGGGGGGGGGAGAGATATAAAAAAAATACTTTTTGCTATAATAAATATCCCCACATTCTTATTGTCTTCAGTTTAGGTTAATACGTATTCTACATATTTTTCCTAAAAATTGCAATAAACTTATATTGATTTGCGCTAGAAGTTGCTGTCTTCAAAATGGGGGATAGATTTATGTTTTCCCCGAGTGATGGAGACCTGTGGTCCTCCCGCCCCCCCCCCCCCCCCCCGTGACTGGCAGACAGATCGGACACTTGACACTTTTTTTTTTTTTTGGACCATTGACATTTATACAGTGATCAGTGCTATAAAATGCACTAATTACTGTCTAAATGTCACTGGCAGCCAAGGGGTTAAGTTTTCTAACTGTAAACTGACTGGAGGAGACATATTGCTCTTCCTAATCACTAGGAATGGCTAATCTGTTTCCCCACCTGTCGGAATGGGGATTTGTGTGTTTTCATGCACAGATCCATGTTCTGGTGGCCAAAGGGTTTTGGAGGGGGACCCCAATTTTTTGAAGTGGTGTTTTCTTCAAGATCAGCGCACAAGTGGCATGCCAAAGTTGGATAAGTTAAGACTATATTCAACGTTGATCTGAAATCAATGGGTTGAAGTAGGATCAAAGGAACCTTTTTTCAAAGTCTGACCAGTTAGGACGGCTCCTATAAGGAACCATTAATTTTACACACATCAAAAATTTACGCTTTTTTGTTTATAGTGCAAAAACAAACTACAGGTTATCAAATACCACCAAAAGAGCTCTTTGGGGGGAAGGGACATTTTAATTTGTGTACAACGTTGCATGACCGTGCATTTGTCAAAGCGACTCAGTGCTTTATTGCAAAAAATGGCCTGCCATTAAGGTGGTAAATTCAGAGGCTGAAGTGGTTAAACATGATGCATGTTTATGGTTCTGTCAACACATGTAATTAACTGTCTTGGTTACCTTGCCTAACTATATACCAATCCTTGGTATTTACTAAAACGTACCCGTCTCTGAGATCTCAATGTTTTCGTGGCTGTTATGCTGCGAGAATCATGATCTTTATTCTAAGCTGCTGCCCGTTTTTCAAAAGCTTTTATAGTTTGAGAATATGTTCACATAATACAAGGGCTTTTGTGATTGGACATGTGGGGCATGCATAGCAGTGGCTCTGGTGTTGAAGGTGCCAGAAGGTCCAGGCATCTTGGATTTCAATAAACCTGTCAGATGTAAATCGAATTTTTTTTTTTTTTTTTTGCTGGTTTCCGGGCCGATGAACATGCTACAGGATAGTTTTCCATTTCTGCATGTACATGCTAAAAGTGACATTAACTTGTATGTGTAAATCAATTAAATATTGGCTTGGTTTTTATTTGGATAACTGATTAACTGAGAAAGATACAAATGAAGTTTAAAGGTTAACCAAACCAAAAGACCTCCTTAACGCTTGTTTTGGCATTAAGCAATGATTTACATGTTGAATAATCCTTATGTCACATGTACCTGTAAAAAAGTAAGTTTAGCTCCTTAAAGGCTCTTCCTGTAAAATGTTAAGCTTTACTAAATTAGTGTAACATGACATATTGCTTTGTCGCTCCTGCCCTGAGTAAAGCGGTGTAGGCTTTAAGGCTTTCTTTTCACCTGGTGATCTGCCATGAAGTCTGGTCCCCCCCCCTCAACAGAACAAACTGTCTAAGTCAGGGGTGTCAAACTGGCGGCCCTCCAGCTGTTGCAAAACAAGTCCCATGAGGCATTGCAAGGCTAACAGTTACAAGCATGACTCTCACAGGCAGAGGCATGATGGGACTTGTAGTTTTGGAACAGCTGGAGGGCTGCCAGTTTGACACCGCTGGTCTAAGTGATAGAGTTGAGACAAACTATTTACCAGTGCTGACAGGGGTGTGGCTTGTAGAACTGCTAGGGCACTGGTTAGCACTCTTGTAGTTCATTGATTCTTCTTGTAATTCAGTAACTTTCTGCCTGAATGGTGAGGTACGAACAGACAGGTGAGTCTGCAGGAACCTGCCATTGCACTGACCAAATTGCTGTTCAATGCAAAAAGGCATTCAGGAGATGAACACCTGACAGTGGCTGCTTAGCCGCACTCTAAAAATCGATCCACCGTGGATTGTTTTTCCAAACATTAGCAAGTGTGAACCTTGCTGTATAAGGAAGGCTTGGGAGATCTACTGCAGTGCTTGTTGAACTTTCACTTTAGGTGTATTAGGCCTCTTTCACACGGGCGGATAGAATGGTGCTTTTAGGTGCGGATTTTATCATTTTCTACCGCAGCTGAAAGCACACAATGCTTTCCTATGGCCCCATTCACACACTACGTTTATCTGCGGTTTTGTTACATGCGGTTTGGTGCAGATAGAAAAAATAGATTTGAGTGCGTCCAGGAACGATTTTGCGCAGCTATCTACACATAACTGCAGGTAATCGCAGTGCACTGTCAGCTGCGGATAGCAGCGTGAACAAAAGAAAAAAACAGGACACATCAAAATAAAAACTGTTGCTATGGGGATGACGATAATGGCCAACCGCAGCTAAACGTAGCTGCATGTAAACGCAGCTAATCGCAGTGTACAAATGCAGCCGATCGCTGTGCCTGGAGTCTTGAATTTCAAAAGAAAGAAACATGCTTTTAACTGCGGCAGAACAGCCGTCCATGTGAAAGGCGCCTTATAGCTTTTTTGTACTTGAGTTTTACTGTAGTATATTCATTTGTTTACCTCTGTTATACAAATTCTCAATGTAACTACTAACATTAAAGGAACACTAAAGATCTTCCTTTTTTTTTTTTTTTTTTTTTTTTTTTAACAAACATGTTATACTTGCCTCCACTGTGCAGCTCGTTTTGCACAAAGTGGCCCTGAACCTGGTCTTCTGGGGTCCCTTGGCGGCTTTCTCGGTTCCTCCCAGCATGAACTCGCCACCTTCATGCGAGCACACTCGCAAGGTGGTAAGTTCTTGCGGGCGCGCTCCAGGGATACAGCCGGCGGGTATAGCTGCTCACTGAATCACTCGGCCCCACCCCCGGTGTGTTGCATCATTGGATGTGATTGACGGCAGCGCAAACCAATAGTTGCGCTGCTTTCAACCAATGAATGCATTAAGGTGAAAACTTACCTTTAGGCTTTACAACCCCTTTAAAGTGTGAGCCCCAATAATTCTATTCCATTTTGTTCTGTTATACCATTAGAAGTGCGATTATGTTTTTAAAAGGAATGCAGTTAGAACTTGCCTTTAATGTTTAATCGCTTCAATACCAAGTGCTTTCACCCCCTTCCTGACTGGCCAATGTTCAGCTTTCAGCACTGTCATACTTTGACGATTACTTGGTCATGCAACATTGAGCCCAAATTCCACTTTTATTAAACACTTCAATACAGGGCTTTAAAACTCGCCTCCATACCGGGCCTATTCTGGCACTTCTCTCCTACATATACAAATCCTCATTCTTTTGCTAGAAAATTACTCAGAACCCCCAAACATTATGTTTTTTTAGCAGACACCCTAAGGAATAAAATATCGATCATTGCTACTTTTTATCTTGCACAGTATTTGCACAATAATTTTTCAATCGCTTTTTTTTTTTTTTTTTTTTTGTAAAAAAAAAAAAATGGTTTCATGAATTAAATAACAAAACAATAGTTACCCCAATATTTTTGTAAAATATATGAAAGATGTTACGCAGAGTAAATAGATACCTAACATGTCATGCTTTAAAATTGCGCACACATGGAATGGCGCCAAACTTCATTACCTCAATCTCCATAAACGACGCTTTAAATTTTTTACTGGTTACCAGTTTAGAGTTAGAGGAGGTCTAGTGCTAGAATTGTTGCACACGCTCTAACGCACGCGGCGACACCTCACATGTGTGGTTTGAACAACGTGTACATACATGGGCGGGACTTGCGTGTGCGTTCGCTTCTGAGCTACCGGGGACAGGGGCGTTATTAATTTTTATTTTACTGTCTTAAAAAATTTTTTTCTTCGATCGCTTTTATTCCTATTACAAGGAATGTAAACATCCCTTGTAATAGGAATTGTGTGTGTGTGTGTGTGTGACAGGTCCTCTTTATGGAGAGAGGCGGGGTCAATAAGACCCCACATCTGTCCTCCAGGCTGGAAAGAATGGATCTCATTCTTACTAGCTGCAATTGCGGTTTGTTTACTTACCGGTACCCGGGCGTGATGTCATCACATCGCGCCCGGGCCTCCGACGGTCATAAAGATGACCAGTCATCTCTATGCTTCACATACGGTGGACGGCGATCATCTATCCGAGCCCCTGATGACACGGGAGAGCCCGGAGAAGCACCGGATGGCGGCAGGAGGGGGGATGTCCCCTCCCGCTGCCTAAAAGAACGATCAAGCGGCGGAACCGCTGCTATGATCGTTCTTACGGTGCGGAGGATCGCCGGCGGAAGAAAACGATACCTGAATGATGCCTCTGGGTGCAGGCATCATTCAGATATCCCCACACAAAGTACAGGACGTCATGACGTCCACCCGGGATAACGGATCCCCTTTTTGGACGTCATATGACGGCGTGCTGTTTTGAAGTGGTTAAAAAAATCATTTGACAGCACTTTTTTTGCTGGGTAAATAAGACTGAAAATGTTGACAACGTTTTTCTTCACTGTGTGCTAAATGATCTGTGCCTTGATTATGCAATTAAACAATTTACTCACTGGGGGTTATTTACAACACTGGACATTTTGGTGCACGTCTGCATTGAAACCAATCGGCTTCCAGGTTTTATTGCCAAAGCTTAATTTAACAAGTTAAAGTTGAAAGCTGACTGGCTACAATGCACAGCTGCACTAGATTCTGAGTGCACCAATTTTAGTAAATCTCCCCCACTGTGTTCTGTCAGATTGGCAGATACAGCATGTGAGAGAAGTCCATTCTATTTACCCTGTAAAGAAAAGCAGTCTATTTGCCTATTCTGAGGTTGCTCTGGTCACATGATCAGGTCCTAGTGCCCAACTTCAATGAAGAGAAGATTGTACAGACTGCAGCTGTTGGCAAAGTCACCCATAGGCTTGTCGCCTGTCCCTCCTGTATACTGAAGCTGGTGCTGGGACCCCATCATTTGACGAGTGACTTCAGAATAGGCAAGTTATAAACCTCTTTCCTTATAGAATAGGTTTAGAATGGGGCTGTTTTGTCTGGTAACCGGAAAGCCTAGAAATGCAATTTTTTAATGGAAACTTATCTATTGCTTATACATAGCAATCATTCATGGGCTAGAAACGTTCAAAACTGCTTCCAGAATCCTGAACCACACAGGGCACACCCAACTTCTTGGTCAGTCTAAATGGGGTTACCCCCTTTCTGTCTTAACATCCATGTAAAAGGGACTCTTCCCATATATTCCTTTTTGTGAATGTAAAGGCTGTACAGCCTTTTACAACCCTAACACTTGTCAGCACTTGCATTTTCAAGATTCCCCCCCCCCCCCCCCAAATTCCCCTATGTAATTGCATATTCTGCCACCCACCACTGATGCCTTCTTTACATTGCACCTGTAATGTGGGGGGTGCAGCATGAAGGACATCAGACTGAACTGCCACTAAACCACAGTATGTAATGAGGGGGTGGGGTTATGCATGTCCCATTTTCCACTCACTGTCTATGGGCAGCGAAGGCAAACAAACTTCCACGCCTCCTAGTAGAGGATGCGGTGTTGGAACGTAAGGTAGACCTTTGTAAA
The DNA here is from genome assembly GCF_905171775.1 of Rana temporaria. NCBI lineage: Eukaryota > Metazoa > Chordata > Amphibia > Anura > Ranidae > Rana > Rana temporaria. The sequence continues at coordinate 362,333,144 of NC_053489.1, forward strand.
TGAGGACAAAACAAGCTAATGAACATAATTTTGGAACATTGACATGTTTTGGTATAAAACTGTACATATCGATGTGCATGACAGCAGCAGCTTTCCACTTTCCCTCAGTGGCTTATTGGCTCCCGCTGCTGACAATCACAAGGGGCCAGGCCATGCTTTATCTTTGGATACACAGAGCAGAATTGGGATTGACATGCACAAGTGCCCCATAGCAAGCCTGTTGCTATGGGGCACTTGTGCATGCTCAATCCCAATTCTGGTAGGCAATTTTTTTTTATTTACAGTTTATCCCTTTTGAGCTAAGAAGGAAGCATTAATTACAATGTGTCCTGTTAAAAACTTGGCAGACTGCCCGATATTTTCTTTTGACAGCTGAGTCTCTTCTCTTGTTGTATGAAAAATCAGCTAATGCTGGCCATACACTATGAAAAATCGGACGTTCAGACAGTTCGTTCATTTTTCGAACAGTTAATGGGCACAAAATCAATCGTTGGGACGTTTTTGAGCCGAAAAAACGCAACCAAGTTTGGACATTTTCTGCCGAATGATAAATCGGAAGGTTAATGTGTTTCCCGTCCGAACTTTCTGCACTAGGTATATGTAAATAAAACCAACTATTTTTTTTTTATTTATGTCCACTGAACGATTTATCGGTACTTGTACTCTGTCTTAAAAAAGTGGTATCGGGACAACCCTAATAATAAACCATAGACTGAGCCGTGCCTACAGATATCTTGGGTGTTCTGATCCTTTCATGCTCTAAAGCAGGGGTCTCCAAACTTTACAAAGGGCTGGTTTACTGTCCTTCAGACTTTACGGGGGTCCGGACTGTGGCGATTGGGAGTAGAAATGGTCCAGATGTCGGTGGGAAAAAATAATTCCCAATTGTTTATTTCAGTGGGAAAATGTTGTGCCTCATTGTTGGTGTCACTAGGAGGAATTGTGCCCAATCATTGGTGTCATTGAGCCCCATTGTTGGTGCCATTGGGAGGAATTGTGCCCGATTATTGGTGTCATTGGAGGAAATTGTCCTATTGTTGGTATCAGTGGATGAAACGGTGCCTCAAAGGCCAGGTAAAGGCAAGCAAAGGGCCACATCTGGCCCTTTGGCCACAGTTTGGAGACCTCTGCTCTAAAGGCTACATTGTAAACAACTTTACAATTATGCACAATGCAGATCAGTGGCTGTTGTAGCATTTGTGAAGGTTGCCTTGCTTTTGTCTGAGCCATGACATGGTTTCCAGTGTAGATAGAGTGCATAGTCACTGCTGTATATTACATATTTGCACACTGTCACAAAAGTACTGCACTATGCTATTTAGGCATGTGACGTGCATGCTATTTCTCTATTGTCTATAGCAGTGTTCCCCAACCCCCGGGCCGCGGACCGGTACCGGTCCGTGGATCAAACGGTACCGGGCCGCCCAAGGAACTTTAAATAATTTCACTGTGGTGGCCGAAGCGCAGAGCATTGCCCTCCCGAGCCCTATTGTGTGACAATAGCGAATAAAAATTCGCTATTGTTACACTGATCCTCCTCCTGGCCAATCAGGGAGCGGGTCCTCCCGCTTCCTGATTGGCCAAAAGGCAAACCCCACGCCATTGGCCGAGGAGGCGGCGCCGCGGGAGGACTGAGGACTCGAGGTCGGAGACGCGGGGACTGAAGAGAAGCTGCCGTGAGGCAAGTGCACAGAGGAAGTGGGTGACAGTGATGGGTGAAGGGAATCACAGTGTGTATTTCATGTCCCCTACCTAGTGTTTTTTGCATCATACAGCCTGCTATAGTACAGGGTTTGCTCAGGCACCTGGCCTGGGATCACGTTATGCTAGGTCTTGCTAATAAGAAATACGGTGGCTTCCCTGTGTGCTTAGGGGGTAATGTGTCAAGTCACAATGTATAATACATGCTCAGCATTAAAGGAGAAGTTTGGGGCTCAGAAACAACAAACATGCATACTCAACCCAGCATCGGTCCAATGCTTCAGCTATCCGCCGCTGGCTCTAAGCCCGAGTGATCACATGACCACAAATCATTCAGTTCTCAGTGAGCTCCCAGCAAGGAGCAGTGACTGTCAGTCACCGCTCTCTTCTCTGCATCCCCCTCCGCCACACACTGGAGCACCATACTGGGGAGAAGGCAGGAGCAGCTGGCCTTGGCTCTCAGCTACACACTGATAGCCGGAGCCAGCTATCAATCAGGCATCTGCGTGGATCCTTACAAAATGGTTGGGATCCTTCCAGACCCTGGAGCAGCTCTGTGACGTCAGTTGACAGCGGACTTCAGAAAACTGTTGACTAATTCTGGGTCATGGGAGAGAAATATGGATGGAAACACTTGAAAATGACAACTGTTTTTCAAGTTGTCAAAGTAGCTGCATGTAAAGCCAGACTGGAGTTGTGGGGACAGCGCGTGAACAGAGGCATTTTGGACATGTTTCAGACATTAGTGGGGATTTTAGGCGAGGCTGAGCTTGAACATTCATTCTGCCAGTTGGTGCACAATCACCTGTCTTTGCTTTTAAAAGAGTTTGAGCGCTACTTCCCAACCACAAAAGACCCACAAACTGGTAAGGAATGGATCCGCAACCCATTTGCCAACAAATCAGGCGAATCTAGCATGTCTATGCAAGAACTGCTGGAGATTGCAAATGACGGTGGCCTTAAAACTACGTTCGAGACAACAACTCTGCCGGTGTTCTGGATTAAGGTCATGGCGAAATACCCAGAGTTAAATAAAATAAAATCACTTTATATTCATTTTTGGTGTAACTATTTTATTTTGAAGGCATGTTTAACCCTTTCATGCCTAAGCCTATTTCTGACATTTGGTGTTTACAAGTTAAAATCCATATTTTTGGCTAGAAAATTACTTGGAACCCCCAAACATTATATATATATATATATATATTTTTTTTAGCAGAGAATCTAGAGAATAAAATGGCTTTTTTTGAAATATTTTATGTCACACGGTATTTATGCGGCAGCGTTTTAAACACAACTTTTTGGTAAAAATTTACTTTCATGAATTTAAAAAAAATGAAAGTAAAATTAGCCCAATTTTTTTTAGCATAATGTGCAAGATGATGTTACGCCGAGTAAATAGATGCCAAGCATGTCACGCTTTATAATTGCACGCACTCCTGGAATTGCAACTAACTACGGTACCTAAAAATCTCCATAGGCGACGTTTTAAACTTTTTTTAGGGTTACCAGGTTAGAGTTACAGAGTAGGTCTAGTGCTAGAATTATTGCTCTTGCTCTGACGATCGCGGCGATACCTCTGTGTGATTTGAACACCGTTTTCATATGCGGGCGCGACTTCCGTATGTGTTTTCTTTGCGCAAGCTCGCGGGGAGAGGGGCGCTTTAAAAAAAAAATTGTTTTCTTATTTTTTTTTTTATTTTTTTTTATAATAAATTGTGTTTTTTTTTTTTTTTTTTACATTTTGATCACTTTTATTGCTGTCACAAGGAATGTAAACATCCCTTGTGACAGTAATAGGTGGTGACAGGTACTCTTTATGGAGGGATCGGGGGTCTAAAAGACCCCCGATCCCTCCTTTGCACTTCAAAGTATTCAGATCGCCAAAAACGGCGATTCTGAATACTGTGTACTTTTTTAAATCCGGCGTCATTGGCAGCCGAGAAACCCGGAAGTGACGTCATGACGTCGCTTCCGTGTTTTCAATGCGAACACTGAATCAAAGCCGCTTACGGCTTTGTTTCAGAATGCGCCTGGACTACGGAGGCGCTGGATCGGGGATCAGGTCTCCCGGTGGGACGGGAGGCCAGGTCATAGCGGCAAGAGGCAGCCGGAGGGGGGGGTGTCCCCTCCCCCTCCTCCGGCATAACAACCGAGCGGCTTTTAGGCGCATCGGTTGTTATGTCTGGATAGCCGATCGCCGGCTCTAAACAACGGTACCGGGATGATGCCTGCGGCTGCAGGCATCATCCTGGTATAACCCCCGAAAGCCGAGGGCGAATATATGCGTTCCGTCGGCGTGAAAGGGTTAAATACAATTAAATGTATTAAATCAAAACAAGCGGGCCACGGAAAAATTATCAAACGTTTACCGGTCCGCGGCGATAAAAAGGTTGGGGAGCACTGGTCTATAGGAGGAATGAATATTGGGCACAGAAGCTGTAGGGCAGCCCCTTAGGCTAAAACAACTTGTGCCTGCTCTGTTGTGCTTGGTGTCAGAACACGCGTTGCCTTCCTGCTAGGGGTGCAACGGATCGAAAAACTCACGGATCGGATCGATCCTCGGATCAGGAGTCACGGATCGGATCATTTTTCGGATCAGCAAAAAAGAAAAAAAAAAAGACTAATCTTGTTACACCCAACAGAGTTTTAGATTCAGTTATTTTCAACACAAAATATAGTTTACATGTTAAATTTTAAAAGCCGCAGCAAACCTTACATGTTTGAAAATCAGAGGTGTTCTGTCACATTAGCAAACATGTAAGGTTTGCTGCGGCTTTTAAAATTTAACATGTAAACAGTATATACGTATGTGAGATTTTATATAAATATACACAGTCTTTTTTTTTTTTTGCAAATTTGTAAACTTAATTTTCTTTTAAAAAAATTGCCCAAAACCTTTTATGGCTTCATTTCAAGCTCTATAACTGCTCCTGGGCTACATCACTGACCTGTGCCATCCTTCCTATCCACCTGGTCTGTTTGCAGGAGAAGTTTAATCAGTGTGCAGGCAGATTGCATGGAGTGTGCGTCACAGTGTATTTTACAGTGGAAGCCAAGGCACCGGAATGAAGACACATGTCAGCAGAGATGATTCCCAGAGCGCCGCCAAGTAAGCCAGCCAATCCGGGCAGCTCATCACGCGGGCCAATCAGGTGCAGAGACCGGACATCCCATCCAACCAATCACAGCCGATCTGTGATTGGTTGGGGTGGAGCAAGAAGTTCCGGAGCTAGGCCGAAGCCGGGGACTTTCCTACGGCCGAGGCTCCGGAGCGCTCCGCGGATCGCCTAGTGTGCCGATCCGAACGGGGTGACCCGTTCGGATCACGGATCGGTGACGATCCGTTGCACCCCTACTTCCTGCTACAGGTTTTGTTTGAATTGAAGATATTTTTATTTTTTCTATGATAAGCATCTATAAAATCTTGACAGTTTCGCCCCCCCCCCCCCCCCCCAACATGCGCGGGCTTTTTCCAATTTATACTAGTGGTCTTTCTGTGATGGTCCCATGGACAGTGTGGACAAGGCCATCTGTGTTCTAGCTGGCACAGGACTCTGCAAGGAATCCCCAGAAACGCTGTCCTGAATACCAGAGTATTTAAATTTAAACAAAGACAAGGTTGTTTTGGGACTAGGATTTTTTTTTTCTCATGCTGGTCTGCTTTCCACCTTGCAGATTTTGTTAACTTCGCTGTGCCCATTGTCTAGTTTTGGAGAGGGCCTTAAAGTTTTACTCCTTGATACACTATTTCTAAGTCCATTTGACACGTTATGCAGCCATGATGGTCTAGCCTTCAGATTCTGTGCACTAGATGTCAATTTCTCTTGTAGGTGGCAGTGTAAACCTTGGTTGCTTATTACCAAAAATAAATTTTCCCTAAAACTCAGAGGGTAGGAATTAATAGAAAGTACAGAAATCCTCATCTACCACACTGCATCTGTGTCAAATGTGGCTAGAAGACATGCATATATAATTTTGCTTCACTGTCAGACTTGACTCTTGCAGTGTGCATGGATATTTAGATTTGATTGTAAAAAATATCTTGTAAAATACTTTACTGACTGCAAGTTTTTACCCCCCTCTGTAGTGTTTTGTTTCAGTATTGTAAGGTCAAGGATGTGATCTTCAGTGTAGCTGACAAAGGTCAACAGCTGTTCAGGAATATCTATTGCAAGTGTCAGCAAATGAAATGTTGTAGTGCCTTGGATTCCCTACGTTTTTAAATATTATGCATCCACCTATAGATATGATATGGACCCTGTTATCCCTTTTTTAATCACCTTTAATGAAGGCTTTACAATTGATTTGGCAGAAATGCTAAATTCCGTGTGTGTGTGTGTGTGTGTCCTTTTTTGGTGTCTTTGTCACTTATGCTTGCGTTACTTGTCCAGTTGGTAAAATCTAGTATAAAGCAGGGCTACACTAATATTTTGCTTGCTCCCAAATCGCACATTTACTAAGAATATTTCCCTACATTGAACTGATTTACAACCACTTGGGTAGAATATATGCGCGTTTTTTATATCGGTATCCTATACAAGCATTATGCATACTATGACACGCATTAGATACATACACCTTGCCTCCCACAGATGTGCAACTGATTAGAGTACATGTGCAATTGTGCATATGTGTAAGTGATGTATCCTTTTATCTGTGTACACAAAGGCTTTGGTTGTGCGCATTTTTAGCTATGTACTTCACTGATCCATAGTCTCAAACGAGACGCTTTGCGACTGGCACAGCCGGTTATGGTGTTAATGGTTATTCTCCCAGTCTTCACCTGCTGGTAACTGATGAAGTTGAAACTCCAAATAGGCTTCAATAACCAGGTTACCAGATAGTTTGTCACTCTGGTGACCAGGATTTGTCCTACACGGTTTAACCACTAAGTGCCAAAAGATTTTACCCCCTTCATGACCAGGCCATTTTTTGCTATTCAGCACTGCGCCACTTTAACTGGTAATCACGTGGTCATGTAATGCTGTAGCCAAAACAAAATTTATATTTTCACGCAACTAGAGCTTTCTTTTGGTGGTACATGTTCACAACACTTGCAAAAAATAAAATTTAAAGACAATTTTTTTTATTTACTTCTGCTAGAAAACACTTAAGTTTTGGCCAAATGTATTGCTACATGTGTTTAAAAAAATGTGCGTGACAGTTACAGCACCTACAAACTATGGTGTATGTATGGAGATCAACTTACCTGGACTGATGGTGCAGTGGACAACCTGACACTGTTACTGTGACACGTTAATACGGTGATCAGTGATAATATATACTGGCTTGGAAGGGGGGTCAACATCTATGAGTGGTTAAGGGGTTAAATGTGTGCCCAACTTTGTGTAATGTACTCTGCTTTTACTAACCTGTTTCTTTTCCCTGCAAATGGGGAAAAATTGCTCCCTCTGTACAGAACTTCGTTTACCATCAGAGTTCTGGGCTGTTATTGCACACAACCAATCAGCAGATCCCAGCCGTGAATCATTAACCAGGACTTTCTGGCTGTGTACAATTGTGCTCGCCCTTAACCTGGCATTATGCAGCAACTTATCAGTATGTTGCTTTGTCTACAGCTGCTGCAGTGAATGATGGGTGGTTTAAAGTGATATGGGGGGGGGGAGAGACAAATAAGACTTTTAAAATAACAAAACCTGCTATACTTGCTATGTGCAGTGATTTTACACAGGGAAGCCCAGATCCTTTCTCAGGTCCCTGGCTGGAACTCCTGGCCTCTCCCTTCTATTGCGTGCTTCCACAGTGAGCATCTTGCTATGGGGTCACCTGAGCTAAGCTGCAGCTCCATGTAACCACAACTGGCACCACTGTTGTGTCTTGGCCAATAAGGAGGGAGAGTCTTGGACAGACGAGGCACTTGTGAACATCGCTGGATAGAGATGGGCTCAGGTAAGTATTGGGGGGGCTGCTGCACAGTTTTTATTATTATAATACTTTTGACACTTAAAGCGGTAGTTCACCCCCCCCCGACACATTTTACCATCGAGACAGGCATTGTAGCGCAAGCTACAGTATGCCTGTCCCGATTTTTTTAACCCCGGACTCACCTTGTTCTCGTAGATCGTATTTTTCGGCTCCCGCGGGGAATGGGCGTGCCTATGGAGAGGGAGGATGATTGACGGCCGGCCCTGGCACGTCACTCTCCCCGAAGACAGCCGGAGTAGGTCTCGGCTCTTCACGGCGCACGCGTCGTGAAGACCAAGCCTATTTCGGCTATTTCCGGAGAAGCGTGACGCGCCAGAGCCGGCCGTCAATCATCCTCCGTCTCCATAGGCACGCCCATTCCCCGGTATCTTCAATCTACGAGAACAAGGTGAGTACGGGGGTAAAAAATTCGGGACAGGCATACTGTAGCTCGCGCTACAATGCCTGATTTTATGGTAAAATAAAAAAAAAAAAATTTTTTTCGTCGATAGGGTGAACCCCCGCTTTAAGACAGGGGTGTCCAAACTTTTTTTCAAAGAGGGCCAGATTTGATGAAGTAAACATGCGTGGGGGCCGACCATTTTGCCTGACATTCTTTGAACCATTAAAATGCAGTCTATGTGTGTTCGTTCGAGCACTAATACACTGCCTAACAAGAATTATCTTGTGTGGTCAAGAGATGAGCTTGGGTGTGTTATTTGGATATACCGTATTTATCGGCGAATAACATGCACCTTCACTTTAAGAGGGACGTTTCAGGAAAAAAAACGTACATTTTAATTAACTGTGAAGCAAAATAAGGGTCAGTGCCCATCTGCAGACTCACCATTGACAGTGCAGCCTGATGCCCATCTGCAGCCTCAGAGGGGGATAGGCAGGATGGCGGGACGACCACCGACAGATTATATATAGGAGAATCTCCTGTTTACATGGCGGCCTCTTTAATACAAAGTCGCGCCTTCTATGATAGACAGAACAGTCATCCAATGGCAGCCCAGGAGACAGGACTTCCAATTACAGACGCCGCCGAGTAAACAGGAGATTCTCCTGTATGTAATCTGCTGTCGCTCATCCCGTCCCCTGAGGCAGCACTGATAAATACAGTATACAACTTTTGTGGCCCTGGGGGCCACAAAAGATATGTATATCCAAATTACCAGGGGGTGCCACATTAAACCGTAACGTGGGCCACAATTGGCCCGCAGGCTGGACTTTGGACATGCCTGTCTTAAGAGAACACAACAAAAACACAAGATTTTCTTCATGATGACTCGATTTCTAAAACTCTGGGTATTAACACTTGAAAAATGCATTGACTGTCACCAATTTTTGTACAATGGAATGTTTCTTTCATTGCAAAGGATAGACCTGTCTGAACTTTTTCCAAATGCCACTTCCAGAAACCAAGAATGTTGGGGGTTAATCATCTTAATGTGGTGGACTGAATTTTTTTTTTTTATACAGTCTTGTGAGGTCTATTTCTTGTTTTGGTCTGAATCTAATCAGTTTAATTATGCCTTGTCCTATTTAGCTGTATGCAGCCTAATTGGCTCAGATGAAGAGAACAGTGTTCATTAACCATCCTGCTTCCGTTGCTCTTTCCTTTATCAAATACGCTTGCATAATTCGAATTGTGTGTTTTTTTTTATGTGTGTTGAGCACCAGGTCTGAAAACCCTATAGTTTATCAAACTGCAGTGCCAGCTAGACATGAGGGGCACTAGTGGCAACATTTAATATGCTTGCTGTAAGGTGCTAGCTGTTAGATGAAGTACTAAACTGTGAGCAGCAAGGTTCCAAAGTATACATCAGTTCACAACTACTGTTTTTTCTTTTGTTAACCTTTTACCTGTGCCCCACAGCTGGGTTCATAAAATCTCCACTCTCGGAGGTCAGACTGACAGGTGAATCAGTGGAGCTACACTGCGAGGCCATCGGGCGCCCCATACCAGAGATTCAGTGGTGGTTTGAGGCAGACTATAACAACGAGAGTTTCTCTCAGCTGTGGGATGGAGCTCGTGAAGATAGAGTACAGATGAACACAACCTATGTCTTCCATGCTACAAGCACACTCTATCTTTTTGACCTGAGCCAAGACGACTCGGGAACCTATGAGTGTCGTGCCAGCAATGATCCAGATCGTAACCATTTGACCAAGATTCCTCGCTTCAAGTGGATTCGTTCCCAAGCCAATGTTGTTGTTATAGACCGTGAGTGAGCAACTAAATGGTGAAGATATCCCGAAGCCCTGCTCCCTCGTTATCCAGAGTGCCTCCTCCCAGCAGTCCTAGATTAGAACTTCCCTTGCAAGTGCTTGGCTAAATATGAACTGTTCCTTTTTTGTCCAGGATCCCATTCCTTAATGTTTCCCCTTGTTTAGAGATTTGGTGACCTCCTCTCTTGTATTAGGATTGGCTTGCAGTAAAGCATACTTCTCCTTTTCAAGTTTGTTTTCCTTTCCAAATTGATTCTCCTGGGTTCAAGAGACTATTTCTAACTGAAAATGTGCTTTTATGTCAAATGTTTTAAGCTCAAGACACAATACGAAAGACGAAGATCCTGTTCAACAAAAGCTTCAGCATGGAAATGTACACTTGGGAGTCCATTGTTTCTTCTACCAATTGTCATTCTCTACATATAGTTCCAGAAGTCTGGCATATTGTCTGATTTTAGTTTCCTTATGTTGGCCATCCTACACTAGTGCTGTCTGTCCAATAAATTGTAATAGCTTTTAATCTTCCCCATTGGAGCAACTCCCTTTTCTGTCCTCTCGTACCAATCTCCTTTGTCTGTCTCTGCTACATTTGTGTCCCAGTTTTGTCTTCACGTTACGCAACCACTTCTCAGTGTTTCTTCTACTCGGCCTTTGGTTTCCAAGAAGTGTATTTTGATGCTGAGACTTAGGCCCCATTCACACCTAGGCGTTTTTACGCCTGAAGCGCACTGCTCACAAACGCCAGAGGGGAGAATTAACATTATTCCCTATGGTGACTGTTCACACCTGAACGCCCAAACGCCTGTCGCGCGAAGCTCAAACAAGTCCCGGACCTTTTTTTGTCGCGCGAATCGCGCGACAGCGGCGTTTGAGCGTTTTTTTTTTCCCCATAGAAAGTAATGGGAAACGCGCGTATTGAGCGTATCGCGCGACAACGGGCGTTTGCTATGGGCGTTTCGTCGCTTTAATCAATAGAACTTGTCGCCCATGCAGAAGATTAAAAAAAATCTACCAACATAGCAACAAGTGATGAAAAGATGATAATTTTTCCTATTGGCTAAAATAAGAAACGCCGAAGTACAAAAACGTCGCACGACGCTGTATGCAAACGCGCAAATAAGCATGAATACGCGCGAAAAAAAACGCCCGAAAAAACGACCGAACGCCCTACGCTCAGGTGTGAATGCAGCCTTTTACTCTGAAAGTGGTGATGGGTTTACTAATTCAGGGGTTGTACTGCAAGAGTTTAAAATGTTAAATTTGTTTTTACTGTTCATAGAGCATTTTTTTCCTCTCCGCTTTTCATTGAACAGATTTTCATATGTCTTGTGATTTAGGAGCAAATTTTTGAAAATAAAATGGCTTGCAAAATAACTTTTTAAAAAGGCAATAGTTTTGTGCACAACCTCTGTTTAAAATGGTTCAGCTCTAATCAAAATGTTGATGCAGTGCTTGCAATAAAATGGTAGTTTTAAAAGTCACACAAATGTGAAAAGTGTCTACAAACTTAAGTCGCATGACACGTTGTACCCCATGTTTTCCAGTAACCATTCATATATGTGCAACCTAAAGTTGTTAATGCACTACTTTGGCCTGACTTTCATGCAACTTGGGGGTCAATGTTAACCCTCAATTGTTGCATCTAAAACATTCAGATACTGCTTTCATACAATAGTGGGTCCAACTTTGCAGAGGGAAAAGTTGCACTCCATTTTGGAGTCTTAAAAGTGTGACTAGAGCTGTATATCTGGAGTATCAATTCAGACTAGCCCTTGTTTACACAATGCGATTTGACAGTTTCAGCAATGGAATCATTCAAATCAATGCAACTCGAGTTGCATCAACTTTGAAAGGTTTCTGCAAATTCTAAAAAAAAATTCTTTGGGACTTGCGTTCTTCTCTGATGTCACAAGCCGCAATTTGCTTTGCAATTGCACTAATGTAGCACAATTTCAAAGCTGCACTGGTGTGAACCAGGACTTGGTCAGAGAATTCTTTAGTCTAACCATCCCAGAGACTTTTTTCTTTAGCCAGATGGATTAAATGGTCTATCTCCACGGTAACTTTTGATCAGGAATGTTAGTTTTTTTTTTTTATGGGCAGCTTGGTGTCGGTAAATCAGGCTATACACCAGTAGATTTGTATGAAAATTTAATCAAACTTGCCGCTTTTGTCCCCATTGGTTCGAAAATAGAACCAATGTTTAACTTCAAACTTCTGAATGAAATTCTAAACCCCTGTACACACGATCGGATCTCTGATGGAATCTAATCCGATGGATTTTCTCGTCTGATATCCGATATCCAATGAAGCTGACTTTCACTGGTCTTGCCTACACACCATCGGTCAAAAATCTGACAGTGTCCAAACGCAGTGACGTAAAACACTACGACGTGCTGAGAAAAATGAAGTTCAATGCTTCCGAGCATGCATCGACTTGATTCTTGGCATTTGTGGTTTTTAACGGATAGACTTCCACACAGACGATCGTGTTTTTTTTTTTTTTTTATTTTTTTTTTTTATCCATAGGAAAATTTTAAAACAAATCGATGGGGCCCACACACGATTTGTTTTGTCCAAAAAACGGTCCATTTTCATCAGACAAACCGATAGTGTACAGGGCTTAAGAGTTATAGCCAGCTTAAGCAGAGGTACACGAGTGGTAGAAGCCACTGCTTAGATGGGATTAAGGTATATTTGCTCTTTTTGTCAAAGCCAGTAGTTCCTGTAATTGAGAAGATATTGTTGGTGTGCAGAAACGGCATTTCATTTTACTTTTAATGTAACCCTTCCTGTAAAAATTCTAGGTTACTAGCAGTTCATTGCCTGGCCCTGCTTATTTGTGCCACCCCAGTAGCTATGGTAAAAATTCGATTTTTAGTTAATCTCCTACTGTGGTTCTTGACTTTTTTTTTTTTTTTTTTTTTAGATCCACTTATTGAAACCACCCAGCCAGATGCAACTGGTGGGGATTTGCTCAGTTGCAATTTAACAGACTCTACTCTTGCCATTTCTGGTCATCAGTGGCTTAAAGGAGACAAAGTGATACATGAAGATGAGTATTCCTCCCAAATTACAACCCACAAGTAAGTATTCTATTACACCAGCTATGCAAAAGAATGAAGAGCAGAGCAATGTTGCATCGGTACATCATTAACTTTACAAATTGCAGACCTGTCATTATACAGCAAGTTTTTTTAACCACTTAAGCCCCGAACCATATTGCTGGGGAAAGACCAGGCCCCTTTTTGCGATTCGGCACTGCGTCGCTTTAACTGACATTTGCGCGGTCGTGCAACGTGGCTCCCAAACAAAATTGGCGTCCTTAATTTTCCCCCCACAAATGGAGCTTTCTTTTGGTGGTATTTGATCACCTCTGCGGTTTTTAGTTTTTGCGCTATAAACAAAAATAAAGCGACGAATTTGAGAAATTTATATTTTTTGCTATAATATCCTCCAAAATATATAAACATTTTTTCCTCCGTTTAGGCCGATACGCAGTCTTCATATTTTTCAAAAATCGCAATAAGCGTTTGGTTTGCTCAAAAGTTATAGCGTTTACAAAATAGGGGATAGTTTTATTGCGTTTTTTTTTTTTTTTTTTTTTACTAGTAATGGCGGCTTTCAGCGTGTTTTTTTTTTTTTTTTTAAATAATCGGTACTGCGACATTATGGCGGACACTTGGCACATTTTTGGGATCATTGGCATTTTTATAGCGATCAGTGCTATAAAAATGCATTGATTACTATAAAAATGCCACTGGCAGGGAAGGGGTTAAGTATGTTCCCTGGGTGTGTTCTAACTGAAGGGGGGGGGGATGGACTGACTTGGGGAAATGACTGATCGCTGTTCATACATTCGATGAACAGAAGATCAGCATTTCTCCCCCTGACAGGACACACGGCCCCCGATTCTCGCTCTGTAACAAGCGATCGCGGGTGCCCGGCGGTGATTGCGCCTGCCGGGCACGCGCCCCTATTGGCTGAACGGCGAGTTGACGTAGATCTACGTGATCTCGCCCAGCAGAGCCGACCTGCTGCCTAATAACTGGCGGCTGGTCGGCAAGCTGTTAAAGGAGAAGTACAACCAAAGTTCATTTGGCTGTACTACTATAGATCAGAGCTGGTGACTGACAGTCACTAGCCCTCTGCTCTGGGGGCTGTGAGAAGCAATCGGCGGTGTTTGACCTCTCGGTGCTGGCAGGGGACAGATTCAGCATCAGACCGATGCTACCTCCACACAGGTAAGTATAATTCTTAAAAAAATCACATACTTCTTTAAACTAAGGCATTGTAATTTGGGGACATGGCAGTTTGGTTATGTTGCCACAAGTATAAACCATGCCCTTTTGAGAAAATAGTTGTCCTTTTTATTTTTTTCTTTAATGGGGAGATGCCTTTTCAGTGGAATTTGATGTTCGTTTGTGAGCCTTTAGACCATTGTTGCCTAGATTGTCTTGGCATGGGAATGCCCTGTGTCAGAGTTGGGGAAAGTTTGAGGAAGCTGACTGCACAGACACAAAACCCACACATTAACAATGTCATGCTGAAGTGGTGGCACTGCACATGCTATCTTAATGGATTAGCAGCGCTTTGAGTTTTTTACCAGACTACTTCTGTAGACCAAAAAGGCATGTACTGTGGACCCCAAACGACATGCACTTTGACTTTTGTCGCTTTGGCAATATTATCTAATGCCATTTTTGTGAGGTTTGAATAAACAGTATTTTGCTTCTTTTCCTAGTATTACTGCAGTGAATGCAGATACCTCTGGACAATACACATGCAAGTACCTGAGCTCTCCCGACGTGTATGCAGTGATTAACGTAACAGGTAAGTTTCTCCATGTTGCTAAAAGCTCTAGTATTTTAATAAGCAAATGTATAACCTAAAATGGAAAGATCTTTCCAAATTTTTACATTTTTCTCCAGTAAAATGTATAGCAACTATAACCTAAAGTCTGCATCCTTAGACTTTAATCGTTGTCTGGATTCATTGTTTGCTGCTTTTTTCATGAGCCTCTTCGATTTCTCAGACCAATCTGCTTATAATTGTATCTTAAAGAGAGCCCATTGGGTCCTAAATGTAGTCTAAAGTGGTAATACTACTGTAGGCGCTTGTGATATTTTGCAGATTTTATTTTTTTCCCCACTGGAGTTGGCTGAATTCCTGCCCCAGGCTGTACAAGGCCTCTACAGCTACACTAAATGTTTAGCTCTTGACTTTATAGTATTAGGACCTACATCTGCCATTCGGCTTTCAGTTGCCAGAACATTTACTTTTCTGATACTCAACACTTGAATGTTGACAATGGGTAATTGTCAGTTTGGGCATGTAGGAGTCCTGCTTGCAGTCAGGTGGCTGCTCAGAACCAATAAAGTATTTAAATAATATTGCACAAGCTGCAAGTTGTGCACACTAACTTTTATCTTTGACCTTGCTTGGGGTGTGGTTGGTCACTTTAAGTAGGCTAATGTTTTGATTTTGCAACTACTACTTTAGCCTTTGTTGAATAGTCTTTGGGCTTTTTTAATAAACTTCCTGGACTTTATTGCTTATGGTGGCTGATACTTTACCCATCTTGCACATGGGCATGTACAGATCTATAGGGTGTGCAATTGTACAAAAGTTTGCTTTGCCTGCCCTGAATCTTTCTGGTGCAACAAATGAGATGCAATGCTTATATTCAATACTGCAGGCATACCTCACTTTATGGACACATTGGCGCCTATGGGAAATGTGTGCCAGGACAGGTCTGATTGGAGAATACATGTTCCCAGCCTAGCTAGAGAACTGACCACTATGTGCTCTCCTGCTTTGTGTGTTTGTTATATATAATCGCAAAGGTACTAGCAGGAACACCAGGGATTTCACATAAAGGAAAAGATACCAAGACAAGGATACTTTCTCGTATATGGTACAGCAGGCACATATCAGGAATATGAAGTATTTGAGTAAAAAACGCTTTAAGTTTTGGCAGGTTGTTGCTGTTTTTTACAGTGTAGGAAAAAATGTTCATGCCTGTAAAACGCATCTTCCTTTCAGTTGCCCCTCATGTTACGGCTTACAAGAAAACAGAACATGGCAATGAAGGGGACACTGGAGTTCTGACCTGCAAAAGTAACACCTTCCCACACGTAGAAGACTGGATGTGGTCAGTGGTTGCAGAAGATGGCATTAAGGTATGAATTTGGTTAACCATCAGTTGTGGGTTTTTTCCGTGTGTGTATTCTGGGAGCTCTCCTCTGCAATCTGCATGCATCACTTCAGCCGCTCCTAACACGCAGGAGAAGTTTGCCTGCCCCCCCCTAAACTGACAATGTGAAAGTTTCCAAGGGGGAGGCGGCGCTGGGGGGCTGTCTATTCCTTGAATTTTGGTCCTGGACTGCGCTTGGCTCTGTATTATACAGTATGTCAGATACCCACCTGCCTCCTGGAAATGTCGTCTGATCTGGGCAGGAGAGGGCTTTCTTTGTGCTTTTATCACCTGTGGATCTTGTGTAAAAGGGGCACTCTGCTTTTGTTTTTGGACACAAACGTGCACAAATTGTATCAAACGCATGGAGTTTCCATTCAAATCTATGTACCACAAAATTGCAAAGGACCCTTCCTCAAACTTGTACTGCGTTGATGTGAACAAAAAAAATGTATGAACCAAGTCATAACTAAAAACAAGGTAATCTATAGAGCTTCTACTCTGATCACCAGTGTTAATTTAGTCTCCTAAAATATTTTCGTCAACTGCATGTTTTCAGTGATTAAAGGGTCACTAAAGTAAAGGAAGCTATTTAGCTAAAAAGAAAAAATTCCTTACTGCAGTCCTGGTTTCATGTCCTCATTGTTCGTTTTTGCTCTGATGTTGCTGTAATCATTCTCTGTTCTGGACACTTCCTGGTGGAGCAGGGCGGCACGGAGGGGGGTGGAGCAGGGCGGCACAGGCAGAATGGCAGGGGCACGGAGGGGGAGGGCAGAAGGCAGGGACATGGAGGGGGGACACCGGGAAAGTCGGGTATCGGTACCAATACTAGTATTTGTATCGGGACAACCCTACTAGTAATGAGCAAACCGGAGGAGAACGTTTCCCCCCCCCCCTTTTTGCCTAGGTTCCCATTGATGCAATTTGACATGTCAAATCGCATGCCAAATGGGCCACTATTCCTGGCAATGGCATGTTCGAATTGGTGCGCTCTCGACTTTGCAGTGCCTACCCATTGCCAAAAGTAGCTTCTGTACTACTTTTGGCGACTACTTTTGGCGACAATTTCAATAGACCTCTGTGCAGGAACCCGCACGAATGTCTCAGAAATTGCCCCCGAAGTTGGCATGATGTGTGGGTATGAAATCATGTGAGTTTAGCTGAACTTGCACAATTTCAATGCTGCAGCAGTGTGAACCTAGACTTCAGCCTTTGTTTTGTACAAGTATATTCACCAGCTGTGCATAATTCAGAATGTATACACACCGTGTACCCTCCCATGGACTGGACTTTTTAGAGGAAACTTGCATCTGTATGCCTTTTTTACTTCTGCATAACTGCTCTGCCTCCTGGCAGAAATCCAACTGGCTGAATGGATATTTAGGGAAGCTTTGCTGCCTGTTATCTGGCACATAGCAGCCCAAACACTGCAGCAAAATGAGCTCATTAAACTTTTGGTACTGTGAGCTTTTCCATTTTATTATAAAATGGGTCATCTGCACTTAACTGTGCCAATGTTTGTTCAGATGGAGGCAAAGCTGCATATTTTTAGCAAAGTATGCAAATTGCTAAATATTTAGCCAGTGTAATTTTTATAATGTACTGGTAACTTGATTTGGCTGTAGGGAGTAGTTGCTCATTTGTGACAGACAAAAGTGGTGGTCCCTTTTATCTCCTAAAACCTCCCAATAATTCTACCTATTTAGTTTGAACCATTGCTGGCTATGTTGACCACTTGCCAACCAGGTCTTTTGTGGCACTTTGTTTAAATCAGTATTTTGTGCTAGAAAAATTTGAGCCCCCAAATATAATCTATAAATACATTCTATAAAGATATAATTTTCTGTGCAGAGACCCTAGAGAAGGGGTAGGCAACCATGGCACTCCAGCTGTGGTGAAAATGCAAATCCCCTCATACCTGTGGTTATTGGGGCCTTGCAATGTCTTATGGGACTTGTAGTTTCACCAAAGCTGGAGGGATGATGTTGCCTACCCCTGCCCTAGAGAATAGTGGTTGCAATTTTTTAAATGTTTTATTTTTCATGTGAAAGATGTTGCGTCGCGTAAATAGATGCCTAACATGTCATACTTTTTAAATTGTGCACGGTCATGAAATGGCAACAAATTACTATTTAAAAAATCTCCATAGGCGACACTTGAAAAATATATGTAAACAATGTGAACAAATATCTGCGCTAACTAAAAGTGAACTAATGTATTATATGAAAAAGCAGCTAGCACAGTCTGTGGATTCAGCAAACACATGTAAATAGTGCAGCACTCAAATGATATAAAGTGTCCAAGTATAAATCAATGCAGGGGAAAGTTGATAAAGCTGATAGACCTCCACCACAGCTTCAGTGTGAACATAGACAGAACACGCCACACAACCGTGCTAATCTGCTTACCAGATGGTAAAGGCAACAGGCGTATGGACTGACACTTTAAATAGTGCAGCGCTCAAATGATATACACTTTAAAAATGTTTACCGATTGCCTGATAAGAGTTGGAGGTCTTGCGCTACAATTTTTGCTCTAACATTTGCGGCGATGCCTCGTGTGTTTCTACACCAGTTTACATATGCTCACGTATGTGTTTGCTTCTGCGCACGGAGGGGTGGGATGTGTTAAAACACTTTCCTTCCGGGCCACTTCACAGCTTTCAGCGCTGTTGAACTTTTGAATGACCATTGCGCGGTCATGCTACGCTGAACCCAAATGAATGTCTGTGACGGTATTAGAATGATATCCCCGTCAAAGTCCTCCCTTCTTCCCATAAAGATAATCACCCAATATTCCACAAGGGGGGAATATTCCTGGAGTCGCCCAATAAGCCACACATGCCAAGCTTGCTGCTGGAACACCCTTTAATGGTTTTCTTAGCTATTTATACAGTCCAAGACATTAAAACAACAATGAGATCTCCACCCCCCCCTAATCACACACTAAGGCTAATTACTAAAACATTCTAGACAGGTCGGCACCGACCGATAATTATGTCTAATCACTGCACATTCCTTAAACAGCATAACAACAAACCACCTTCACACACTTGAGTTTCCTAGGCAGACGTTTCGTCCCTGCATGCAGCTTGACACCTATTAACACCTCTGAGCATCAATAGTTTTTAGACAGTGTTATCACAATTAAAGGCCTTTCAAAAGCTAGCCTTATTTAACATATGAACAGTCTGTTACACAGAGAGATGAGGCACACATGAAAACCTGTTACCTCTAACCCACAGCATTAAATTAGCAGGGAGAATTAAACTGAAGCATATATAGGCAATTGCATCACAGTCGGGTTTTGTTTTTACTTCTCGCACTATCAGCGTGAGATAAAAATAGCAGATTGCCAGCTCCGTTTACTTCCCGCGATCAGCTGATCAAGTGGTAAGGGGTCAGGATCAGCCCCTTGCTCAGATCAGCTGAGTCTTGTGGACTTGCTGATCAGAGCGTGCCCCTCAGATGCATGCAGGCAGCTCATGTACGGGAGGACATACATAGGGGCCGTTATGGCAAATTAGGCCTGTGCTGTGGGCCTGAAAAAGCAAACGTCCCTTAAAATACACAGGTTCTCTTTGGGGGTGTATTATGGCCCAGTAACCGGAAGTGACGTCAAGCGCCATCAGGTGCTCCAAGGGCAAAGATGTGGCGGTCATCTTAACCTAACCTACTTGTCTCCATACCCAGCTAACGACCGTTTTGGTTCATTCCTGTGTGTTTCACCAACGGGCCAGGTAAGCCCAGGGATGCATCTCCCACCACTCTAAAAGTAATTATATTGCAAATCCACCCACGTGACCACTTTTATCAGAATTAACCAAAGTAAAGAAAAAATACTGGGGTTATTGCAGCTAGCAATCATACCACTGTCTCTTAATGCTCTTTTCTATTGAATGTCTAAGATTCCTGCCACTTCAGGGTCTCTTGGGCAAAACTATTTTCCAATATAAAGTTATTTGACCATTGGGAGTGCTGTATTATACTGTACCTACTATATGTGGTGCTGTGCTCTGCAACAGTATAGGAGACTTTTGCTGCTGTATAAAAACAGATGCCGATTGAGAGTTTCTCAGCCATTAAGGGGAAGACTTGTATTATCAATGAATATAAAGCATCCTCGGGAGGAGGTGCAAATTGTAACCTGCACCCGCCTCTCTGCCTAGGAAGCGTATAAATGGTTAACAGTGAACCAGGTTTTTATTCGGCAGCAGACGGGAAGTTGTCTGTACTGCTGCCAAACTGCTGTGTACTGTATGTAGCATATGATGCTGCAGAATCACTTGGTATTTAAAGTAACAGGAACCCTGGACTTCAGTAAGAAGACATTTTTGGAATCCTGCTTTGTGTGACTTGTGCATGAGTAATGCATGGTGAAGTTTGGATATTGAGAATGGGGGAATGTTCTGTCAGAAGATTTACTGGGAAATATCTAAAGTTCTTGGTAGGGAATTGCCACGTTGCATTTGACCTAGAAAGGGTCAAATTTAGTGTAAAAGGTAACTCAATTCTTTCTGTTCAGTATTGTTTAAGAAATTGGGATACAATGGTTAAAGTGCATACATGTGTGCATATATTTAGCTTTTGCATTTTCACTTTTGAAAGTATGTTCACTTGAAAAGATGACACGATTGAGTTCAAGTGATTATTTTTTTCTTTTTTGCTCTACAGTCCATAGTGAACGGGAGTGAGGACCGTTATTACATAAAGTCCACTGGAAATAAGACAGAGCTACGTATTAACCAGCTGGAAATTGAAAGAGATGAACGTCAATACATTTGCAATGGATCAAATATACATGGCACCACTGGGGCCACCATCTCTCTGCATGTGCGCAGTCGTCTTGCTGCCCTCTGGCCATTTCTTGGCATCGTAGCTGAAGTTCTGATCCTAGTAACAATCATCTTTATCTATGAAAAGAGGAGAAAGCCAGATGATGTGCCTGAAGGTAAGACTATATTAATATAAATTCCTAATAATAAAATACTATTTCGCCGGAATAGTGTCCATGGTATGTAAATTTTTATTGGAGATATAGATTTTTTTTTTCTTCTCATAGTCGAATTGGTACTTAAGTTCCTACTAGTCCTACTAGTCTTTCTGTGTATCACTGTAGTGAACTCATTGTTTCTCTTTTTGAGCTTCTGGACATGTGAATTCTTTTGGTAAGATGGAGCTTGAGCCTTTCCTGCTTTGCTTGGTTTAGAACATCTGCTCTGCTCTATTGAACCAGTTACCATGGTGCCTACTGCTGTCTTATCCAGGCTTTTAATCAAATATTTTTTTCTTTCCTTTCATAGATGAAGATGGTGGATCTGCACCTCTGTAAGTACTAAGATTTCACTGATTGGGTTAAATGCTTGTAGCTTTTTTTTTTTTTTTTTTTACCTTTTCTACTTGCTTTCTGAGTGCCCCATAGTAAGCGGCTTGCTCCCATATGTGCCCATTTATATAGTGTGGCTTGTCCCCACTCCCTGCTTATTGGCTGTGATTGACAGTGATTTGAAATGACTCCTGCTCGTGTATCTGAAGTATTGAGGGAGAGGGCAGTGATGCTGCTCAGCGCTGGATTAAGATGGGGCTTGGGTAAGCATAAGGTGGTGGCTGGGGAGAGCGATCCATAAGGTAAAACTTTTTTTATAACCACTTTAAGTTCCCAGTGTTGGACTTTAAAGTATCCTAAAAGATGGCAAAGGTTTTAAGTGTCAAAACGATAACCCTTTTATACTGACCCCAGCACACTACTTTTAAAGGCTTTGTAAACTTTCCAATTGTGTTAACTACGTCCTCAAACTGCAGAGGTCATGCATCAACCTGTGCGGTGTTGTCTAGTATGCGCCATGTTTAACCAGTTCCCGACCCCCGCATGTACATATACGTCCACAATATGGCACGTACAGGCACATGGGCGTACACGTACGTCCTCGCCTATTAGCGGGTGGGGGGTCCGATCGGGACCCCCCCCGCTACATGCGGAGGTCGGGTCCGCTCGGGGAGCGATCCGGGACCACGGCGCGGCTATTTGTTTATAGCCGCTCCGTCGCGATCGCTCCCCGGAGCTGAAGAACGAGGAGAGCCGTGTGTAAACACGGCTTCCCCGTCCTTCACTATGGCGGCGCATCGATCGCGTCATTCCCTTTATAGGGAAGACACGATCGATGACGTCATTCCTACAGCCACACCCCCAAACAGTTGTAAACACATACTAGGTGCACCCTAACTCCTACAGCGCCACCTGTGGTTAACTCCCAAACTGCAACTGTCATTTTCACAATAAAGAATGCAATTTAAATGCATTTTTTGCTGTGAAAATGACAATGGTCCCAAAAATGTGTCAAAATTGTCCGAAGTGTCCGCCATAATGTCGCAGTCACGAAAAAAATTGCTGATCGCCGCCATTAGTAGTAAAAAAAAAATAAAAAATAAAAATGCAATAAAACTATCCCCTATTTTGTAAACACTATAAATTTTGCGCAAACCAATCGATAAACGCTTATTGCGATTTTTTTTTTTACTAAAAATAGGTAGAAGAATACGTATCGGCCTAAACTGAGGAAAAAAAATGTTTTTATATATGTTTTTGGGGGATATTTATTACAGCAAAAAGTAAAAAATATTGCTTTTTTTTCAAAATTGTCGCTCTATTTTTGTTTATAGCGCAAAAACTAAAAACCGCAGATGTGATCAAATACCACCAAAAGAAAGCTCTATTTGTGGGGAAAAAAGGACGCCAATTTTGTTTGGGAGCCACGTCGCACGACCGCGCAATTGTCTGTTAAAGCGACGCAGTCCCGAACTGTAAAAACACCTTGGGTCTTTAGGCTGCATATTGGTCCGGGGCTTAAGTGGTTAAACAAACATCTGACACAGGAATGTAAAGACTTAAACAAGCCATAAATGATTTGACTTTCGTGTTGGGTGGAGGCGGTGTTCTCCTGGCGCGGGTAGCCATCCCTGCTGGGAGAACACAATTGCTAGCAGCTTAAGCTGACTATCTCATGCTAGAAATCCAGCATACTGGTTGTACTGCAGTCTCAGTGGATCAACAATTTAGTCAGCCTGCCCATGGATGGTTTGAATCTCGGCTTGGACCTGCTGAACTGTGCAAGATTCGAACAATCTGTAGCCGGCTTTACTATAGGCTGTGTACAAAGCAACAACTGACACAACATGATCAATGTACATCTTGTGCAGATGAAAATTACAAGGCGGAGGTCGGAGTGTGTAAATCTGACAAGCTGCTTTTTGCCACCAGATTGTTTGCACATGCCCCTGTTACACTTGCTTCCATACAGCCGTAGCCATGATCCTAGTAGCAAAATTTGAAGCCAAACAAAGTAGTAGAAATGATCCAAGTGGCTCTACAGGTGAGACATCAGGGGTCTTTAAACAGAATAGAGGATGACTCTCCTAAACGGGCATAGATGGCAATAAGACCCCTTTCACACTGGGGCGTTTTTCAGGCGCTTTCACGCTAAAAAAGTGTCTGAAAGAAGCCTCATCTACAATCCCAATGTGAAGGCTTAAGTGCTTTCACACTGAGGCGCGCTGCACTGGCAGAGCGTCTAAAGTCCTGCAAGCAGCTTCTTTGCAGCGGTGAATACACCACTCCCAAAGCACCCATTGAAATGGGAAGCGCCTTGACAGCAGTGCTTTTAACACTTTATTTGGCCACTAGCGGGGGATAAAAGTGCTAGAAAAACACGGTAAAGCAGCTCTTTACAGCGTTTTTCAGGTGCTGGCAGTGTGAAAGGGCTCTAAAAGAGAAGCATTCTAATCCATCTCTACTCTATCAATACTAAAAGTCATTTTGAATTTTCTCTTGCATATCTGAATAGCCCTTCAAGAGATGAGAAAATCCAACAGTTTTCCGTTTTGCCTAATAACCATTTATTTTTAGTATGCTCTTATTATTGGTACCCATATATGGTGGTTGCTTTCCCACTCCAAAACAGCCTTGAAGTTTAGGGCACAGTGGGAATAACTTGTGAAAAACATATGTTCATTGTAAAGCTTGTCATACAATAAATCTGCAGAAAAACTGAATTTTATTCGGTCTATAAAGACAACTATTCAGAGTTTTGAAAGTTAGTCTGCCATTGGTGAGCTTTGAATGTTATCCGGGAAATCTATTTTATGAAGTTGAGGTGATGCTTGTTGGGCAAATGGTTCTAGTAAGACTTTGTATATTCTGTTTAGGATAAAGAAACGCTTGCTTATAGTTGGAAAATAACATCCAACCCTCCTTCGTAACTATTTTTTATATATTATATTTTTTTTCCCCTGACTTTTTGTAGGAAAAGCAATGCTGGTGCAAATAATGACACTGTGCGACAGAGGAACTCTAGCTAAGATGCAGGTAAGGCGAACTTGCTCATTAAGTACATGTAAAATATTGTGTGTGTGTTTTTTAGATTCTGCTCATTTGACCTCTCAAATTCTAAGCCTGGGGTGTTTGTTGGAAAGCAGGAACAGTTGATGAATTATGCACTGACAGTACTTTGAGCCCTCTACATTGATAATCATAAGCAGGTTATACATGCTGAATTTTGAGTAGTGTTTAGCTATCCCTACTTTTTTTTTTTTTTTTTTTTTTTTTTCCTCCCCCTTCTTTTTTTCCTTCCATTTTGTTCTTGCTCGTCCAAGTGGTAGAAGGCGATGCATTCTTGACAGCAATACCCAATGAGAGAGTTGGTTGGCCAGGTCAAAAATTTGGTTGGTGGGCAATTTATTCTGAAATCCTAGGACTTTAGTTGAGACCTGCATGGGCCCCAAGTTTACTAATGAATGTGCCTGAATTTTATTTGCCTCTTCTGTAGCAAGTCTGAGCCAACCTGTCCACAGACAGTAGTGTGTTGTCGCCCCCCCCCCCCCCTCTTCTACTAACACTCCCTGAAAATGGATGTACATAGTTAAAGGGGTTGTGGTGTGTGTGTGTGTGTGTGTGTGTGTGTGTTTTTTTTAAATGTTTCTTTAAGCTAGTGCATTGCGCTGGTTCACTTTTTTTTTTCTTTTTTTTTTTTTATTCCCTTCTAAATGTGTTTTTTTTTTTTTTTTTTTTTTTTTCTGAATTTCTCACTTCCTGTTCCTCAGTAAGCTTGCCCCCGTCATCCGAGCCGTTCTGGCTGGGGGTTAGTCAGCTAGAAAAGCTTACTGAGGAGGAAGTGAGAAATTCAGACAAACATTTAGCAGGGAAATTGAAGGAAAAGGTAAGTGAACCAAAAATGCACTAGCTTAAAGGAATCTATTTAAAAAATAAACGAACCTTTACAACCCCTTTAATTGGAGGTTGTGTAAGTTTTCTTAGTTTTGCCTCTTTTAGAAGACCTCAAAGCATAACATTTTGGATTCTGCTTTCCAGTCTACAGTGACTGTTTTGACATCCTACTGAATTATTTTTATAAGTATTGACTTTAGTGTTTTTAAATTTGATTAGCTGGTGCACTTTCAGGGCATGCATGTTCCTTAATTGGGCCGTGTGGGGGGCATTTTGCTCTTGCCATTTATGGGCCCATAAATACCAAGAGCAGTAAGGCTGCCAACAAGCCGGCAGCCATCCACCTATATCCAGACTTGCATTCGGACTTAATCTTGGACTCTTGCTTTTTTTTTTTTTTTTTTTTTTTTTTTTTAGGCTACTGGTCTTCCTCTCCCTTATAGGCACCACATTCTCTTATGCTGTGGTTTTGCAGAATAGCTTCAGCTTATAAACCTAAAAGGACAAAGCTGTTTCTCTTGATCTTTTACCTTTTTTTTTTTTTTTGTCTAATTTCTAACTTGGCAACTGAATCCTATTATTTTTTGTTTTGCCTTTCAGGTGAAGACTACTACTCCTAGAACAAGCTCCGGAGTTTTGCACTCAAGAGTTCATTGGATTCCCTGTCCCATGACCTTTCAAATATAATTGACAATTCCTCTTGTGTTATGTATCTTGTGTAATGCCTGGAAGACATTGGCTTCTAGCCATTAGCTATACTGCTGGACTTTATGTACATGTGGTTCTAGTTCTGCTGACAGGGGCTACTTCTAGATACTGGTGTGAATAGTTGCTAAAGGCTTCTGGTGCACAAAAATTTAAATGGGTTCAGCTGTGTCAATGCCACACTTTTCCCCCTCTGTGACCTATATGATTTACTAATTCTAAATATTTTGTATGTGTTACAAACTATTACAGACAGCATGCGATGTGCATGCAACACTTGTATACTTTTTTTTTTTTTCCTGTTTGAGTTTGCAGAGTAGGAAACATTTGATTTATTTTAATTTTTTTTCTCACACAATCTGACTAATTTTGTTATAAGAAGTTGACACTGGATTGTAAATTTGTGTCTGCAAAGAAACACCAATAAAAATGTCCCTCTTTTATTTGTGCAGTTTTCCGATTACTTGCATGCAAGACCTCTGTAGATTTGCATGCATGTACTGTCAAATCTTTGCAGTTCCAAGGCATTTTGGAAATCTCATCCTCCCTGTATCTTTTTTTTTTTTTTTTTTTTTTTTTTTTTTTATTTAACAATAAGTTGTTTTTTTTTTTTTATTGAGGGGAAAAATCAAAATTGAGTACAAAATTCAAGAAGATGCTTGAATACAGCAAATTAACACACATTGAACATAATTCTTATATACTCCAGGAAAGACCATTTTTATATAGAAGAGAAAACAAAACAATCTATACAAATGCATAGCGGGGGAGGAGGCGTAGAGTAGCCTTCAGTGAGAGGATCAAATATCTGAATCATCTAATAAGACGTAAAGGGGCGGATATCAAAGCCCAATAAAGAATGAACATCAACAGTCTACAGTAATGAGTATACAGACCATAGTCTAACCCTCCAGAGATGTAAAAAAAATAGTGACCTAAATTAAAATGACAGCTTTGTCCATTATCTAATTGTGAGTACTGATCAAAGTACCGGAATAACACCCAGGGTGAGCACAACTGATTAAATTTTTCTGATAAATCCCTAGCAATGGCAACCGTTGGTGGATGTTCCCTTTGGAGCGAAACCATTCAGAAATGGAAGGAATATCCTTTGATTTCCAAAGCCTGGGAATCAGAATTTTCACTGCATTCAGCAGATGCCTAGTCAACCAATTTTTATAACGTCGCTTAGAGCAGTCTGCTATATGCAGTAGGCAACAAGCAGGTGTGAGGGATTGCAGTATCCGTGATGGTTTTAATCAGTTTGCACACCATGTCCCAAAAGGGGACAATCCCACCAAATATGAACAATGGTGCCCCGGGCTTGCTCACATCTCCAGCAGAAGCCAGAGGACAATGGGTACCACTGTTTGATTTTGTCAGGTGTAGCATACCAGTGCGTTAGTTTATAGGACATTTCTTGCAATCTCGTACCAATAGAACATTTATGTGCGAAAATTGAGGCATGCTTCCACTGTTCATCAGTAAAGTTTATTTTAAGTGCTTTTTCCCCACTGTGCTCGTGCTCCAGAAGCCTCCCCACCTCTGCCTCCTTGAAGCCAGGAGTACATGAGGAAGGTAGATTTGGAAACCGGAGCACCAGAAAGGCAGACCTCTTCAAAAGGAGTGGTGGGTCTAAGTAACTGACTTTTAGCTGTGGAAGTATGTACATAATTATGCAGCTGGCGGGAAGTCCAAAATGAGAAATGCATCTGAGAACTCGGATTCCGTTTCAAAGACTCAAAGGGTTTTAAATAACTAGCGTCAACACAGTGTGTCATTAAAAGGGGGCACCTCTTGGTCAGTGGGAGAAGATAAGTGTTAATCTATCCTGGGCAGAAAATCTGTATTGCCTACGATGGGTGTAAGTGGGCCAGGGGATGAGGACACTTTAAGGTGGCTCACCATCACATGAAATGCTTTTAATGTAGCCCCTACCAGTGGGTGTTGCTGTAAACTTTGTGGTAATTTGTTCCAAGGAATCCATGGAAGGAATCTCGTGTAATGAGGAGGCCTCCTCTAGGGTGACCCAATCCTTCTGTTCCCTGTGGCAATTCCAATCCAGGATTCTGGCCAAATGTTTCCCATAGTGATATAGTTTAAAGTCAGGAAGACCTATTCCCCCCCCCCCCTCAAGTTTTGCAAGAGTGTCAAGCTTTATATGAGTTTTTAGCCCCCTCCAGATAAAGATGCGTATGAAAGTGGTACAAGATTCTAGGTAGTATTACAATCTTCAGTATGGCAGCTCTGCCGAACCAGGAGAAGGGTCTAGACGTCCAGCCATTAAGATCCGATTGTATGTCGTTTAGCAAAGGAGGGAAGTTTACATTGTAAATATCCCCTACATTGCCCGTAAGTTTAATTCCTAGGTATGTAATGGATGAGGTTACCCATTTGAACAAGCAAGAGGAACGCGTTTTTGCTAAATGACCAGGAGGCAATGTAAGATTGGGGGCTTCTGACTTGGCGTAGTTTTATTTTCATATTTGATATGTAACCAAAGAGCTTGAAGGCTTTAGGCTGGGTTCACACTACTACGCTACTTTCATCCTACTTTGCTCTGCTACATTGGTCCTACATTTATCCTACATTGGTCCTACATCCATCCTACTTTCATGAACAGGATACTACTTTGGTCCGACTTCAATGATATTCAATGGGCCTGAAGTAGGATCAATGTAGGACCAAAAGTAGTACAGGGAGCATTTTCAAAGTCGGACCGACTTGTGTAGGACGCTACAAGACGCTCTCATAGGGAAACATTGAACACAGAGCAAAGTAGGATGAAAGTAGTGTGAACCCAGCCTGAGTTAGATTTGGTATTGAGATATGTGGCTGTGCCAAGAAGAACAGAAGGTTGTCGGCATATGCCGCTATTTTATAGGTGCGTTGACCTATCTGGAAACCTTGCATGTCAGGGTTAGCATTGATAAAGCAAATAAAGGGTTCTAGAGACAGAATAAACAAAAAAAAGGAGAGAGAACAGCCCTGTCTCGTGCCATTGTCTACCGCTTCTGAGAGGAAACCATTAATTTTAAGCCGCGCCTGTGGATTTTGGTACAAGGCTGTTATCCACGTCATGTGTGCTCCTAGCCCAATATGTCCGCAGGTAGCGAACAGATAATCCCAGGCAACACGATCAAAGGCCTTCTCCGCGTCAGTTGACAGGAGAAGGCCCTTAATTCCTCTGGTATGTGCGTAATGGACCAGGTTAAGGGCCTTTAACGTTATCACGAGCTTCCCTGCCCAGCATAAATCCCACCTGCTCGGGTCCTACGAGTCTTGTGAGAAAGGACGTCTGTCTAATGGCCAGAATTTTGGCTAGGATTTTTAAATCTAGGTTCAGTAACGAAATTGGCCTTTAACTTGCACAATCCGTGGGATCTCTAGCAGGTTTAGGAATCAAAGTTTTATATGCCCTGACGTAAAAGTGTATGAGGTGAGTGGCGAGGTTCTAAGATGGTTAAGGGCACGGAGAAGAGGCGCCTTTAAGGTGTCTATAAATGTTTTATAATAATGGGCCTTAACCAATCAGGGCTTGGGCTCTTTCCTGGTTTTAGGGTCTTAATAGCGAATATGAGCTCATCCTCTAATAGGCGATTCCAAAGAATCACTCTCAGCCGGAGTTAAAGTGGGAATGCCACTCTCCTTGATAAAATCACGTAAAATGGATACTCTACCACCCTGAAAATCTGGGGGTTTGTGAGGCATGGGCAGATTGCATCAGTTTCATGCCTTTTAGAAAAAGCTTTACAATCTGGTCCGTTCGGTGTACGAGTTGGCCCTCCGAATTCTTAATGGAGAGAATAGAATGGGCATGAGTTATTGTTTTAAGAGCCTTTGCGAGAAATTTGCCACACTTATCTCCAGGCTCATACTAGAAGCCTTTTTTTAAATCCAAAATGCCTTTTAGCTTTAAGGTTAAGCAAAGAGTTCAGTTTTCCTGCGTTTCTCAGACGAGAGAGCTACCGCCTGGGATTGTTTTTAAGTTGACTTTCTAGTGACGCAATTTTTTCCGCCAGCGAAGCAGTAGCTTTTTCAGCTTCTTTTCTTGAAGGAACCCAGGCGGATAAGTTTGCCTCGCATGACGCACTTATGAGCCTCCCAAATCGTTAGGGGTGACATGTCATCTGTAACATTAAACTGGAAATACATTTTAAGTGCTGCAAGAATTTGTTGGTATGTAGAGTGGTCGGTCAGTAGGGTAGGATTTAACCACCAACTGCACGATCTGTAAGGTTTATCAGTCTGAGACAAGGAGACCTATACTGGGCAATGATCTGAGACTGTCTGTATGCCTATGTTGGCAGCACGCAGCAAAGGTAGGTCACGTTGCGTAATGAACACATATTCAATACGTGAATGCTTCTTATGCAAAGATGAATAATACGTAAAATCTCTGCCCATTGGGTGCGCCAAGCGTCCAAGGTCAGAATTCAGCAGGGTCTTTATTTTCTGCAAAATAGAATGACACTGGATTTGCCATTGGAGGTATCCTGAGGAAGCAGAGGGATATTGGAATCCCCACCCAAAATGATACAGCCAGTGGCAAAGCCCTTTGAGGCCCTGTACACACGTCCGAGAAACTCGACGGGTTCCTTGTGAAGCCGCCGAGGATCTCGGCGAGCCAAGTTTCCCCATGACTAACGAGGAAATGGAGAACATGTTCTCTATTTGGCTCGACGAGTTCCTCGTCGGTTTCCTCGGCCAAAAGTGTACACACGACCGGGTTTCTCGGCAGAATACGGCTCCGATCGAGTTTCTGGCTGAATTCTGCCGAGAAACTCTGTCGTGTGTACGGGGCCTCACTCGTCTACCAGACGACGACAGAAGGCAAGGTGACCTGAGTTAGGTAACCGTTGCAAATGTTTATTTTCCTGTCTGTTATGCTACTTCCCTTTCAGGAACAGAAATCGTCTCTGCGGATAAGCACAGTGCTGGGACACTTTGACATTTGCATGTTTGTGCAATAAGATGGACACACCCTTGGATTTGTGGTCTGGATTTGGCGCGTGGTACACCTCTGGGAAATGTTTATCAAATAACCTAGGTATCGAACGGGTCTGAAAGTGGGTCTCCTGAATAAATCCAAAGGCTGGTTGTACTTTTTTCAGTTCCCTTAAGAGGAAATATTGAGGCCCCTTTAATTGTGAGAGATCAAAGTGGGGGATCTGCCTAATGAAGAGTGTGCCATTCTGGTTCTGATTAAACAGGTGGGATATGTACAAATAACACAATGAGCACACTTCTACAAACCGTAGAGAGGCTCCTCAAGTTGTGTCTACCCTAGGGCACACGGTTAGGAGAAAAAAGGAAAAGAAAACCAAAAGGAAGAAAGCACCAGGGGTATTCTGGCGATATGGAAGGTAAATAACTACTCCCTCCCTCAGCCCCATAGGACATGATGTAACAAAAAACACTACTGACTTGTATGAGTATAGCAGCGTACTAAGATCCAGAAAGAGAACAACGCTTAAGGTTTTATTAATACAGCGCACGCGCTGCATCCGGTGCAGCCCAAAAGGGAAACATCGATGCAGTGTGCGCACACCCGGACTAAGCACCAATGAGTTCAGTTTAAACAAGGAACAACCAAAAATAACTGAATACAAACAAAACAGTCTGAAACACCTTCAGTGTACCACCAGCCCCTGTATGGGGCGGTGGCCACAGCTAAGACATAGAGCCCGATGGGCTCTGGGACCTGGGCAAAGGCAGCTTAGAAGATAAAGGAGGTAAACAGAGAGAAACGTTCAGGTGCCCGCCTGGGTAAAGACTAATCAAGAGCAAACTCACTCCCAGTGGGCGATTCATCAAAAACATTTGTGGTACGGTGAAGCGACCAAAACAATAACTTGCAATATCCACTTTCACAATGTCAATAAGGGCAAAAAATTACTAGGGCAGGAACATCTCAGGTGTAGTCTTTTGCCCTTGTACTCCTGGTAGCTTGAGATGATCTCTCAGAATCCGCACCAAGTTGCTTTTGGTATTTCCCCTTCTTAGGCACAGGTTTGGTCGGAGTAGATTGTTGCGAGGCCGGTGGGCTATGAGATGCTGGGGGTAATCTAAATTCCCTGTACCAATCAGGAAGGTCCACCGACGGAAGATGACAAGCTGCACAGAACGATGGCAATTCATCCGTGGTCGTAAGGGTGTATAGAACCCCATCCACAGAGACTGACAAAGCAAATGGAAACTTCCACCTATAGGTGAGATTATGCTCTCTGAGCGTTTCAAGTAGAGGATGCAAGGCTCTACGTTTGCCCAGAGTTATAGGCGAAAGGTCCTGAAATAGGGAGAATTTTTTGCTCGTTGAAGGAGATCAGTTCATTTTGATGGGCATGTGCCAGGATATCTTCCTTAAGTTTGTAATTTGGGATACAGCATATAATATCCCTAGGTGGAGCCGGTTCGCTTGGACGGGGTCTGAGGGCCCGATGAGCCTGCTCTAAATCAATTGTGCTATCCGCCGGCCTCTCCAGAAGATTGTTAAAAATGGAGGACAGCACAGGGATCATTTGTTCTGAAGAGACTGATTCTGGCACCCCGCACCCTAATATTGTGCCTTCTGCCCCTATTATCCAAATCTTCCAGGTGGCGATTAACTGCTATTAATTGGGCAGTGTGAGTGCAGGATACTGACTCCAATCTGGAGATTGCCTTATCCCTTTTTTTGCCCCATATGTTCGGCTGTGTGAGCTCTCTCATTCAGGGCTAGCAAGTCAGCCTTCAGCTCTGTGATAGCAGAAGAAAAGGAGTGCTTAATATCATCTACAAAGGCTGACATATCAGCATAAGTCAGTGGATGATCAGAGGGGGAGCAGTGTCTCACCGTGTCCTCCGACGGAGGTTGCGAATCCTCGCTGTCCTCATTGTCCTCCGGCGCCATCTTGGAAGCGCCTGTGCTCTGAACCGCTGATCGGGACCTGAACAAGTCCGGAATGCTGAGCGATCGCGGGACTGAAGACGAGCGTTTGGCGGGTGTACCGGGATGTGGCAGGTTCGTTTTGCCCATGTTCTGGATCTATGATGTGTCCGCGTTTGGCTTCAGGGCTTCGGGAAGAGCGGAGCTCCTTCTCTATGCTGCCATCCGCGCCACGTGTCAAGCCACGCCCCCATCCTCCCTGTATCTTAAAGAGACTTTATTGCTGCTGACATGTGTAGCTAGTTATTCCCCAATGGCAATTTCAGTATTAGCCGCTTGACCTCTGGAAGATTTAACCCCCCCCACCCCCCAGGCCATTTTTTTGATACAGCACTGCAGTACTTTAACTGACAATTGTGCGGTTATTCTACCCTGTAACCAAAAAAGTGTGTTTGTTTTATTTTGTATTATTATATATATTCTGACCCCCCCCCCCACACACAAATTGCTTTCAGAGGTTGTGTCTTGACTACTGTCAAGCATGCTGGTGGGGGTGTTTTTGCCTGGTGCTGTAGGAGTGCTGCCGGCACTGGGGAGCTACAGTTCACTGAGGGAATTGTGAATGCCAACATGTACTGTGACATACTAAAGCAGAGCATGATTCCCCCCAACCCCCCCCCCCCCTTGGTGACTGGGCCGTAGGGAAGATGGAGGAGCGCATGGTCTCCAACATCCACCAGCTCTGTGATGTCCTTATGGAGTGGAAGAGGGACTCCAATGGCAACCTGTGTACCTCTGGTGGATGCCATGCCCAAGAAGGTTATGGCAATGCTGGAAAATAATGGTGGCCTGTGGTACACAATATTGATGCTTTGGGCCCAATTTGGACATTTTCACTTAGGGGTGTACTCACTTTTGTTGCCAGCAGTTTAGACATTAATGGCTGTAAGTTGAGTTATTTTGAGGGGATGGCAAATTTACTGTTATACAAGCTGTACACTCTACTTTACATTGTAGCAAAGTGTAATTTCTTCAGTGACACATGAAAAGATAGTTTGTCGTTTTATGTAGCATTGTTGCTCTTTAACTGGAGAATGAAAATGGATAATTATATACAGTACATTTCTCAAAGCCGATCCTGAAAAGGTACAAAAGATCTACTGTTGAGTTAGATGGCAGGAGGCCACCTTCCCCTGATATTCTGAGAAAACTTTGCCTCACTAATAAAAACATGCCTTTAATTAGGAAGCTGTTCTTGTTAGAACTGCTTTCTTCTATAATTCCTTGTGGCTATTCAGACCTTGCCCTTGAAACAAGAAGGAAATATGGTTTAAAAAATTCAGATGGCACACTACAAATCTAATCGGATGCTAAAAAACAATTTGTGTAGAAGATGGCTTAATCTGCTGTTTTCTTCACTTACAGAAGTGTTCTGTCTTACTCACCAAAGGGCTGCCATTACTTGGTCATTTAATTCACCAGGATTGCTGTTCTGTGACAAATTTGTAGTTTAAATGTTGTCCAAGTGGCTTGAATGTATTGCTTTCCTGGGATTTCACTACTTGGTGTGTGTGGTTTTCTTTAAAAAAATAAAATAAAAATGGAACTGCCACAGAATCAAGAGCTTGGGATGCAGGGTTCTAATGAATTTGGGCTTTACATTCCCCCTGAATGGCTTCTGTAATTATAGATGGAAGATCCACTATTTGGATCACTGGTCCATATATTCATTATCTGAACAGAAACAGCCAGCAGAACATATTCCAGAATGCTTGTCAAGTAAATTCCTGAAATGTTCTGCATTGTGGGGCCGTTACAGTTGAATTACTCTTGGCCAGATATTTTCCTATTGATTTTCACCTTGGGATTGACCTCTGCAAAGGTTGTAAGGTCTGCATGGCTCTCTCCTAGGGCTGGATTAAGAGTAAGTGATGCCTTAAAGTGGTTGTGAACTCTTCACAACCACTTTTACTATAGGAAAGCCTAGATTAAGGCTTACCTGTAGGTGCTCGCAAATATCTCCTAAACCTCCACGCTTTAGGAGATATTTACAAAAGAGATGTGCATGCACCGTAGACTCAGGTGATCGTGCTGTTTCTAAAAGAGATCGTGACGTCATTGTGGCTCCGGCCAATCACAGCGCCAGAGCCGAGATACCCGGAAGGAAGAGTGTGAAAGATGGACGCTTCATGGGACAGCGGTGACATTGCAGGCTTCGGTTTGACACATAATGGGCTACTATGCATCACCTTTGCAGGGAACTGAAGGAAGTAAAACCCATTGCGGTTTACTTCCTCTTTAAGCACAACCCAGTGATGATGACCCCCTTTGTTCCTTTTTTATTGCTCAACTAACTAGACCTTGAGGAGAAAGTTATTGACACTAAAATTCCCTCACACCAAAATCATTGTTCACAACAGATTCATGAATCTGTCTTAGGGGGTGGCTGCCCTGAGGCCAAAGTGTCTATAGTGGACACTATCCTTCAGTACATCCCACCCCACACCGAGCACTGGTTTCTCTCTGTAAACCAGCTTAAAAGTTTGTCTTACCACCAGTTTTCTTCTCTGCAAACTAGCAGTAATTCTTAAAGAATCTGTTGCAACCTTAATGACAATTTGTTTTAATTAGGAAATACCTGAATTTGCTGCGTGTGTTGGTACTGTTATCAAAACTGTCACACTTGCTTGCCTGAATTAGGAGCAGGTAGTTTTAATAGGAAGCTACCACCAGAACGTGTAAAATATTTTTTTACTGAATCCTCCATTTAACACTCAATAAGTGCTTAAAGTGACAAACTAAATCTTCAGCTGTCTTCCAGGCCAGACCCCACAACTATAATTATTCATTTAACCACTTGCCGACCAAATAACTTTCATATACGGTGGCACAGCGGATCACGTTCTTAGTACATGATCCAACTCTTGGGTAAAGAGCATGCATGCACGCACACAACCAGCAGCGTGTACAGTGGACTCTGTCCGCTGACTCCTGCTGATTGTTCAGTACACAGGCAGAATGGTGATCTGCCTATGTAAATAAGGCAGATCGTCGTTTTGTCAGTAGGGAAGGCATTGATCCTGTGTTCCTATGAAGCAGGGACATGATCTATGCATTCCCTTAGTAAAAGCACCTTCCCCACAGTACACAAGCACTGGCTAGGAACACATTAAACCCTTTGCCACGGTTGTTAACCCCTTCCCAGCCAGTGTCATTAGTACAATGACCTTGCATATTTTTTCGCATTGGTCCCCAAAAAAGTGTCAGTATCTGATTTGTCCACCGTAGTATCGCAGTCCCGCTATAAGTAGCTGATCACCATTACTAGTAAAACATTTTTATATCCCATAGTTTATAGACACTAACTTTTACTTTGTTTTAAATTACACTTATTCTTTAAGAGCATGATGGCAAGGGGAAAACTCTGGTACCTCCTACCCTGAATTATAAGCATCTGTTTATTTTGCCAGATGGTAATTCCGGCCCTGTCCTTTACCCATATGATGTAGGCAACATTTTTTTTTCTTTTGAACAGAGTGGAAAGGGTTTAGAACACCCTGTTCTGTTTACCGTTGCTATTCAGAGTAAAAAAAAAAAAAATTGGGGTTGTCTTTAAAAAAGTAAGAGGAAATCGTCCGATGGGGACACTAGTTCTGGGAAGTCCCAAACCAAATAAGACACAGGGAAACAGATTTGAGTGTGTTCATAAGGTCTCTGACCTTGACTGAATACTACCGTGGCTCATATGCAAAAGAACGGGAGGGGCGGTGTTTTAATTCACATGTTTCTAAAAGTTATAAAAACCCTGTACTTTTCTTATGATTTAAACTGCTGACTTTAGTTAAAGCGGGGGTTCGGCGGGAATTCGTTTTTTTAAGATGCTTCTTGCGCTGTTACCTTAGTGAATCTGGTACTCACGTGTCCTAATCTTATAGCCGCCAGCATTGTCATTGTGCCGCAAAAGATGTTTTATAAAAATCTTAGATGGACGCTTCCATCTTGCTTGTGGGCACTTTGAAGCCCACAAGCATTTCCTTCCGGGATACAGTGAATGCTGATGTCCCAGCATTCACCGCTCTATCCCGCGCATGTGCAGTGTTGACGGCGAGCGCCCTCGTCACATGACCCGCTTGCCGAACGCGGGATTACAGTATAGATCGTCTCCTGGGAGTCTCAACACATCACTCCCAGGAGACATTGCGCACGGCCGGGGAAATCTAAAGACACGCCCACTCCCGAGGGGAATGAAACCCGGAAGCCACATAGAATGCACGATTCTAAAGGTAAACATTGACCTACGAAAAAAAAACAACGATGGTTTGCACATCTATGTATGCTGCTGCTATAAGTGAGACGAAGTTGATATTTAGGATGAACCTCCGCTTTAACAAGAACTAGCTAATTTTGCTTGCACAACAGGCTGCTCCATGAATTGGCTTAACCACAATGACTTGCAGGGTGTTTGCATAGAAAAAAAACTTAAGCTAATTATGTCAAAACACATTCAAAAGTTACTTTCTACTTAAAGAAAATGGAGTCAGTTATTTATACATTCTATTACCATCCCCTCTTGTCACAAAGGTGACAATCGCAAACCCTGAAACCCCCAACATTCACTGGACTACTTTCCCATAAATGTATCGTTATCCTAAGCATGTAAAATAGAAAACAAACACATCATCTCCGCTGCTTAGCAATTGTCCATGAAATACAAAGGGGAAGGGGTGTGACAACCTTTAGGTCAAATAAAAAATGGTCCCAAAGAAAGGCACAAAAGTTGTATGACTTCTGAATGTCTGATAAATTCATAAAAGGGAAGGAAATGTCCATATTTATAATTCTAATTTTCCTAAACTTTTGGTTTGTTCTATGTTCATCCATATTTTACAGAGATCCTCTACCCCAAAACTCTACCTCTTTGTAAGGATAGAACTCGATATACACAGACAGACTGGAAGTGATGCATTGGGCTAGACTTGGGTCTTTGGGCTGGCGTATCTGGATCTCTCCCTTGTGATGCTCACTGGAATTTGGTAGACCTTGGGTGTGCGTCATTTGGCTAAACCTGTCATTCCCAGGAATATTTTCCAGCGGGAGTAAGCCTTTACTCATCTCAGCACCTCCCATGGCATTTGAACAGAAAAGATGAACAACAAAGATTTCCATGTAAAAGCTGTAGTCATCTCTTCACCCGGATAGGGTAGGGTATGATGGGGTTTAGGGTAGGAATGGGGTAGGCATCTCCATGTGCAGGGGGCTAAGTGTGAATACTCCTCATCCAACATGAATAATCACAGAATCTACTTGATCAATTCAGGCCTTAACCATTTGAAGGTATTAAAAAGAATATTCCTCATTAACTCAAACATAAGTAAAGCATGCAGAAATATAAAATGTTTCTTGGCAACAGTCTTCATTGTATGTATTTAACCTATTTTCAAATCCAGTATTGCAGCAGCACTTCAACAGAACTTAAACACTTTTAGTTTCTTCTATCCCGGGACCCAAGGGACTCAGAACATAACTTTTTAACCCAAACACATATTCTGACTTCGGAGTCAGCTTCCCAACTTTGCAAATATATCTGATCATCAGCGACAAACAAAACATTGATGGATAAGCAACATTACATCATTAACACTTCACGATTACAAATCTGGGGATTCAAAAGGTAAACATCTTGAATAGTCACTCTGACTGTCATTCAAACAAACTTTCCCATCATATTTTAGTACCCCATGGACTCAATATATAAAGCAATTTGTTTTCAATCCTGGTTACTTAATTTCAGTAACTCTTCAAACATTTTCTTTTTGGTTTCACCCTTTTTTTTTTTTAAACCAAAATCCCATTATTTTTTATTTAACCCCAAGCTTTTAGGAAAATATATATTACCAGGAACATGGGCCTAATAACCTCTACACCCAGAACAAGAAAACACAATATGAGACAACACTTTGTGTACATTTTAAACAAACACTTAAAGCGGAGCTCCGCCGTTTAAAAAAAATATATATTAAAAGCCAGCAGCTACAAATACTATAGCTGTTGGCTTTTAATATATGGACACTTACCTGTCCTGGAGTCCAGCGACGTCTGCAGCAGAAGACGAGCAATCGTTCGTCTATCTGCTGCCCCCACCTCCATCCTCGGTGAGGGAATTAAGAAGCTTTCCGACTTGACTGCCTGATTCCCTACGGCGCATGCGCGAGTCGCGCAGCGCCGTCCTCACTGGTCCCCGCTGTGTTCTGGGAGTTAAGTGTTTCCCAGAACACAAAAGGCGGGGGTGGGAAGTGACGAACTACCCGCAGAGAGGACTCCTGGAAGTGGGTGCAAGTACCTGTCTTAATGCCCATACACACGGTCAGACTTTTTGCCAACAAACTTCAAAATGAGCACGTTTTCCAAAAAATCTGACCGTGTGTACGCTCCATGGGACAAACTTTTTCGCTTTTCATCGGACAAAAGTCCGTTCAGCAAACGGACAAACTTTCCAGCAACAAAAGTCCGATGGTGCAAAGTCTGACCGTGTGTACAGAAATCCATCGGACTTTTGTCCGAAGTACAAATACGCATCAACCAACAATAGCAGAAGATGACCAAAGGATGGCAGTAAAGAGCAGAAAAAAACATGTGATGTTGGGAAAGTTTGCAGAAAAGTCTGAGTGTGTGTATGCTATGAGTGTACCCGGCCAACTCCCTTTGGACAACAATCAACGGAAAAGTTTGTTTGAAGTCCGACCGTGTGTACGAGGCTTTAGATAGGTATCTGCACCCCCCTCCGGTGTCGCATTTTGAGCGGAAGTTCCACTATAGGGTGGAGCTCTGCTTTAAAGATACTTTAATCAAATAATACCTTGTGCATTCATTAAATATAATACAGCCACTTTCTCATTCCATTCATTCTTCATTTAGAAATGTTTTCCATATTATCCCTTTGAACACCTTTACCTCTTTTTTTTTTTTTTATCCATATACCTCATATTTTTCCCTAGTGCATAGGATTACACAACCTTAATCTACTCCCTTTTTCTTTAGCAACCACAATTCCTCTGGCGTAGCACCTGGAATACATAACTTTTTTATTCTTTCCATAGATATATACTACTTAATTATCTTGGGCTAGGTTCACACCCATACCAATTGGATGCGGTTTAAACCGCATCCAATTCGCAGAACACCTTTAAAATACATTCATTTGAATGAGGCTGGTTCACATACCTGCGGTGGGTTTACATGCCACATTGCCCAAAAAACGGTCCGGCTTAAGTGCGAATTCAGGCCCATTGACTTATATGGGAATGCTTCTGAACCGCACATGTCATTCAGTTGTGAACATTTTAAAATCCTGACCTGATACTGATCAAAAACTGACAAGAAATGCTGAACAACTACTTTGTCAATTAGCTGTCAAAACAGAGCTCAAATTCGCACCACATATGTGTGAACCCAGTCCTAAAATTGTATTTAACCCAAAAAAGATAAAATCAAACATTTTAACCGCTTGCCGACCACCGCACGCACTTTTACTTCGACAGAATGGCACGGCTGGGCAAATGGGCGTATACATACACGTCCCCTTTACTTTGTGGTCGCGCGCTCTGTGCCCGCGGGACTCGCGGACTTTATGTCCGCCGGTGGCCTGCGATCGGGACACAGAACGGGGGGAGGCAAGTGTAAACATGCATCTCCCTGTTCTGC
Source organism: Rana temporaria (assembly GCF_905171775.1). Taxonomy (NCBI): domain Eukaryota; kingdom Metazoa; phylum Chordata; class Amphibia; order Anura; family Ranidae; genus Rana; species Rana temporaria. The sequence goes on from NC_053489.1 coordinate 362,373,697, forward strand.
CTAGTGACACTGTCAATAATCGCCTGTTCCCTTTCATCGGGAACAGTGATCAGTGACGTGTCACGGCAAGCGATGCCCCGTAACAGTTAGAAGCACTCACTAGGTCACACTTAACCCCTTCAGCGCACCCTACAGGTTAACCCCTTCACTGCCAGTGTAATTTTTACAGTAATCGGGGCATTTTTATAGCACTGATCGCTGTAAAAATTACAATGGTGTCAAAAGTGTTCGATGTGTCCGCCATTAAGTCGCAGTCACGATAAAAACTGCTGATCGCCGCCATTACCAGTAAAAAAAAATATTAATAAAAATGCCATAAAACTATCCCCTACAAATGAGTACCCTACTCAGTCCCTCTCACCTGCCAACATTAGCAACGCTCTCCTACTTGGCAGGATCAAAGGACATCAATTACTCAAGAATCCATTTGCATTCAGAAGAGAAAAACAACTTATACTTTAAATTGGAATTCCAAGACAACAACAAACAAAAAAACACATAAAATGTAAGCATTTCACTTTTTCTTAACTAATAACCAGTAATTCACCTTTTAATCATTTAACACTACCAACAAATAGTATGCCAATAGGCAAGTTCCCCCTTTCTTAGTTTTAATACTAACACATATAGGCTCACACAGATATATCTACTGCTAGCTTGAAACTGGCTATAAAAAAAATGTACTTCCTCCTTTTAAACAGAAACTACATTTTTTTTAACAACTGCTTAAAACCTTGGCTTGTATAGTATAGCTAAAACCCCGCTCTCACGATATTTGTATATAAGCAAGGGAGATTTCAGATACGCCGTCGTAAGTCCAAATGCGCGCTGTCGTATCTATGCGCTTATGCAGGAACTGAGATACGCCTGAATTTTTCAATACACGACCGACGTAAGTCTCCTTACGCCGTCGTAACTTGGGTGCATATTTACGCTGGCCGCAAGGGGCGCTTCCGTAGATTTACGCGTCGAATATGCAAATGGCCTAGATACGCCGATTCAGAAATGTACTTGCGCCCGTCGGAATTAGCTACGCCGTTTACGTAAGGCGTATGTCCGGCGTAAGTTTACCCCTCATAAAGCAGGGGTAAGTCATGTTAAGGTATGGACTTCGGAAACGGAACAGCGTCGTATTTTACATCGTTTGCGTAAGTCGTACGTGAATGGGGCTGGGCGTAGGTTACGTTCACATCGACAAAGCATTGAGCCGACGTATCTTAGGGAGTATTTGCGACGTGATTCTGAGCATGCGCGCGCATGCGCCGTTCGATCGGACATGCATTTACATGGGGTCACGCTTTATTACAATACAACACGCCCACTGCCTTGCTACTTTGAATTACGCGGGCTTACGCCGGCCCATTTACGATACGCCAACGTAACTTTGGGAGCAAGTGCTTTCTGAATACAGTACTTGCCTCTCAATGTTACTTTGGCGTAGCGCATAGGAGATGCGTTACGCCCGCTCAAAGATACGACAATGTATCTGAATCGCGGCCAGTGTATCTACATGACTGATTATCTTATTACTTCTATGCGACAGAAAGAAAAGCGAAAGTAGGTTGGGTCACCAAAGTTCTCATGAACCATTTCAGCTCCTTCCCAAAAGGACTGTACAGTACTGTATTATTAATTAGGACCTTCACAGAGGTACTTTCCAAGGTGGGTTTTCCCCCCAAAAATCCCCTATACACCAAGGCATGGTTTGTATCCCTTTTCGACATAAATTTAGTTTGAGATTAAATTTAAATCAGAGCTAAGGCAAGAGAAACAGTCTGTCTAAAAGACAAAGCGATCCTTCTTACCAAAGGTGATTATTTCATCCCACTGCTGCTACCACCTGATAGAGGAAACAGGTAATACGCCACCCAGGTGTACTTTAAGTAATGCAGGAAGAGCTTCAGTGACCCCCAAATCCGTGGGAGACCTTATAAACACACTCAAATATGTTTCCCTGTGTCTTATTTGGTCTCTCATGGATTTGGGGGTCACTGAAGCTATTCCTGCATTACCTCACGTACACCTGGGTGGCGTATTACCTGTTTCCCCTATTAGTTTTCAGCTACTTCAGAAGCACTGCCCATTCATTCCAATGGGCAGGGGTGGTCTGGGAGTGGTGTATACACCGCTCCTTAACTGCCCCGAAGATGCTGCTTGCAGGACTTCTTCTAAAGTCACAGCACTCAGGCTTTCACACTGGGGCAGCAGTTTTCAGGCGCTTTACAGGTGCTATTTCTTTGTTTGGAAACGTTGAGGGGGAAAAAAGCAGGGGATGACCAGCAATAAGGTGGCTGGATGCAGTGCACATGCTTTGGCAAAGACTGAAAAAGTCAAATAGAAGCTGGATCAACCTTCGGAAACACTATTCATCTGGTTACCAGGAGTTTACATTGACCTTACAGCACTTAATAATGATACTTAAAGTGAAAATTTAGGGTTCTTTACAATTGCTTAGAGTTTTTCTTCCCAGAACAGAGAGTAAGGCCAGGTTCACACATGCAAATTTGATGAGGGTTTCCCTGCATCCAATTCGCATGACATGAGTGTGACCTGCTCTCAATGGAGCTGTTTTACACAGCTCCTGTGTGGTCATGATCCACATTTAAAAAGGGTCCTGTGTCTTTGTTTCCGATTCTGGTGCAAATTTAGGCAAGAAATTCAGACCTGATCCGCACCAGAATCGGTGAACATGGACGCACCGGACCCCATGCTGTGAGCTGCAGCATATGTGAACCTAGTCTCAATGTCCTTTCTGAAAAAAACTCTTCCCACTATTTTAGAAATGTATTAAAAAGTGTAGTTCCTGCATGCATAGTGCAGTGAATTCCCAAGTTCAGCCATGACATTTGTAAGATGCCATAAATGCACCTGTGTCCCAGGAATTACAAAAAAAAAACATTGTGAATACACAGATGTGCAATGTAGGACCTGGGAGACTATCGGAAAAGATGGCAAAGAATGAACAGCAAGGGACATCACTGGAAGAGCAGGTTAGTTCTGTTCTGCTGTACTATTAAAACCTATTTTATTTTTGTCCATTGAAGGACACAGGGGTTCAGAGACTGTCAGTTTATACTGCCACTTTCAGGATGATTGGACGCTCTATGCAAAACAAAGAAGCAGCGCTCTATGGGTAAAGCATTAATATTTGTAGACCTTTGATTAAGTAAAAAGTTAATTTATTGCACTTCTAAAAATAAACAGCAACTGACAATAATAAAAACTTTCAATGGTTGCAAAGGCAGTCATGGAAGCATGAAGCTAATGTAGATACTAATATTAAAAAAATTGTTATTAGAAAAAAACAGTACAACTATAACATGCGGGTGGAGAAGGGTCAACATCAACGGATCAGCTTGCGGGTTGATGACCACTGATGTGGATGACAATGGAAGCCCGGTGATCAGTAGTAGATGGTTAAGTCACAACCTTTTACCTCCAGCTGGTGGTCAGGCTCTGCTGATGTCCAAAAAGGAGATTGCAATGGCAGAGTGCCCTTGTGACAAGCGGACGGCTCTGTAGCTGGTCATGGGTGTGAATCCCGCTGAACCGCAGGCAGTATGGTATGGTGTCTGCACTAGAGGATGGGTCCACCGAACAAGCTGACTGAAGTTGGGCGCACTGGATGACGTCGGTGTCGCGCTGGAAACAAAGGGAAACAGGAAGCCCATCTGTCCTGGTGGACCGCAAGTTCTAGGTTGCCGTGGCATACATGTTTCGCACGCATGCGCTTTTTCAAAGTCACAGAGGAAGCGGCAACAATGGTTTTTAAGCACATTGAAGGGGATGGGGAGGGGGTGAAGATAACAAGCATAAATGTGATGTTAAACAACATTATGCTAAATGTCAGATTACGAAGAACCCTAATGAGAACCTGATATTGGGGGCCACTAATGATGAGGCCACTTCCCAATCTCAAGATGGCATCTTGCGAGTCTTAGAGGACCTATGGCTAGAAGGAACTATAGAAACCCAAACCCAATGTCCATTCTTAAACCCAGACATCCAACACACTAGCTTTTAACCCCCACACAGTCCAAAGGTTCACACATTGAGACACTCTACCAGGCAATTTATAAAGATATTGTACAGTTGTGTGATGCCTCGGCAAAGCAGACCCCCTGTAATCTAAGTGTAGCCGAACGTCAAGCCCTTAAAGACTTAACATCCAACAAGGACATTGCAGTAAGACAGGCAGACAAAGGAGGCAGCCTGGTTGTCCAAAACAAATCAGACTACCTCCAAGAGGCCTATCAGCTACTAGCCGATACTGATACTTATTTAAAACTTCTCTCTGAGCCTCTTCCCCAATATTAGTTGGAGCTCATCACCCTGGTTGAAGCTGCCTGTAGAGAGAATGTGCTAAAGAAAGAAAAACAGTTTTTGCTTTCGAAAGTATGCAGCACCCCCTATTTTTACCATCTACCCAAGGTGCATAATTCCTTGGTGGACCCTCCAGGTAGGCCGATTGTCACCAGTACTAACAGCTTCACCAGCAGCTTGTCAGTTTATATAGACCACTTATTACAGCCTATAGTCTGCCAATTGTCTTTGTATGTCAGGGACTCTAGTCATGTCATCGACATTTTACAAAGCTATTCCTGGCAGGACGGATATCTGTGGGCCTCTTTGGATGTTGCCTCATTGTACACATCCATACCCCATGAGGTTGTAATCACCGCTGAACAATACTTTCTTACCAAAAATGGAGAGATGAATTCTACCGAGTTCTTGCTTAAAAGCTATGGGCTAGATTCACGTACCTCGGCGCCTAGTTTTGCCGGCGTAGCGTATCGAATATACGATACGCCGATGGCGCGCAGAGAGCCCAGAGCCGTATTCACAAAGCACTCGCCCTGTACGTTGTGGCGGCGTAGCGTAATGCGGTCGGCGTAAGCCCGCCTAATTCAAAGTAGGCAGGTAGTAGGCGTGCTACATTTAAATTAACCGTGACCCCATGTAAATGAAGGGCCGATCGAACGGCGCATGCGCGCGCATGCTCAGAATCACGTCGCATATACTCCATAAGATACGACGGCTCAATGCAAACAACGTAAATATGCGCCCAAGACCCGACGGTGTAGGAGACTTACGTCGGTCGGATGGAGGCTAAATTCAGGCGTATCTAGTTAAGAGAATAGGGCGCATAGATATGACGGCGCATTTGTTCACTTACGCTGCGTATCTGTAGATACGAAAGCGTAAGTGTTCTGTGAATCTAGCCCATAGATTTTTATTACGGCACAATTATTCACCTTTTTGGATCAGTTTTATCTCCAGCGGAAGGGAACAGCTATGGGAGAAAATTTCGCCCCTGTGTATGCTAATATCACTATGGGGTACTGGGAGGAGGTACATGTCTGGGCCAACAACCCCTTCTCTGAGCACATCGTCTTTTATGGCCCCTACATCGACGATGTCTTGCTCATCTGGAGTGGTGGCCCAGACTTGTTCTCCTCCTTTATTGCCTATTGTAATAACAACATACTGGGATTATCGTTCATACATGTGTTCGATCCAAAAGAACTAGTTTTCCTTTATCTGGTTTTATCTCATGATCAACAGAATATCATCACCAGTAATCACACAAAACCTACATGTGGTAACTCGTATCTCCATTTCGAAAATTGGCATCATCCAACCTGGAAGAAAAATATTCCCTATGGTCAATTTCATAGACTAAGAAGAAATTGTACGAGAATGGAAGATTATACTACACAGGGTGAACATATGCAGAGAAAGTTTGAGGAAAAGGGGTACACTAGGGATTTAGTTCTTAATGCTTTCCTCTTGAACATGAATAAAAAAACAAAAAATAAGAACATTACTAAAGAAACGGAAAATACAGCTAGATTTGTGTCAACTTTCAACACTAAATATAGGGCCATTTCAAAAATAATTTACAAACATTATAACATCTTAAAGCTGGACCAACATGTGGCTCCTCTGCTACCTCCCAAGCCCCCAAATAACTTTTAGAAAATCTCAAACCATAAAAAACACATTATTGCCCCGAGCAAGTTAGAAAAATCCAACAAAAGACCTCTGCTTGATATCAGGGCCTATTTGACAAGCGGACAGGTATCTTTCAATGTCGCAAAAGAGGTTGTCTGACTTGCCAATACATTTCTCATGGATGTTTGAAGATTGTCACCAATAAAGGCACTTCTTTTCAGATCCAACAATTTATTACACTTAGAGGTGCCTCTCTTCTCTTTTATACCCTGTAAAAAAAATGCTTTGATATACAAGTGCTTTGGATTACAAGCATGTTTCTGGAAAAAAATATGCTCGCAAACCAAGGTTTTACTGTATTTTTCTCAATAAAAATGTATTTAAAACCATGGTTACACCGCTGTTGGGCCTCAAACAAAGCTACTTTGAGAAGGGTGGACCTATTTGGCCCCCCTGGCCTTAGTAAAATTGTGATTTAGCTTCAAAGGACCCCACCAAGTTATGCAAGGTGAGACAGTAACTTGGTCTCTGTGAACTGTTAAAATTGAGTCCCTTTACATGAGCCAACATACTCTTATTTTACTAATTTTGTTTGAGGTTTCCAGACTTGCGTGTATTGTGAAAGTTAGCGCCAGGTGTGAACCTGTCTCTGAAGACTCACTATTCAGACTGATCACTGATGAGAGACATTTTTAAAATTCCAGCCAATTTCACAATGGCAGGGGCTATTGCTGAGGGCTTCTGCGCTAATGTCATCCACTAGGTGATGTACGACCACTGTACATTGTGCACACAGTGCTCCTTTTACTTTCATCCAGCATTAAGTACTTTCCTGCTTTTGGTTCTGACTGTTATATAAAACTGAAGTTATATGTGGTACTCTCCTTGGTTCATCCTTGCTGCCTGCCTACAGTGATTTGGTATCCTTTGGCCAAAGGCGGCTCTAGACTTTGTGAGGCCTTAGGCAAAGCTTAGACATGAGATCCCATTCACGCCCATAATGGGAAAAATAATTAAAGCGATAAAAAATTAACTGTATATATCACCTATATTAAGAGCCTTAAATCCTATGAACTATGGGCCAGATCCTCAAAAGAGATACGACGGCGTATCTACTGATACGCCGTCGTATCCCTGTTTCTATCTTTGGAACTGATCCACAGAATCAGTTTTCCATAGTTAGGCAGAAGATCCGACATGTGTAAGGGACTTACACTGCCGGATCTTAGGATGCAGTACCGCATCCGCCGCTGGGGGCATTTCGCGTCGAAATGCCGCCTCGGGTATGCAAATTAGCACTTATGGAGATCCACAAAGCTTTTCAGCTTCGTTTTTTCTCCGTAAGTATTAAGTTGAATGTGTAAAATTAGGGCATGTGTAAACTGTTTACACCTTGTAAAAGCAGACCCTTCTGTCCAGCGACGCGTTATTTTTTTTGTTTTGAATTTTTTTTTCCCCGCCGTATCTTTTTTTTTCCCGACGCAACTTTATTGACCCGTCGCGATCCACAAAGCTCGGCGTAACGTAATTTTGCGCTATGCACGTCGGGAAAATGACGTCACGAGCATGCGCAGTACGGCCGGCGCGGGAGCGCGCCTAATTTAAATGGGAATCGCCCCCAGTTGAAGAGGAACGCCTTGCGCCGGCCGGATTTAAGTAACACCGCTCAAAATTTCTAGGTAAGTGCTTTGTGGATCGGGCACTTAGTTAGAGATTTTGCGGCGGTGTAACTTAAATGGCAAAAATTACGTTGCGCCGGGTTTTTGAGGATTAGGCCCTATGAATTCACAGTTTCTAAAATGTTCTCTATCCAATTATTCTTTAATCAAATATCATTAAACATAGGGTATGTGTGTATATATATATATATATATATATATATATACATACACACAATTGTTTTATTATTACACCCACACAAATATAGATACAATTTGTGCAGCTGCTACTAACAATGGCCCAGATTCAAGAAGCACTTGCGCGGGAACAAGTGTGATTTGCGCCGCGCAAGTACTGATTTGCTCCTATGCAAATTTGCGGCTGATTCTGTAAACCAGTTAAGCCTGAAATGCACGCAGCCTAGCTGTTCCTGCGCAATTTTCGCGCAATTTTGCGCGGGGTGTAAGTTGCGCCTTCATGGAATTCCCTCAGCGAATATGCAAATTAGGTACTGCCGATGATTCAGAAACATGCGCGTGTGATGCGCATCTTGCGCTGGAAGCGCGCAAGCTTTTTTCCCTGGGCAAACTTGCTCCTGTTAAAAGCAGGGGCAAGTTAGCAAAAGATGGCCAAATGTCATCTGAAGGAGCGCGCAACTTCAGCAGCACCTAGACAGACGATCTGAACAAGCAGAGCACCCACATTTTCGGGACCTCACATCTGTGCACCAACATGCCAGGGGCAGCTATGGTTCTTGATATTCTATTGACTGAGCCGACTCGTAGGAGGGCACGGGAGAGGATTTACAGAGGGCGCTACAACCTTTTTCAGATGAGTGATAATGAGGTGTATCGCATGTTTCGCTTCAGCCCTGAAGTCATCCTTGAGTTGGTAACAATCCTGCAGGATGACATCAGCAGCCCGACCCATCGGGGACAGGCAGTGCAGCCACTGGTGAAGGTAGTGGCAACCCTTCATTTTTTGTCAAGTGGCTCATTTCAGCGCACAGGTGGAGTGGTGGCGGGGATGTCCCAATCCAGCATGAGCAGGTGTGTGCACCAAGTGATCCCTGCAATACTCAGACGAATGGGCACACAATTTATCAAACCAACCATGTCTGACCTGCGGCAGAAGGCAATCAGTGATTTTTATGCATTAGCCAGATTTCCACGCACTGTGGGTGCAATAGATTGTACCCATGTGGCACTACGCCCCCCGGCTCCTCGAGCATATCTACTGCAACAGGAAACATTGGCATTCGATAAATGTGCAGATGATTGTGGATGCACATGGCCTCATATGGCATGTCCGTGCCAAACACCCAGGGTCAAGCCATGACAGTTTTATTTACCGACACAGCCCCATCCCAACCGAGTTTGACCAGAACATGTATGGAGACAGCTGGCTGATTGGTGAGTGACATGGGTGTCAGGTATGACTGCCCCCCCCCCCCATGATGCACACATCACAAGGGGCACATGCACGACTAACATCCTCCTGTCTTTTCCCTTCCAGGTGACTCTGCCTATGCCCTGGGACCTCACATGATGACCCCATTTCGTAACCCTCAAACACCAGGAGAGGAAAGATATAACGAAGCCCATGCACGTACCCGTGCGGTGGTGGAGCGCACATTTGGCATCCTTAAATCTCGATTCAGATGTCTGGATAAATCAGGGGGGACCCTATTGTATTCACCCAACTTTGTATGCCAAATCGTAGGGGCATGTAGTATTCTCCACAATTTAGCTCAAAGAAGGGGCATGCACATTGAGCTACGCAATGACCTTACCCCCGAACCACGCAACCCCCCCCCCCCCAAGAAACACTACCGGATCTTCTGAGGGAAGAGCAATCCGGAATGGTCTTGTGGAACGTCTCTTTGCACATTAAACACACCCTGATCTTGTCACAAGTATAATGCATGTATGTACACCACTGTAGTCCCTAGCACACACCCGACACATGCACCCCAAATTGGATTAGACCCAACAATACCCCATGGTATTAGGGAGCAGCAACGCCGCGTCAAGGCTCCAATTATGTTGCTGTCCATTCATACACCTTTCACATGGCAGAGGGTGACACCCCTTTTCCAGCAGGAGTGCCACCCCCCCATTCACACACCAGTCACACTGTAGTATACACACCTCACCGTGTGTAGGGACTACAAATAAATATAAAATCTCATACCCTGAGCATATAGAAAAATAATAAAAAAATCATATTGTGTTGAGCAAAAAAATGTAGACATCAAATTATTTTTTTGTTTTTTTCTTTGGGCCAAGGGTGCCCCGGCTCCGGCTCCTCAATCTCCGTGGTGCGGAGGAGGCATGGGGTGGGGATGGAGGGGTGGGAGGAGGGGGGGAGGAGCATCAACCCCTACTTCCACACTCCTTGCAGGTGGTGGCTGCATGCCCTCCATGGCGTTGGCCAGGCGGGCAAGGATGGTGTTGGTCTGGGCCAACATCCGCATTTGGCGGGTGGTGGTATCCCGCTGATGCCGGCGGGTAACTCTCGCCTCCTCCTGCACTGCAGCGGTGTTGTCCTGCACAGCAGCGGTATTGGCCTCCACCGCAGCTGTGATCCTGCTTAACAAAGCTGGTGTGGTCTCCAGAGCCACCAAGCAGGTGACTATGGCCTTAGAGTTGCCACTAATTTCCCCCAGGCTCTGTGCCACATGTTTGTCCCGGTCCTAATGCAGGGTGAGGGCATGCTGCATAGAGGTGGAGGTGGATGCCATGCTGTCTGCCAGACGACGCACCTCTCCCACCATGGCCCCTATATGGCGGGTCTGCAGGGCCTGCTCCTACAGCAGTCCGTCACGGAGGCTGGAGGGTATATGCCTCGTTTTGGACAGAGCCTTCCTGGGAGGAGAGGCTCGGCCACGGACAGAGGGAGAAGGGGAGGGGTCCACAAGGGAGGGGCTTGCCCTGGAGGGGCTTGCCCTGGAGGGGGATGACGTGCTGGGCGGGGGGGTGGTGGGTTGCACAGGGATGGTGGTATCCTCCTGGAGGGAGCCAGAGTCCTCCTGGATGAGGAAAAAGGAATCCTCCAATACCACTTGCTCCTCCATACTTGTCCCCGGTATGATCTCATCCTGGACCAGCATAGCCAGAATGTCCATGGGGCCTGACTGGACCCCTGGCTCTGGTCTGGATGGGCTGGGTCGAGCCGCAGCTGAAGACGGCCCAGCTTCTTCTTCCTCATCACCACCTGTGGATGACACCAAAACGAAATATTTTGCTGGTGCAACACACTTCTCACATGTTCACTTGTACCCCCTCCCATGATGCACAGCAGATATGAAAGAAAAATAATACTTACATCTTCACTTCTACCCACAAATATGTTCACTTGTACCCCCTCCCATGATGCACAGCAGATATGAAAGAAAAATAATACTTACATCTTCACTTCTACCCACATATATGTTCACTTGTACCCCCTCCCATGATGCACAGCAGATATGAAAGAAAAATAACTTACCAGTCCCCAAGTTCCCAACAGTGGAGTCGTACCCTTCAAGTCCCTCCACCTGCTCCTGCACAAAAGTTTGGGCAATAAGCTGCTCCTCCTGATTGAGCCGGATCATACATCGCGGCCCACCTCCCGTGCCACCGGTATGCTTCCTGATAAGGGCCAGTTTATCCCGGACCCTGCGCCTCATATCATTTAATTTCTTCTGGATGTCATCCCAGGTACGCACTTCATTACCCAGGGCATTGATGTCCAGGGCAATGGCTTCATATATAGCCCTCCTTTGGGCAATGGTGGTGTTTGCCCTGGGCACCATATAGGACTTCCTTATGCTGCTGGAGTGCAGCAATCAGGATGTCCATCTCTGCAGCCACAAAGTTGGCCTTCCTTTTTTTGGTCCCTTTGGGAGGTGCCATGTCTTGCAAAAGGGCTGAATTTCCTTGCTCAGGGGGGGTAGGAAAAAGCAGGATGAAATTCAGCAAAGAACCTGCACAAGTCTGCTCCTATTTATTTGCTCAGTGCAAGCAGCTGAGCAGGATTTGCCCTGAAATTATGCTAGGCACAGTTTGACGCATGCGCAGACGGCAGCGCTCTAACTGCGCATGCGCGCGCCCGGCGCAAACCTCTGCTGAGCCAAAAATTCCTCATTTACATAGGGGCACACCCACTTTGACTTGCACGGCCTTGCGCCCTCAGCTTTGCCTTAAACAGGAGCAAATTAAATGAACAAACGATTCCTGAATCAGGTGGCAATTTGGCAAAATTGCTCCAGCGCAGAGAAATTCAGCTGAGCGGCTCAGGTGTAAGTAATGGGCAAATCTACCTGAATCTGGGCCACTGTGTTTAAGTTATAACAAAAGTCAAAAAACATATTTCTCCATTTACATGAAGGTCAGGTTAATATAACCCAACACAGAGTTCCCCCTTACATCAGAGTCTGCAGGATTCCCCCTTACAGTGCAAGGGAACATTTTATGTAAAGGGGAATGCTGCAGATCATAATGTAAGAGGGAATGCCGCAGACTGGTGTAAAGGGGAACTCTAATGTAAGGGGGTTTCTGGTGACCAGAGATCACCTTATATCAGAGTGCACAGCATTCCCCTTTACATCAGAGTGCCCCTTTACACCAGGTCCTGATATCAGGGGGAACTTTTAAATCAGTGCCCCCTTACCTTACTGTCTTCACTCCCTCTTACATCAGTGATCCCCCTCAGACTGGCCTTGCAGCGCTGTCACTGACCTCCTCTCAGGTGCACCTTGCAGGGCTCAGTCAGACGGTCCTCTCTAGGCTCCAGCTTGGTGGCTCTGGTTTCATCCTATATTATCCTCTCCACATTCTGCACACATCTGACTCCTCAAAATTTTGCCTCTTTGGTTGCGGCTGGTTTGTTCCGCAAAAAAAAACATTTGTGCTGCTTTGGGTGCAGAGATATTGAGTGGTATATGTTGTAAAAACAACACTGACTTTACACCTCGTTGTTAAATCTTACATACAACTAGATTTATAGATTATATCTATAAACGCAAATTCCAGGTAAAAGTGGTCAATTATCAAGGGGGACCCCAGGAACTCAGAATGTGGGGGGTGAACACCTTCCGCAGAAAGAATACGGTAAGGGTAGTGGGTTACTGATATAAGGGGGAAACCTTTATATCAGTGCCCCCTACATTATTGTATTCACTTCCCCCTTACATCAGTAAACCCCCCTCAGACAGGCCTAGCGGTGCTGTCACCGACCTCCTCTCAGGTGCACCATGCAGGGCTCAGTCAGTCGTCTCCAGCTTGGTGGCTCTAGTTTTTTCCTATATAGTCTGCTCTCCACAGTCCACAGACATCTGACTTCTCCCATGACCCCCATCCCGGCGGTGCTCCCACTCTTGACTCCTCTCCAGACTCCCTCAGAGACTGCAGACATGATACAGGAGATGGTCAGAGGCTGCAGACATGATACAAGAGCTCAATGCAGCCTCATCAGTGCCCATCAAATGCAGCCTCACTGTGCCCATCAAATGCAGCCTCGCTGTGCCCATCAAATGCAGCCTCGCTGTGCTCATCAAATGCAGCCTCGCTGTGCCCATCATTGCAGCCTCACTGTGCCCATCAAATGCAGCTTTACTGTGCATATCAAATGCAGTCTCACTGTGCCTACGAATACAGCCTCACTGTGCCCATCATTGCAGCCCCTCCTGTGCCCCATCTCCCAGTCTGCAGTCCCTGTTTGTGGGACTGAAACTCACCGGAGGACTTGCTTTAGGTGTAGTAGCAGGAGTGGAGCGGCTATGTATGTTGTGTCGCGGATGTCGCATTCCCACAGCTGGAATCAGCGCCTGAGCCTGGTGCAGACACTGTGGGGACCCACTCACCCGCCTAGGGCCTGTACAGCGAGAGGCAACCTACTACTCCTTCAATCTACTCACTGGGCTATGTACACCCCAGCTGCAGGTGCATCAGAGGGCCAGAGAGGGCTGTGCATCACCAACCTCAGCAGTAAGAGAACTTTCCCCAGGCTTGTCCATTCCTGAGTTCCAGGACAAAGTCGATGAAGAGGATGTCGGGAAAACCTGTGGCCTGGCCAGGGGCCCGGAGGTTGCTAGTGCTGTTGTGCGGCCTCCGGTTGATATCGCTGAAAAGCCGGCTCCAAGTAAGACACTTGCTGTGCCCATCCGGAAGGAGCTCATTAAGTCGGAGGGGGATCCCTCAGGTGAGCTGGATGAGGTAAGCGAGGGCCGGATCATTGACTGGGGTTCGCCCAGTGTGCTGGAAAAATTTGGGTCCCTTGAGAATCTGTTCCCTTGGTCCTCCCCGGAGGAAGCCTCTTCAAGTGATGAGGAGCCCTGGTTCATGGAGGAATCCCCTTCAACAGGAACCCCGACCAAAGTGACAGAGGAACCACTACACCCAGCACACTCCCAGGAAAAGTCCCACAGACTCTTCACTAGTCCACCCACCACTACAAAAACTAAGGTACCCACCTACCGTCAGTGGGTCAGTAAGGACCCTGACTCTTGTGTCTTGCCTGGCTGGGGGACACCTAAGGAGTTGCCCAGGTTTTCACGGTTTCAGCAGGAGGTACAGTAGAGGGTTGCCTTAGAGTGGGGCCTGGACTATCCCTATGTCTCCTCCTAAGTTATGGACATTGTTGAGAGCTCCCGGGAGAGATGGGAGAATGACTTAATTTGGGACTATCTCTATGTACTGTGGCAGAGCGAGGCTCTGTCCCTATGGAAATGTTGTTGAAATAGACACAGGGTCGGCATATAGCCAGATTGCAGAGTTGCAGAGCATAGATTTGAAACAGAGAAAACTGCTCTGGCAGTTTTCTCCAGATCATATAGATAGCCTGCAGGGTGTGTGCCTAAGTGCACACAGCTCATATAATGAGGGACTGGTCAGAGCAGAAGTGAGAGGAAGGTGGAGTTGGAGCAGCAGCTGCTAGAGAGTGTCTCTGTTCGAAGATAGATGCTGTGTGCATCAAGAAGTTCAAAGCTGTGTGCGTTGAAGGGCTTCAAAGCTGTGTGCGCCCAAGGAGCCTAAAGTTGTGTGCATTAAGGGACTTCAAGCTGTGTGCGTTTAAGAAGCCCAAAGATGTGTGCGTCCAAGACTGAGACTGCAAGATCTGGTGTTTTAAGGTACCAGTAACTATAGCAGCAGTGCTGTTGAAGAGTAGCCAGGTGGGCTGGTATTTTCATTTATCTTTAAATGTCGTTTAAACCCCTGCGTGGGATTCCTGAGTGAACTTTTATTTAGTTTTTCTCATTCAATAAATGTGGGCTACCACGTCCTTAACGATATATGCCTGTTTGGTGTGGACTCACTACAAGAAAATGCATCTACCACAAGAACTAACAACCCCCAATGTCACAGTACCTAAGCCTAAAAGAGTGCCAGAGCGTGAAACTTGGGCTTGTTTTAAGGACATCTAGTGGAGACTGGGGCGTGCAATTCACAAAGACAGAGTCCTGGTGGTGAAGGCGGGTCGGCCTACCAGAAGCCACTCTGTCGCCATCAGAGGGGAGGGGGACGTCTGAAGGAGGTTTCCGGATCCCCGCTTTTACTTGTAGTTGGACTGCTGTGTGTAGTGGCCACAAGTGAGTACACCTACCAGGACTGCCAGTAATAGCAGGGTTAGGGTGGGTTTTCCCAAAGATAAAACCATGCAGAGACAGCCACGTCTGCCACCCAGGGTGCAATGCTGTATCTTGGCCTAGGCCAACAAGGCCCAGGCCTAGGGCGACACTTTACAGGGGGGCAGCATGAAAAGAGTCCCCGCCGGCTTGCGCTACACTTTTAGTGCAGCGCTAGTGTTATGAGGTGGACTTGGCCGCAAAGACAAATGGGTCTGGTGCCCCCATAAAGTGGCCCCACTACTGCCAGTATGATAGGGATGGTGCAAACACAAGGGACACTGGCAGGGTCACCTATATCTGGCAGGTAGGTAGTAGGACTCGCCTGCAATCCTTTGCTTGTGTCAGTTGTTCATATTGGGGAATCTTAATTTTATTTCTGTTGATTGCTGATGAGAAAAATAAACAGATGGATTTATTTGTTCCTGCCCCCGATCCTTCCTTTGCTCACTGCCTGGACCGCATACTGTACCTCCATCACTGTGCTACATGTTTTCTGCTGCAATACTGGCATGGTTATATCCTCTTAGTCCAACATTTTTTTTCCATTTTGGATAGAGTAAGGGAGGGTTATAGCCCCTGTTAATTTTTTTTCTTTTTGCCACCCGTTCATTTTCTGCCCCATAACCAAACAGGAAGTGAGAGGAAATCTCTGCAGATTAAGGGAATCCCCCTCCCCAAGGCCCTCAGAACTAGTGTCCCCACTGGAAAATTTCAGGGCAGGTGTGTGACCTTGACAGAAAGGGGTGGGTTATATTTAAATTAGGGGTTGCACAAGTTTAGTCAGGCCTAGGGCAGCACAAAATCGAAATACACCACTGCCAGGGTGCCTGATGAGAAGGACACTGTTATGGACACAGGGATGTGCTGTCTCTACTCAAGTCTCTTTGTTATTTGCTTCTGTGAGGTCTCTTTGCGCAAGAACTCGCTATCTGTTAATTAAGTTAATTTAATAAGTTAATTTACTAATGGACTATCTTACTTAGGAAGTTTAACACATTATTCTTGCTTCTGGGCACTCTGTACCTCATCAAGAGGCTTCACCCTTTAAGCCTTGTACACACGACCGTTTTTTCCCGGCAGAAAAACTTCCAGGAGAGCATTTGGCCATCTGTATGCACGGCTTTGCAAAGCTCCATCAGGAAAACCAAAGTTTTTTTCCTGACAGGATTCCCAGCCATGTGTACAGGGCTTCACTCTCTCCGGCTGGAGAGAAGAAGAAAAGAATGTGCTATTTAATGTTGTTCTGTCACCAAGTAGAGGATCATAACCCCCTCTTCATGGTGAAGTGCTAATATATATAGTCAGTGTAAAGTTAGTCTATGTGGCCCATATTCTCTCTAAAAACCCGCGGGCTGCGCTTAAGGCACTTACACTCCGCTGTCCCAACTTACAGGAGCAAGTGTTGTATTCCCCAAACACTTGCTCCATAAGTTGGGACGGCGGAGTGTAAATGCCCCGGCGTAGCCTGGCGGATCTCCAAGGGGGCGGCTTGTATTCAAATTAAGCGCGCCCCCGATTCTAATGAACTGCGCATGCGTCGGGCTTCAAAAAGCCCAGTGCGCATGCTCCAGTTCTCGGCGGAAAACGTCAATGACGCCGATGTGTGCGTCATTGACGTAAAGTCGTATTCAAGAACGACTTACGGAAACGACGTACCCGACGAAAAAACACGACGCGGACCCGACGCCATCCGTAACATGGCCTACGTGGGGCTTGCGGAAATGTACTCCTCATATAGCAGGACTAAATTTCCGCTTACGCAAACGACGTTAGCGACGGTTACGCGACGCAAACTCGTTCGGGAATCGGCGTAGAAGGATCATTTGCATACGCAAATGAGTCCTTCACGTAAATGCCATCTAGCGGCGGCCGGCGTCATTACATTAAGATCCGCCAGTGTAAGTGACTTACAGATGGCGGATCTTAAGTGTATCTATGCGAAAATGATTCTAAGAATCAGTCGCATAGATACACGGGCCAAAAAAGGGAGATACGATGGAGTATCCTGAGATACTCCATCGTAACTTCTATGAGAATATGGCCCTGTGTTTGTTTATGTCTTCTTTTAGGTACCTTTGGGATGGGACGGCTGTCCATCCTTATCGCTGGAACAGATGAAGACCTGTGGTAGGCAGAGTATTCCTCCTAAGGGAGCAGTGCTCTGGCTCCACTTGTATGTCATGTTAGTACAGGGACCTTTGAGTCAGGATGTATAAAGTGTACAAATATGTATATGGTCATTGTGTACATATGATAATTTTTACTTTTTTGTGCAATTCATTTTTTGTTCCCTTTCCTTCCCCCTTGTTTCAAATATTTGATATGGGATGCCTTTCCTCCTGACTTCAGGAGGTATTTTCCTAAATTCTTTACTCACCACAGCTGAGGACAGCTGTGATTTTGGTGGGGGGTGAGTGTAGCGCCCACTACCTTTTTGGTATGTGTTAGATAGAATTTTATTGTTTTAAACTGTCAGTGCAGGCAAAATCTAGTTAGGCCTGTGCATTAAGCTAGGCCTGGTTGTTTTGATCTGGGAGTGTCAGAGTAGCAGTGGGTGTGGCCACCTGTGCTCAGGCTCTGGAACTCCTCCCCTGCTTTCAGAAAGAATGTTGTGGAAGGGAGCGGAGCTGGAAGCTCTGAGTGACAGGCAGCTTGTGTGGCAGCTCTGACCAATCCCCAACTAGGGTTGGCAGGGGGCGGGCCTGCTATATAGGCTGAGGTAACATGCCACTGATGGGGAGTCTTGAGAGAAGTCTTGAGAGGAAAGAGGATCTGAGCAGGAGTGTTGCTGTGAGGAGCCCCCAGCCTGAGGACCTACCAGGTGCTGAGGAGAAAGTCCTGATGGAGGACCACTTTTCTTTAACACCGCAGAGGAGGAATTCAATACTAATAGAAAGGAGCCTGGAACTGTTACTGCTGGACTGTGCGGTTGAACCATGTCTCTTCCATGGACCGGGGACCATGGAACAGGTCAGTGGGTACATGACAGCAAGTGAGTCTATTTAAGGAGCTTGGGAATATCTGTTTTTAACCTAGTAACTGAAAGCCACAAGGGGGTGTCTTAGACGGGATGTTGCACGGTCAGTCCTATACAGCAGGATGTTACAAGGACAGACTCTAACCTTATCTAATCTCAATATGGAAGGCTGTGGCCTTTCCATCACTGGACTATTTGGGCCTAGTAGTCCGTCAGTTACCATTTGCAGTAGAGGGACTGTCGGAGGGGGGTGTGTGAGGATATGCTCCGGACGCAGGGCCAGCATTTGGATAACTGTAATCATCACAGAAAGTCATTCAGAGTGACTTTTCCACAAGAAATACAAAAGGGGTTTTATTCAGGATTCCTTAACCACTTCCCGCCCGGTCAATAACAGATTGACGTCCAGGAAGTGGTTCTGAAATCCTGACTGGATGTCTATTGACGTCCTGCAGAAGTTCATGCCGCGCGCGCCCGTGGGGGCGCGCAGCGCGGCGATCGGTAATGCGGGGTGTCAGTCTGACACCTCACATCTCTGATCTCGGTAAAGAGCCTCGGGCGGAGGCTCTTTACCACGTGATCAGCCGTGTCCAATCACGGTTGATCACGATGTAAACAGGAAGAGCCGTTGATGGCTCTTCCTCACTCGCGTCTGACAGACGCGAGTAGAGGAGAGCTGATCGGCGGCTCTCCTGACAGGGGGGGTTCGCACTGATTGTTTATCAGCGCAGCCCCCCCTCGGATCACCACACTGGACCACCAGGGAAGCCCACAGGGAAGGGCAAACAAAACAAAAAAAGTCAGTAAAAAAAAAGGGCAGTAAAAAAAAAAGATGCCAATCAGTGCTCACAAATGGGCCCTGACTGGCAACATGGATCCATCAGTGCCACCCCACAGTGTCCATCAGTGCCACCCCACAGTGCCCATCCATGCCCAGTGCCCACCTATCAGTGCCCATCTGTGCCACTCATAAGTACCCATCAGTGCCACCCATAAGTGCCGCCCATGAGTGCCGCCTATGAGTGCCCATCAGTGCCGCCTATGAGTGCCCATCAGTGCCGCCTATGAGTGCCCATCAGTGCCGCCTATGAGTGCCGCCTATGAGTGCCCATCAGTGCCGCATACCAGCGCCGCCAATCAGTGCCACCTTATCGGTGCCCATCAGTACTACCTCATCGATGTCCATCAGTGCCCTCTCATCTGTGCCCATCAGTGCCGCCATATCAGTGCCCGTAATTGAAAGAGAAAGAAATTAACAGAAAAAAATAAACTTTATTTTTTTCAAAATGTTCAGTCTTTAGTTTAGTTGTTGCGCAAAAAAAAATCCCAGAGGTGATCAAATACCACCAAAAGAAAGCTCTATTTGTGGGGACGCCAATTTTGTTTGGGCACAGTGTAGCATGACCGCGCAATTGCCATTCAAAGTGCGACAGCGCTGAAAGCTGAAAATTGGCTTGGGCGGGAAGATGCGTAAGTGCCTGGTATGGAAGTGGTTAAACTAATATTCTGCAGGAATCAGTACATCATACAAAGGAGCAATAGTCTGCAGTGTCGCAGCTCACTAAACTCCAATCATTGTTGTGCCTTATCCTCAAAATCTAATCAACTAAGTACTAATATCTATGGGCATTTCATGTCGTCACACCCTTACCCAACTCTATCCAAGAAATCTTTATAACAAAAATACAGCAAGGTAAAACAAGTGACTCTTCATTGTGTCTAGAAAGAGAAATGGATGAATGAAGGGTCAGACAAAAAGGTGATGTGTGGATTTTTTGAACTTGTGCCCAGACTGCACCGCTACACTATTTTTTCATACTGTTTTGCCACAAAACTGAGGTAGGAGGGGTTATGCTCAGCTGACCCGCATTTAATTTGCTTGCCTATCCTGCTGTAAAGCATCAGTATAAGCTGGCAGTCTCTGAATCCCTTAATGGACTTCAACATATGGATTTTACGGTAAGTTAAAAAATATATATTTTCATTGAGTTAACCAGTGATAAGGTGCCCCACAATGTCATGTTTTATGTTTTGCCTGCTTATTTGTTTCATTGAATGTTATTTGTGATATAGTAATTGAAGGAGGTCTGTACATTTCCAATATGCTATATTGCTAGACGCAGATTTATAACAGCGCTGCAAACTCCTGGTTTGATAGACAAAATGGCTAGTATAGGATGGCCAGATCAGATGTAGCCAGAATATGTGCTCCAATCACCAAACAGGACAATCACCACGTGGGGGGATATAGGGTCCCCTTCGGGGGAAACACTCACCAGACGGTTTCTTTCAAATGGCGTTTCAATATATATCTCCTTGTGTGTTGCCCTTAGATATTGGAATCTGCATACCCCTCTCACTTCTGGATCACCGTTTTTATATTTTTCACTCTCAAGGTATCATATCCACAGATGTATAAGGGAAGAAAAAATCCATATGGTGCAGTATCGTTTGTAAAGCTTTAATGTCACCCCAAAATTACATATACACCAGTCCCCTTATAAAACATGCGTACCAGATAGTAAATTAGTCAGGCATATATATAACATATGGATGATTTTGTGCAACTCTCACTGTTTGGGTCTGGACCCCTGAAGACCGCTCTGAAGGCTTTCCTGCAGTGTTTTACTTCCTGGTTTCACAGACAGTGGAGCGCAAGTGTCACTTCCGGTTGGATGCTGGATCGCAGCGCTCGACGTTTCATCCGTTCGGACTTTTTCCAAGAGCGTGCTGGTCCCTTGCATCCACCGGATAAATATAGTGCATAGCGCTGGCTGCCCACCAATGACAGACACCGCTGTGGATGACGCTCCACCTGTGTGTCATCCGATTCTTCTCCCCTCCGAGCGCCGCACAAGGCCACGCCCCTCGGCGGGGAGGAGATAGCTGGGGTTTCCTTCCATGCTGTGCTCTTATTGGCCCACATTGCTCTCACCATAGAGAATATGGCTAAGTGCTTTATGGAGCGCAGCGGACAGAGCTACTACTAGTATTAATAATGGGGCTGTTAGGATGTGAAGGATTCAGGGTGTTTTACATGTTGCATAAAGACTTTTGTAAATATGGTTATCCTGGGCTCTCTGTCTCTCTCTTCTCCGAGCCCCGTGTTAGGCCACGCCCCCCGGAGGGGAGGAGAGCACCCAGGCATCAATTACTTTGTACTCCGCTACCTATTCACATTCACTGCTCCCACCATAGAGCAGAACGAGTGTCAGCCTGTCTGTAGCTGTAGGGAGAGCCAATTTATGCTAGTGCTAAAAGATATTTGGTGATCTGTGCCTATATTTTGAGGGCACAGATCCATAGACATCTCACTGATATATTTAGTTAGTACTTTAACTTGGGCATAATATATTCTATGTGTCACCTAGTGGTTAAATTCTGTCCATATGAGCCCTGTTTTTATGGATGAATATAGTGCATTATATTTGAAATGTCACTGGATCATATATCCCAGACCACCGAACTCAGTGCACTAACTGATCGTGAGGAAATTAAATATTCGGTTAAAAATTGAATAAAAATAAAAAATGAATAAATATATCAAATATAAATTCGACTAGAAGCACATAAATGTGTAAAATGCATACAATTTACATATATATATATATAAAACACCTAAAATATATATATATATGTATACATAAACGTAATATAAATTTAAAATATAAAAATATAAAAATATATATATGAGAACACACAACAATCAAAGCATAAGTGTTTGAAAAGGGTGTATATATGTCTGCGCTGTGAATTACACTAGTGTTGGGGGGGAGGGGAGGGGGGGGGAGGGGAAAGGGTGGGGTATTGTGGACCTGGGAGGTGAAAAACTATACAGACAAAAAATAGAAGGGACCTACGTGGCAGTCTCTAGGTGCAGTCCTAACTGGACTGTGTTAAAAGTCTATAGTGGAAATTCTTCAGTGAAAAGCCAAATATATACATAAAAAAGAAAATGTAAAATAATAGGAAAAGTCCCGGATTAATCCAAGTAGATACAAAACATTTCCAAGTGGAGTAAATGGAATGGGTGGATGATTGAAAGTGAAAATAAAATCCAAATGTAAGTGGGTGGAAATGTGCAGTCTGAACAGATCCACAAAAGCATGCAGCCCACACCACAAGTGATCTGGTCAGCTTACCTCCCAGCTGTCACTTAAAACCAAAGACAGTTACCAATGTTCCAGATTCCTGTTGGGTAGGTATCACTCTGTATAATCTCGGTGATTACATAAGGGAGAGAAAATATAAGGTGTAACCTGGTCCTCCTGTCACATATAATAAAAAAGGTTGTAGCCAAGGTGGGTAAGTATACACTTACACTACTTACACAACGTGTAAGAAAAGGAAGCCTATCTCCACGAGCGCCGAGCTCGTCTCTCTAACTTCTCTCCGTCTCAGCCTCTTAGTCCCTCAGTGTCCTCCAAGCCGATTACTCGTGGTGAAATGGAAGAAACCGGGGTAGGGAGAAGTGAGAGAGGGGGGGGCACATCGCGTAAATGGTACAAAAAGGAGTCAATGAAAGCACAAAAAAACGGTAAAAACTCACATGGAGCAGTGAGGAAACGATCGCAAATCCACGAGCGCCGCGCTCGTCTGCCGTCCGTCTGGTGCTGCTCCTGATTGGTGCTCTGGTGTCCCGACGCGTGTTCGTCACATCACGTGACTTCATCATCATGATCCCCTGATGAAGTCACGTGATGTGACGAACACGCGTCGGGACACCAGAGCACCAATCAGGAGCAGCACCAGACGGACGGCAGACGAGCGCGGCGCTCGTGGATTTGCGATCGTTTCCTCACTGCTCCATGTGAGTTTTTACCGTTTTTTTGTGCTTTCATTGAGTCCTTTTTGTACCATTTACGCGATGTGCCCCCCCCTCTCTCACTTCTCCCTACCCCGGTTTCTTCCATTTCACCACGAGTAATCGGCTTGGAGGACACTGAGGGACTAAGAGGCTGAGACGGAGAGAAGTTAGAGAGACGAGCTCGGCGCTCGTGGAGATAGGCTTCCTTTTCTTACACGTTGTGTAAGTAGTGTAAGTGTATACTTACCCACCTTGGCTACAACCTTTTTTATTATATGTGACAGGAGGACCAGGTTACACCTTATATTTTCTCTCCCTTATGTAATCACCGAGATTATACAGAGTGATACCTACCCAACAGGAATCTGGAACATTGGTAACTGTCTTTGGTTTTAAGTGACAGCTGGGAGGTAAGCTGACCAGATCACTTGTGGTGTGGGCTGCATGCTTTTGTGGATCTGTTCAGACTGCACATTTCCACCCACTTACATTTGGATTTTATTTTCACTTTCAATCATCCACCCATTCCATTTACTCCACTTGGAAATGTTTTGTATCTACTTGGATTAATCCGGGACTTTTCCTATTATTTTACATTTTCTTTTTTATGTATATATTTGGCTTTTCACTGAAGAATTCCCACTATAGACTTTTAACACAGTCCAGTTAGGACTGCACCTAGAGACTGCCACGTAGGTCCCTTCTATTTTTTGTCTGTATAGTTTTTCACCTCCCAGGTCCACAATACCCCACCCTTCCCCCCCCCCCCCCCTCCCCTCCCCCCCAACACTAGTGTAATTCACAGCGCAGACATATATACACCCTTTTCAAACACTTTCACTGTCTGTATTGGACAGATTTTCTTTGTTTGCTGCAGTGTCCACTTTCACCCACTGGCCCCCCATCACCTCCCTCCCTTTCCCATCTATCCAACACAGCGCAGGAGGTTCACCTAGTTTTATAAATCAAAGCATAAGACCATATAAATGTATATAAAATCCCTATTGTGTATATACAACCCACATATGTGTGATACGTAAATCCTTATAAAAAACATGCATTTAAACCACATGTCTAAAATAAGGGGAAATACACATATGTGTCCTAAAAGCAGCACTCCTATATGGCATACAATATATCCATACCTGGCCAGCCCCGTGGTATAGGATATGATAGTATGCTGGATGAGTGCTCTTTTTTCTATGGGTACCATTAGAAAGGGACAATATACAGTCAATGCCAGTCTGTGTTTCAGGGGGATTTTTTGATACTAGATGAGTATATATACCCGTTCTAATATATGACCCCTTTTATGATGTTTCACATTATCCTCAATGAGAACCTAACTTGTGTATCATTTAATTATGTTGATTATGTGTCACTGATGAAGCAATTGATATCGAGTTCCACATTAAGCCCTTTCGGAACTAGAACGTCTGTTAGAAAAATCCAATTAGTCTCTCTCTTTGACAGTTCACGTATTCTATGTGAACCCCTCCAATGCGTTTCAACCTGTTCAATGCCCCAGAATTCCAAACCCGATGGATCCTGATTATGTTTTGTTTTGAAATGGAGAGACACATTGTGATCAGTGTACCCCGACTTAATGTTTTTTATGTGTTCCCCTATTCTGATTCTCAGCCGTCTTTTCGTTCGACCGATGTATAATAAACCGCATGGGCATCTTAATGCGTACACTACATGGGTACTATTGCAGGTAATGAATTGTTTTATTTCAAACTCCTGTTTGTTGGATGGTGATGTGAAGCGGTCGAGATTTCTCTGTACTTTCTTCACCTCTTTGCAGGGTTTGCATTTTCTGCAGGAGAAAAAAACGTTCTTATCCCAAAAACTCTGTGGTTTCTCCGGTAGGTCCAGGATTTTTTTCACAATGGTATCACCGTAGGTCGGGGCTTTTCTATAGATAAACTGGGGGCGTTGTGGTATCAAAGGTCCTATTTTCTTATCCATCCACAGAATGTGCCAGTGTTTGGAGAAAATATTCTCCACCTCCTTATATTGACTGTGGAATTGCGAAATGAATCCCCATTCATTGGGATTGTGTTCTTGGGCTTCTTGATTGTTCTTATCGCCTTTCTCTTCCAGACATTTGCTCCTCGGGATCTTGTCCACCTCTTCCACAATTGTGTCCAAGAACTGCGGGTTATAGCCTTTAGCCTTGAATCTTTCTGTAAGGATTTTTGATTGGCTGAGGTAATTATTGGTTTCTGAGCAGTTACGCTTAACCCTCATTATTTGTCCCTTTGGGATGTTTTTTAGCCATCTTGGATGGTGTCCACTGGTTACTGGTAGATAGCTATTCCTATCTGTCTGTTTAAAATAGACCTTAGTTTCCAATTTATTATTTTTCCGATAAATAGTAACGTCTAAAAAACTGATAGTGTCCTCGTGCCATTCTGATGTAAGCCTGATGTTATTGTTATTATTATTTAAAACGTTTAAAAACACATTTAAAGACTCTTCTGATCCTGCCCAGATAAAAAACAGGTCGTCAATAAAACGTTTATACAAAATTAGTTCGGCTTTTTGTTCCTTAAAAATGGACTTGTCTTCCCATTCGGCCATGAACAGATTGGCAATGCTCGGGGCAAACTTGGCTCCCATTGCAACTCCGCGTTTTTGTGTATAAAATTTGTTACCATACCAGAAATAGTTATGTGATAAACAAAAATTAAGTGCATGGCCGATAAACACTTTTTGATTGTGGGGTAAATCATCCCTTTTGCTTAAAGCCCAATTAAGGGCTAGGGTGGCATCATCATGTTGTATAATGGAGTATAATGAGGACACATCAGCTGTGACCAGTAGTACTTGTTGGTTCTCAGCTAAAGTGACATTGTGCAGACAATTTAAAAAATCATTTGTGTCCTTTAAATATGATCTGGTCATTTTCACACTCTTCTGCAGAAATTTATCGAGGTATTTGCCCATTCTTGAAGATATAGAATCTATACTGTTCACTATGGGGCGTGCTGGAGGATTAATCGGATTGGACAGAATTTCATTGTCTCGGACTTTGTGGGTTATCCTAAAGCGCAGGGCTGTACTACAATTAGAGGGCCAGTGATTAGTACTTTTGCATACTTTGTTCATTTTTTTCTCCCAGCAGCTATGGATGCCCTCAATTTTTTAAACAATTGGAATCTTGACATAAACACTTTATTTAGAAAAAAAACTATAAATAAATTTGATGTGTACATTGATGTACACAAGTATATTAGAAAACGAAACATTAAGAAACACCTTGTGGGCCTAAACACACAGACAACACCTATCAATAATCATCAAGGGGTTATCAACAGTGGCCTGAAAAACAAATCTTTGTTCAACCCACCGAATAACCCCAATCACCAAATCGAAGTATTTAAGGGACTGGTCTTACGGGATTTGAATGAGTTGAAGCCAAAAAAGAATGTAAGTGCCCAACACATCAATGATGGTATTAAACTGCTGGAAAAAAGGAAAGATATAATTGTGAGACTGGCTGATAAGGGAGGAGGAGTCGTGATACTGTCTAAAGAGTACTACCAGAATCAAATCTCCGAGATGTTATCAGATCAGGCCACTTATGACCTATTAGATCATGATCCTACACAGTCTTATAGAGATCAACTGGAGATTCTAGTACAAATTGGCTCATCCTCAAGAGTACTCTCGAAAAAAGAGAAAATGTATCTACTACCAGCAAGCAGCAAAATACCAACGATCTATACGCTGCCCAAGGTCCACAATGATCCGATTAATCCTCCAGCACGCCCCATAGTGAACAGTATAGATTCTATATCTTCAAGAATGGGCAAGTACCTCGATAAATTTCTGCAGAAGAGTGTGAAAATGACCAGATCATATTTAAAGGACACAAATGATTTTTTAAATTGTCTGCACAATGTCACTTTAGCTGAGAACCAACAAGTACTACTGGTCACAGCTGATGTGTCCTCATTATACTCCATTATACAACATGATGATGCCACCCTAGCCCTTAATTGGGCTTTAAGCAAAAGGGATGATTTACCCCACAATCAAAAAGTGTTTATCGGCCATGCACTTAATTTTTGTTTATCACATAACTATTTCTGGTATGGTAACAAATTTTATACACAAAAACGCGGAGTTGCAATGGGAGCCAAGTTTGCCCCGAGCATTGCCAATCTGTTCATGGCCGAATGGGAAGACAAGTCCATTTTTAAGGAACAAAAAGCCGAACTAATTTTGTATAAACGTTTTATTGACGACCTGTTTTTTATCTGGGCAGGATCAGAAGAGTCTTTAAATGTGTTTTTAAACGTTTTAAATAATAATAACAATAACATCAGGCTTACATCAGAATGGCACGAGGACACTATCAGTTTTTTAGACGTTACTATTTATCGGAAAAATAATAAATTGGAAACTAAGGTCTATTTTAAACAGACAGATAGGAATAGCTATCTACCAGTAACCAGTGGACACCATCCAAGATGGCTAAAAAACATCCCAAAGGGACAAATAATGAGGGTTAAGCGTAACTGCTCAGAAACCAATAATTACCTCAGCCAATCAAAAATCCTTACAGAAAGATTCAAGGCTAAAGGCTATAACCCGCAGTTCTTGGACACAATTGTGGAAGAGGTGGACAAGATCCCGAGGAGCAAATGTCTGGAAGAGAAAGGCGATAAGAACAATCAAGAAGCCCAAGAACACAATCCCAATGAATGGGGATTCATTTCGCAATTCCACAGTCAATATAAGGAGGTGGAGAATATTTTCTCCAAACACTGGCACATTCTGTGGATGGATAAGAAAATAGGACCTTTGATACCACAACGCCCCCAGTTTATCTATAGAAAAGCCCCGACCTACGGTGATACCATTGTGAAAAAAATCCTGGACCTACCGGAGAAACCACAGAGTTTTTGGGATAAGAACGTTTTTTTCTCCTGCAGAAAATGCAAACCCTGCAAAGAGGTGAAGAAAGTACAGAGAAATCTCGACCGCTTCACATCACCATCCAACAAACAGGAGTTTGAAATAAAACAATTCATTACCTGCAATAGTACCCATGTAGTGTACGCATTAAGATGCCCATGCGGTTTATTATACATCGGTCGAACGAAAAGACGGCTGAGAATCAGAATAGGGGAACACATAAAAAACATTAAGTCGGGGTACACTGATCACAATGTGTCTCTCCATTTCAAAACAAAACATAATCAGGATCCATCGGGTTTGGAATTCTGGGGCATTGAACAGGTTGAAACGCATTGGAGGGGTTCACATAGAATACGTGAACTGTCAAAGAGAGAGACTAATTGGATTTTTCTAACAGACGTTCTAGTTCCGAAAGGGCTTAATGTGGAACTCGATATCAATTGCTTCATCAGTGACACATAATCAACATAATTAAATGATACACAAGTTAGGTTCTCATTGAGGATAATGTGAAACATCATAAAAGGGGTCATATATTAGAACGGGTATATATACTCATCTAGTATCAAAAAATCCCCCTGAAACACAGACTGGCATTGACTGTATATTGTCCCTTTCTAATGGTACCCATAGAAAAAAGAGCACTCATCCAGCATACTATCATATCCTATACCACGGGGCTGGCCAGGTATGGATATATTGTATGCCATATAGGAGTGCTGCTTTTAGGACACATATGTGTATTTCCCCTTATTTTAGACATGTGGTTTAAATGCATGTTTTTTATAAGGATTTACGTATCACACATATGTGGGTTGTATATACACAATAGGGATTTTATATACATTTATATGGTCTTATGCTTTGATTTATAAAACTAGGTGAACCTCCTGCGCTGTGTTGGATAGATGGGAAAGGGAGGGAGGTGATGGGGGGCCAGTGGGTGAAAGTGGACACTGCAGCAAACAAAGAAAATCTGTCCAATACAGACAGTGAAAGTGTTTGAAAAGGGTGTATATATGTCTGCGCTGTGAATTACACTAGTGTTGGGGGGGAGGGGAGGGGGGGGGAGGGGAAAGGGTGGGGTATTGTGGACCTGGGAGGTGAAAAACTATACAGACAAAAAATAGAAGGGACCTACGTGGCAGTCTCTAGGTGCAGTCCTAACTGGACTGTGTTAAAAGTCTATAGTGGGAATTCTTCAGTGAAAAGCCAAATATATACATAAAAAAGAAAATGTAAAATAATAGGAAAAGTCCCGGATTAATCCAAGTAGATACAAAACATTTCCAAGTGGAGTAAATGGAATGGGTGGATGATTGAAAGTGAAAATAAAATCCAAATGTAAGTGGGTGGAAATGTGCAGTCTGAACAGATCCACAAAAGCATGCAGCCCACACCACAAGTGATCTGGTCAGCTTACCTCCCAGCTGTCACTTAAAACCAAAGACAGTTACCAATGTTCCAGATTCCTGTTGGGTAGGTATCACTCTGTATAATCTCGGTGATTACATAAGGGAGAGAAAATATAAGGTGTAACCTGGTCCTCCTGTCACATATAATAAAAAAGGTTGTAGCCAAGGTGGGTAAGTATACACTTACACTACTTACACAACGTGTAAGAAAAGGAAGCCTATCTCCACGAGCGCCGAGCTCGTCTCTCTAACTTCTCTCCGTCTCAGCCTCTTAGTCCCTCAGTGTCCTCCAAGCCGATTACTCGTGGTGAAATGGAAGAAACCGGGGTAGGGAGAAGTGAGAGAGGGGGGGGCACATCGCGTAAATGGTACAAAAAGGACTCAATGAAAGCACAAAAAAACGGTAAAAACTCACATGGAGCAGTGAGGAAACGATCGCAAATCCACGAGCGCCGCGCTCGTCTGCCGTCCGTCTGGTGCTGCTCCTGATTGGTGCTCTGGTGTCCCGACGCGTGTTCGTCACATCACGTGACTTCATCAGGGGATCATGATGATGAAGTCACGTGATGTGACGAACACGCGTCGGGACACCAGAGCACCAATCAGGAGCAGCACCAGACGGACGGCAGACGAGCGCGGCGCTCGTGGATTTGCGATCGTTTCCTCACTGCTCCATGTGAGTTTTTACCGTTTTTTTGTGCTTTCATTGACTCCTTTTTGTACCATTTACGCGATGTGCCCCCCCCTCTCTCACTTCTCCCTACCCCGGTTTCTTCCATTTCACCACGAGTAATCGGCTTGGAGGACACTGAGGGACTAAGAGGCTGAGACGGAGAGAAGTTAGAGAGACGAGCTCGGCGCTCGTGGAGATAGGCTTCCTTTTCTTACACGTTGTGTAAGTAGTGTAAGTGTATACTTACCCACCTTGGCTACAACCTTTTTTATTATATGTGACAGGAGGACCAGGTTACACCTTATATTTTCTCTCCCTTATGTAATCACCGAGATTATACAGAGTGATACCTACCCAACAGGAATCTGGAACATTGGTAACTGTCTTTGGTTTTAAGTGACAGCTGGGAGGTAAGCTGACCAGATCACTTGTGGTGTGGGCTGCATGCTTTTGTGGATCTGTTCAGACTGCACATTTCCACCCACTTACATTTGGATTTTATTTTCACTTTCAATCATCCACCCATTCCATTTACTCCACTTGGAAATGTTTTGTATCTACTTGGATTAATCCGGGACTTTTCCTATTATTTTACATTTTCTTTTTTATGTATATATTTGGCTTTTCACTGAAGAATTTCCACTATAGACTTTTAACACAGTCCAGTTAGGACTGCACCTAGAGACTGCCACGTAGGTCCCTTCTATTTTTTGTCTGTATAGTTTTTCACCTCCCAGGTCCACAATACCCCCCCCTTTCCCCCCCCCCCCCCTCCCCTCCCCCCCAACACTAGTGTAATTCACAGCGCAGACATATATACACCCTTTTCAAACACTTATGCTTTGATTGTTGTGTGTTCTCATATATATATTTTTATATTTTTATATTTTAAATTTATATTACGTTTATGTATACATATATATATATATTTTAGGTGTTTTATATATATATATATGTAAATTGTATGCATTTTACACATTTATGTGCTTCTAGTCGAATTTATATTTGATATATTTATTCATTTTTTATTTTTATTCAATTTTTAACCGAATATTTAATTTCCTCACGATCAGTTAGTGCACTGAGTTCGGTGGTCTGGGATATATGATCCAGTGACATTTCAAATATAATGCACTATATTCATCCATAAAAACAGGGCTCATATGGACAGAATTTAACCACTAGGTGACACATAGAATATATTATGCCCAAGTTAAAGTACTAACTAAATATATCAGTGAGATGTCTATGGATCTGTGCCCTCAAAATATAGGCACAGATCACCAAATATCTTTTAGCACTAGCATAAATTGGCTCTCCCTACAGCTACAGACAGGCTGACACTCGTTCTGCTCTATGGTGGGAGCAGTGAATGTGAATAGGTAGCGGAGTACAAAGTAATTGATGCCTGGGTGCTCTCCTCCCCTCCGGGGGGCGTGGCCTAACACGGGGCTCGGAGAAGAGAGAGACAGAGAGCCCAGGATAACCATATTTACAAAAGTCTTTATGCAACATGTAAAACACCCTGAATCCTTCACATCCTAACAGCCCCATTATTAATACTAGTAGTAGCTCTGTCCGCTGCGCTCCATAAAGCACTTAGCCATATTCTCTATGGTGAGAGCAATGTGGGCCAATAAGAGCACAGCATGGAAGGAAACCCCAGCTATCTCCTCCCCGCCGAGGGGCGTGGCCTTGTGCGGCGCTCGGAGGGGAGAAGAATCGGATGACACACAGGTGGAGCGTCATCCACAGCGGTGTCTGTCATTGGTGGGCAGCCAGCGCTATGCACTATATTTATCCGGTGGATGCAAGGGACCAGCACGCTCTTGGAAAAAGTCCGAACGGATGAAACGTCGAGCGCTGCGATCCAGCATCCAACCGGAAGTGACACTTGCGCTCCACTGTCTGTGAAACCAGGAAGTAAAACACTGCAGGAAAGCCTTCAGAGCGGTCTTCAGGGGTCCAGACCCAAACAGTGAGAGTTGCACAAAATCATCCATATGTTATATATATGCCTGACTAATTTACTATCTGGTACGCATGTTTTATAAGGGGACTGGTGTATATGTAATTTTGGGGTGACATTAAAGCTTTACAAACGATACTGCACCATATGGATTTTTTCTTCCCTTATACATCTGTGGATATGATACCTTGAGAGTGAAAAATATAAAAACGGTGATCCAGAAGTGAGAGGGGTATGCAGATTCCAATATCTAAGGGCAACACACAAGGAGATATATATTGAAACGCCATTTGAAAGAAACCGTCTGGTGAGTGTTTCCCCCGAAGGGGACCCTATATCCCCCCACGTGGTGATTGTCCTGTTTGGTGATTGGAGCACATATTCTGGCTACATCTGATCTGGCCATCCTATACTAGCCATTTTGTCTATCAAACCAGGAGTTTGCAGCGCTGCTGCAGGACTATTGACAAGCTCTGTGCGGGCTGTTTTAATTATTCTGCTTTTACAAAGTGACTTTTAGATTTTAAGCAGCTGCTTTTTTATTGTTTATTGTTTTAGTGTGTTTTATTTGGACAGAATTTCATTGTCTCGGACTTTGTGGGTTATCCTAAAGCGCAGGGGTGTACTACAATTAGAGGGCCAGTGATTAGTACTTTTGCAGATTTATAACAACATATTAATAGATTGTTGCCATTAAAGAACCGACCCTCTTGCAGCCCCTTGGAGAATTCCAGGTCTATGATTACTTTTAGGTTATGTATAAAACTAGAGGGATTTTCTGCTTCTTTCAGGTCGACGGGTGTTTACTGTTGCACTTGGAAACCCTGGCCAGAGCCAAACAACGTGACAAATAGGTTATTGAAAGTCGCACTGCTAGGGGGATAAGACTGATGAGAAACTCATTTATAGAGGTAAACAGATGGAACTGATGCAGGCAAGGGGCCTTAAAATCTCTTCCTAACACTAGAACTTTTTCAATTATGTTAAGGATTTGTGTACAGAGGTATTTACCCTAACCAGATTTTCACTTCTTAATCCAGATTTGATTCTGCCTTTCTGTTACTACTCACACGCACAGGTCATTTGAGGTTGGTTTACCATGGCTTTTGCCAGGCAAGTAAATTTATGTTGTCCGTCTGAAACAGTAAAGAACAAATTATGACAGTATTTCATTAAGAATTAAACTGAAACAGAACCCCTATAATTATTATTCTAACTCTGTGGGAGGAGCCTAATATGTGTAGTTCAATTGGTGTTCATGTTGGTATTCATATGTGCATTTACTTAATTGTGTGTAAATGTAATGGGTGTGGATGTGTGTCAATTAGTATGATTTTTTTTTTTAATTAGTATTATTTTTACATTTTCCCCTTATTTATTTTTTTAGCATAACTTTATTATCGTCACAAGAGACCTGAAATGCAACAGTATACTTTTACAGGTGGTGACATATAAGGTAAGCAAAAACTTACAATTGAGATTTCACCTGCCAACTAAAACCCCCAGTTTGGAAACTCACCATTGCCATTATCCCTCACTAAGGCCGCGTACACACGATCATTCCAAACCAATGAGACTGCTCCGATGGGCCATTTCCATCAGTTCACCGCTGAAGTGGCCTGATGGTCTGATGTGCGTACACACCATCGTTCCAAAAACCGATCAGGGCAGAACGCGGTGACGTCAAACACACGACGTGCAGAATAAAACGAAGTTCAATGCTTCCAAGCATGCGTCAACTTGATTCTGAGCATGCGCGGGTTTTGAACCGATGCTTTCTGTACTAACCATTGGTTTGGACCGATCGGGCAGCAGGACCATCGGTTAAATTTTGAAGCATGTTTTAAAATTTTGGACCGAAGCACAACAGACCGATGGGCTATACACACCGTCGGTTTGGACCGATGAAACTGAACCTCGGTCCATTCTCATTGGTTTTGTCCGACCGTGTGTACGCGGCCTCACTCCTCAGTTTATTGCTATCGATAGGTAAAGATCTAATACAGGTATTTTTATTGTTCTGCTCCTCTGACTGTGGCATTTGCAATAACTGCAAATAATGCCCTGTACACAGGATCGGTTCGTCTGATGAAAACGGACGTTTTCATCGGACGAACCGATCGTGTGTGGGCCCTATCGTTTTTTTTTTCCCATCGGTGAAAAAAAATAGAACCTGTTTTAAAATGTTCTAATGGTTAAAAACCGATAGAAAAAAAACAAACGTCTGTGGGGAAATCCATCGGTCAAAAATCCATGCATGCTCAGAATCAAGTCGACGCATGCTCGGAAGCATTGAACTTCATTTTTCTCAGCACGTCGTTG
The DNA here is from genome assembly GCF_905171775.1 of Rana temporaria. NCBI lineage: Eukaryota > Metazoa > Chordata > Amphibia > Anura > Ranidae > Rana > Rana temporaria. The sequence goes on from NC_053489.1 coordinate 362,408,015, forward strand.
TGTTTTACGTCACCACGTTGGGCACGATCGGATTTTTAACTGATGGTGTGTAGGCAAGACTGTTGAAAGTCAGCTTCATCGGATATCTGATTAAAAAATCCATCGGACCGTTTTCATCGGATGAACCGATCGTGTGTACGTGGCATAAGACCAAACAAACAAAAAATCTGTTATAAAAATCATGCATTTCGCTTAATTATGGCATCAGCTGAAGTTTTGCTATATTCCACTGGCTCATCTGTTTAGTGAAGGGAAACATCCAGTCATGAGGGAGCTCGGGGCAATTTATGCTATAGTAATACATCATCAACAATCACCTGCATAACAGAACCCTATTGCTTTTGACAGCTTCTTACCTACTGTTGAGTTTATTCCTTATCCTTTGCTAGTACAGTCAATGACACAATAGCCAATGTGCATAAAATGACGAGTTGATGTAATTTATCCAATTTTATGTCATACTTATTTTTTTCTAAATAACATTGAATGCAATGTAAATGAGGCATTTATTTTACTTGTCAGTTTTGAATCTGTAAAGTGCTATTCTTATCACCAGCTCGTGTTATGTAGAATGGTTCCCCATAGACCTCCAATGCTAAGCTTGTAGAAAATCAGATTAGCACAGATAAACTATGCCAACACTTTCTTATAAGGGACTTACGGTGGATATAAAAAGTCTACACACCCCTGGTAAAATGTCAGGTTTCTGTGATGTAAAAAAAATGAGACAAAGATAAATAATTTCAGAACTTTTTCCACCTTTTAACTGGGTCCAAAGCTCTGTGACTGCGCCCACGGACCCGCGGACCTGTTCGTCGCCGGTGTCCCGCGATCAGGTCACAGGAGCTGAAGAACGGGGAGAGGTGAGTGTAAACAAACCTTCCCCGTTCTTCTCTGTGGCTTGTCACTGATCGTCTGTTCCCTGTTATAGGGAACGACGATCATTGACGTCAAACGTCCAGCCACGCCCCCCTACAGTAAGAATCACTCCCTTAGGGCACACTTAACCCATTAGCGCCCCCTAGTGGGTAACCCCTTCACTGCCATTGTCATTTTCACAATAATCAGTGCATTTTTATAGCACTTTTCGCTGTGAAAATGACAATGGTCCCAAAAACGTGTCAAAAGTGTCCAATGTGTCTGCCATAATGTCGCAGTCATTGTCGCTGCCATTACTAATAAAAATATTTTTTTAATAAAAATGCCATAAAACTATCCCCTATTTTGTAAACGCTATATCTTTTGCGCAAACCAATCAATAAACGCTTATTGCGTTTTTTTTACCCAAAAATATGTAGAAGAATACGTATCGGCCTAAGCTGAGGGAAATATATATATTTTTTATATATATATATATATATATATATATATATATATTTTGGGGGGATATTTATTATAGCAAAAAGTAAAAAATATTATTGAATTTTTTTCAAAATTGTCGCTCTATTTTTGTTTATAGCGTAAAAATAAAAACCACAGAGGTGATCAAATACCAATAAAAGAAAGCTCTATTTGTGGGAAAAAAAGGACGCCAATTTTGTTTGGGAGCCACGTCGCACGACCGCGCAATTGTCAGTTAAAGCGACGCAGTGCCGAATCGCAAAAAGGGGCCAGGTCCTTTACCTGCATAATGGTCCGGGTCTTAAATGGTTAATGTGACCAATAAACTGCACAACTCAATTGAAAAACCAACTGAAATCTTTTAGGAGGGGGAAGTAAAAATAAACTAAAATAATGTGGTTGTATAAGTTTGCACAAACTTGTATAACTGGGAATGTAGCTGTGTTCAGAATTAAGCAATCACATTTAAACTCAACAATTATAAATAGGAATAAGTACACACCTGCCATCATTTAAAGTGCCTCAGATTAACCTCAAATAAAGTTCAGCTGTTCTAGTAGGTCTTTCCTGACATTTTCCTAGTCGCATCCTACAGCAAAAGCCATGGTCCGCAGAGAGCTTCCAATACATCAGAGGAATCTCATTGTTAAAAGGTATCAGCCAGGAGAAGGGTACAAAAGAATTTCCAAGGCATTACATATACCATGGAACACAGTGAAGACTGTCATCATCAAGTGTATATAATATGGCACACAAGTGACATTACTAAGAACTGGACGTCCCTCCAAAATTTATGAGACAAAAACTGGTCAGGGAGGCTGCCAAGAGGCCTACAGCAACATTAAAGGAGTTGCAGGAATATCTGGCAAGTACTGGCTGTGTGGTTCATGTGACAACAATCTCCCATATTTTTTATGTCTGCGCTATGGGGTAGATTGACAGGTCGGAAGCCTTTTCTTACAAAGAAAAACACCCAAGCCCAGCTACATATTGCAAAAGCATGTGGTAAAATGTGTTGTGGTCTGAAGAAACCAAGGTTGAACTTTTTGCCCGTAATTCCAAAAGATACGTTTGGCTCAAAAACAACACTGCACATCACCAAAAGAACACCATACCCACAGTGAAGCATGGTGGTGGCAGCATCATGCTTTGGGGCTGTTTTTCTTCAGCTGGAACAGGGATGGAAATATGAACAGTTCCAAATACCAGTCAAAATTGGCACAAAACCTTCAGGCTTCTTATAGAAAGCTGAACATGAAGAGGAACTTCATCTTCCAGCATGGCAACGACCCAAAGCATACATCCAAATCAACAAAGAAATGGCTTTACTATAAGAAGATAAACGTTTTGGAATGACCCAGCCAGAGCCCAGACCTGAATCCGATTTAAAATCTGTGGGGTGATCTGAAGAAGGCTGTGCACAGGAGATGCCATCGAAATCTGACAGATTTTGAGTGTTTTTGCAAAGAAGAGTGGGCAAATATTGCCAAGCTAAGATGTGCCATGCCGATAGACTCACACCCAAAAAGATTGAGTGCTGTAATAAAATCAAAAGGTGCTTCTCAACAAAGTATTTGTTTAAGGGTGTGCACATTTATGCAACCATATTATTTTTTTTTATTATTCCCTCCACCTCAAAGATTTCAGTTTGTTGTTCAGCAGAGTTGTACAGTTTATAGGTCACAATAAAAGGTGGAAAAAGTTCTGAAATGATTTCATCTTTGTCTCATTTTTTTACATCACAGAAACCTGACATTTTAACAGACTTTTTATATCCACTGTACATCATTACAAAATGTTTGTCTAAGATTGCCCTTTAAAAACCTTGGAACATGGGTTATGCCTTAGTTTTCAACCAAGAATTACCTCTATCGAAACCCCAGCTGATAGCAGCCTTTGTTGTTAATGACAGCTAATGAAACTAGATTTGCATTTTGTGCCACTGCACAAATGCTCTCCATCTGTTAGCTTGTGCAGGCAATAAACTAGTCACACGGTCTAAGTGGTGTATGTTTGTACAATGGGGGAGATTTACAAAAGATGGTGCACAAAGAATCTGGTACAGCTGTGCATAGTAACCAATCAGCTTCTAAATTCAGCTTGTTCCATTAGGCCGGGTTCACACTGGTCCGACAAACGCTTCGACATTGGGAGCTCATGTCGCATGACGTGTGAAAATCAATGTTTCCCTATGAGAGCCGTCTTAACTGGTCCGACACAAGTCGACTTTGAAAATGCTCCCTGTACTACTTTGGTCCGACTTTGATTCTACTTCAGCCCATTGAATATCATTGAAGTCGGACCAAAGTAGGATCCTTGCCCTAACCATCCGACATTTGACATCCGACATGATGATTACAACAGCAGTAAAAGGAATTTATCTCACACTGGAATTGTTTTGATTGGTCAAAGAACAAGTCAGACTATGAAAGAGGGAGTAGCCGCTCCAGGTGGAAACCCAAATGAAAATCCACCGTAGCAGATAACTCAGGTGCAGGCAATGCACTCGGCAAAGCAGGAACAAAAGATGTCTCTGGACAGCCGCACTCTGAACAAATTGTAGCCTTTATTAAAAGAAGGACAGCACTACAAGTCACAGCAAAAACAAAACCTGGCCCCTGACACGTTTCGCACTGGAACCAGTGCTTAGTCATAGCTAAAAAATACGACAAATGATATTCAATTTATACATAACCTTAACCTTAATGAGACCATGTGACTAAAGACCCAAGAAAAACCAATTGTGTCCAATTAGTTGACAGACCAATAGATGAATGGGAGTGTCTTGTAAAGAAACCCTCTAGTGAAAGAGAGAAAGAGAGAAAATGTGTTTTGTGATTAACACACATATACTTTCATAGGCAAAAAAAAAATATTATTATTATTATATGCCCATAAATAGTGGATATGAAAGTAAAAGGAGACAAAACAAAAAGACATTACACCTATTGGAACATTAATGCAAGTGTGTATGGTCCATATACACTAATAAACAGATAAATAGTATTTCCTGACGCCAACATGGCAGCATACTAGTGATAGAGCTCTGCCTCTTGACCACTCCCTCAAGACCAGTGAATAGCATAAATTAAGGCATGGTTAGCCGCCACCCCATTCTTCTTTTTTTCCTCATACCTCACGCACCAGTGAAGAGTAAGCAGTACTATGTCCCCCCTCTGCCTCAGTGCAGTAGCCGTCTGGGTTGAGCCTCTCCCAGTGCGAAGTCCCAGCGCTCAGGCTGCTAAAAGCGCTATAGTCTGGGAGCCCCTTCTTATTGGGGACCCTGCAGTGTTTCCTTTTTAGGAACGAAATCTGCTTTTAAAATTGATAACTGCAGCGCTTGTGGAATATGGAGGGGCCAGCTATGCTTTATCTCTCTTGGCCCCTTGTGCCATACAGGGTCACCTGTACCTTTTACCTATATCTCCCTCTTTTGTCTTTCATTACCTATCTTATTCACTGCTGTCCTCTGCAGGTGTTGTGTGTGTATAGGTATGTATATGTGATATGGGTATGTGTGTGTATACTTGTATATACACGTTAAAAAATAAAAATAAATATGTATGTGGTAACCGGTGACTTTTCTGAGAGTCTTCCAGGACAGCCGGATTCCCACCCGGTTTTGTCTGGAAGTTATAGGCCAGATTCACAAAAGGGATACGACGGCGTATCTGCTGATACGCCGTCGTATCCCTGTTTCTATCTATGCGACTGATTCTTAGAATCAATTACGCATAGATATCCCTAAGATGCGACAGGTGTAATAGTTTTACACTGTCGGATCTTAGGATGCAGTACCGCGGCCGCCGCTGGGAGGAGTTTGCGTCGTAAACCAGCGTCGGGTATGCAAATTAGCAGTTACGGCGATCCACGAAACTTTTTCCCGTCGTTACGTCGCCGCAAGTGTTAGTTTGCCGTCGCAAAGATAGGGCACCTTTTACAAAGTGGAAAATTACTCCACCATGTAAAAGTATACCCGTCTTTCCCGCGTCGCTTTTGAATTTTTTTTAAAAAAAATTTTTTCCCGGCGCAAGTCTTTTTTTCACGTCGCGATTCACAAAACGTTGGCGCGTCGTAATTTTGCGCAAAGCACGTTGGGAAATTTGCGTCGGGAGCATGCGCAGTACGTCCGGCGCGGGAGCGCGCCTAATTTAAATGGTACTCGCCCCATTTGAATTGGCCCGCCTTGCGCCGGACGGATTTAGGATACACCGCCGCAAATTTCCAGGTAAGTGCTTTGTGGATTGGGCACTTAGACAGAAAATTTGCGGCGGTGTAACCTAAATCGGTTACGTTACACTGCGCCCGGGCTACGTGAATCTGGCCCTATGTGTATTATGCATATGTTTTTCAGGGATGTCCTACGTTTTTTGAGAAGATTGATGTGGGGCCTGGAGGACCGCTCTTTTATCTGGTGGGGGTAACGTGTTTCCTGTTCTGGTAGGAGGAGCTCTAGGTCTCATTGGCTGTCCTGGAAGACTCTCAGAAAAGGAGTTACCGGTAAGTCCAACTCAGCTTTTTTTTCAAAATTGTCGTTCTTTTTTTGTTCATAGCGCAAAAGATAAAAACCGCAAAGGTGATCAAATACCACCAAGAGAAATCTCTATTTGTTGGATAAAAGGATGTCAATTTTGTTTGGGTGCCATGTGCAATTGTCAGTTAAAGCTTCGCAGTGCCGAATCACAAAAAGTGCTCTGGTCAGGAAGGGGGTAAATTAATCCGGGGCTGAAGTGGTTAAAGAAAAAAACGTACACACAGCAGGGAGCATTGATGAATATTCAGCCACAGTGACCCCTGTGGTGGGATGACTTTTACACAACATAAATTAGACCGGAACTTACATGCAGATTTTCAGAATGTTTGAGAAGAAAGTTGATCTGGAGTCATGCAATGACAGACTTGCTGCAATTGTGCAAGAGCTTAGCACGTCATTTTCAAACTTGCAGCACAATTACTTGCTATCTGGGCAATTAAACAAAAATCAATCAAGTGGGAAAAAAACAAGCAATGAAAGGCATAAGCAGGCATGTTATCCAAGTTGAATCATGTAATATCTAGGTTGCTTTGTTCAAAATATGTATGTAAAGCTTGCATTTGTATAGCATGACCTAGTGTGTTTGGAGTTAAAAGAAAGATTGAGTTGAAAGTAAAATCATCATTTATTTAGACATTTGTTTTAAGCACATTTCAACATATTTGCAAAGGTATTGGAGTTTGGAGCATGATTAACTATGACTGTCAGTTACAGCACACTGTACCTTATCTGGATCCAGGCAAATTGAAATTTAACAACTATGTATCCACTCTGACGTATAGGGATAAAAGATATGGAGCCACGCACGGTGCTGAAGAGATTTAACCTTCATCTCCACTGAAGTCACTGTGCAGGTGTTCCACTGTATAGGAAAATGGAACATTAAAATTAGGCCCCATAAATCATGATGTAAAAAAGTGTGTAAGAATGAATTACCCAGAGGGCCAGCTGTATAGAATTTGTATTAATCTTGGCCTACCCCCGAATGTCCTATATAGTCTGGCGTCAGTTGACGCTAATAGAATAACTGTAAAACAGTGGAAGAACCACTAAAAATGTCCCTTTTTTTGAAAGGTATGCAACACTAAAACAGAATTTGTACACAAAAAATATATGCCTATGGGTCATCGGATTTATGATGCAAATCGTTTTTAATCATTGGACATGTTTGTTCATTTTCACCCAAACATCTTCAAATTTTCATCCAATAATCTATGCTTACAGTACTTAGAGTATTGTACCACCAATCCAGTTTATAGAAATGTTGTTTTCCCCCACTGCATGCAACCATATACATACTGTATCCTAAATGTATCTGTAATTTAAGAGATTCTTAGTGTAGCAAAGTGCTTATTTTCTATATTCAAGATAGTAGCTGTAGTTATTTTAGTAGTCTGTATTATTGGAAAATGTGAGTGCATCTCCATACAATGTGTTATGCCTCACACACACGATCGGAATTTCCGATGGAAAAAGTCAGATGGAATTTTTTCATCGGATATTCCGACCGTGTGTGTGCCCTATCGGAAATTCCTTAGAATTCCTTAGAGAACTTTTTTTTTGTTCTCTTTTTTTCAGATGAAAACAATTTCTATTGGAAATTCCGTTTGTCTGTATGGAACTCCATAATGCTCAGAATCAAGTCGACGCATGCTCGGAAGCATTGAACTTAATTTTTCTCGGGTCGTCGTAGTGTTGTACATCACCACGTTTTGGACGGTCGGAATTTGGTGTGACAGTGTGTATGCAAGACAGCTTGAATGGAATTCCGTCAGAAAAATCAGTCAGAGTTTATTCCGACGAAAATTCCGATTGTGTGTACAGGGCATTAAGGGTTCCTCCTTTTCAAAGTATTATTTATAGGAAGGCTTGTCAAGGTGTGTGACCATATCCTGTCCATAAGTGAGGAGTTATGGCTAAAAATGTTGGCAAAAACAATTGCTGAATTCATCATCTAATAAAAACAATTATTTAGGAAAAGACAAATTAAATGAGGTGTGATGGCATCATGTTCAGGGAACTGTTCTGTGGTTTACAGATGGACACACAAGGCTCATTTCACAAAGCAAACACACCACAATAATTTGTTTTAAAAAAAAAAAGATCTTAGACCAATGTGATTTAAAAAAAATGACAGTCACATGGTTTAAACAAAAAACATTACATTAAAGCTTTGTGATTTGAGCCGTGAATATGTTTTCTTATTAACACCTGTCTTCACAAGCATTTCAAAAAACCAACCCCATCAAATACACAGAGGAAACTGAATAAGCAGAAATGAATGATCGGACCACTGAGCAATTCTCTATTCATAGGACATGTTCATCCACTATTCTGAGCATGCCAGATGACTACCTTTTACAGTCTATGAGGCAGTAATGGAGAGCTATGTCCTTTTTACTGTGCATCTCTACTTTATTAACAGAAATATACAAACATTAAGATGAGGATTTACAAGAACCTGCAATGACAATCTCTTAGGGTGCTTCTGCATTCTATGTGCTCTTTACACAATAACATTGTACAAACAATGGGACCAATTTACTATAGAAGTTTGACAATGCCCACACAATAAATTATGTGAAGGTTCACTTTTTGTTATTCTTCACATACAATATGTAAACATGTATTTGCTTTTAACATGATTGTATAATTGAAGTGAATCTTTACACAATATTTGTGTAAACATTCTCATTTCCTTTAACCACAGTACACTGCTATCAGGAGGAACAGCCAGGCACGACCATGTACAGATACCTTGTGCTTTCTGGTTATAAGGTGTGCGTGCACTCGCCTCCTGCTGATTTTTGGTCTGATTGGACACAGCATGATTTTGGCTGTCTACCTGCTGATTGGCTGTGATCTGTGTTTACAAACACAAAGAACACTGAACAGCGATCTGGCTGTTGCTTCTCCCTGAAATCACCTCAGTTCAAGAGTTCAAGAAGAAAAGACAGCCAGATCCTGTAAGTAAAAGCAGCACACATACACTTGTTAGGCACGCAGTTAATCCCTTGATTGTCTTTCTGATCACCCATTAGTGTCATTAGTACAGTGTACAGTATTAATACTGATCACTGTATTAGTGTCACTAGCAACGTCAGTGTTAGTTAGTGTCTCTCCCAGCCAGTGTCAATTAGCACCAGACTGCTCGCCACACTACAGTCACACTATAAGTCGCTGATCACCACCATTACTAGTATAGCGTCTATAGCTATGTAAATTCCAGCATATATACGTAGATGCTATATCTTTCACACAGACCCAAAAATATACACTTAATGGGATTTTTTTTTTTTTATTACCAAAGACATATAGCGGGAAAAAATTAGATCTAAATTTGTGAAGACTTTTCATTTTATTGGATATGTTTTATGACAGAAAGTAGAAAATATATATATATATATATATATATATATATATATATATATATATGTAGCGCCCCTTTACTTTCAGAAAGGACGCTATGTTAAATTTAGTGGGGGAATGAGAGAGTTATGTTGCTCTCATTCTTGATTTTGTCAAATTTGTCTGTCTCCAAATCTGGATTTGTTCTGTGGGTCAGTCTGCGTTCCAGGGATGCAGTTCTATCTCTGGGCGGCAGGTGGCGCCAGAGGGTTCCAGGCGGAGCCGCTTCTTACCAGCAGCCAATTGGAGGAGTTTTCCCTTGCGGGGCATGCTGGGGAGGGGTATTTCTGTGGCGGAGGCCTTTGCTCTGGGTTCTTTGCGGGTTCCTGGTTCCAGGTGCGGCACCCACCTTTAGGGTGTGCGCACATCACGGCCCCACCACTATGGCCTTCCTGGCCTGGGGTCGCTACGCAGAGTTCCTGACTCTGGGCCCTCCTGGTCTGGAGCAACTGATGCTACCAAGGGGCCCCAGTGACTTACTGGGTTCCCACCTTTATTGAGAAGATCCCAGGCTGTATGCTGTTCGGTGGGGGATCGGCTTGAGGAAAACCGTGAGGCAGGTTATACAAAAGAGCTTGAACGAACCATCAGGGATCTGGTGACCGGACATTGACAGGTACACTTATACTGTCAACCGGTGACCCTGACGTGATTTACTGGGAGGATTCGCTCTATCATTCAGCTTAACTTTGCACTAGGCCTGTGGCAGACGTCTCAACATTTAATCAGAGCCAAGTCTGTGGCAGAGACTTGTTCCTCCCAGCAACCTTAAGTGACGCTCTGGCTGCCAGGCCTCCTGGCAGAGGTCTGTCCGGGGGCACTTCACCCACTCTGGCTGGAGTGGCGACGTACTGATACAATTACAGAAGGCAGGACTGCTTTCCTTATCCAAAGCCTGACACTGCGAAGTTACTCTATTTTCATCAACCTTTTCTGTCTACTTCGAGTTGATGTTGGTCGTGTTGGGCCAGGAAAATAAAGCATTCAAAACCTTTAACTACAGATTGGACATTCGATTACTGCTCTGCTCACTACCTTCACCCCTAGACAGTACATAGAGGTAACTTAATACGCCGATCCCAAATAAATCAGCGGCTCCTTCGGGGGTAGGGCTACATATATATATATATTAGGGGTGCAACGGATCGTCACCGATCCGTGATCCGAACGGGCCACCCCGTTCGGATCGGCACACCCCGCGATCCGCGGAGCGCTCCGGAGCCTAGGCCTAGGAAAGTCCCCGGCTTCGGCCTAGCTCCGGAGCGATCTTGCTCCACCCAGTCTGCTTGCCAGAGCCCAGCGTGACACGCCTCCCCGCCTCCCCGGGGAGGCGTGTCACGCTGTGCACTGGGCTCTGGCAAGCCGACATGGAGAGGGAATATTAGCAGAGAAGCACTAGTGTGAGAGGAGGGGGGGGGGGGGGAGAGCACATTTCAGGGGTGGATTAAAGAGGAAGCAGGTGAGGCTGTTTGGGACTTGTTAAAAGTACAATCTTGATGTTTTTACAGCTATATATAATTATATATATATATATATATATATATATATATATATATATATATATAGCTGTAAAAACATCAAGATTGTACTTTTAACAAGTCCCAAACAGCCTCACCTGCTTCCTCTTTAATCCACCCCTGAAATGTATGTGTGTGTGTATATATATATATATATATATATATATATATATATATACACACACACACACACATTTATTTATTTTTGCGCTGATCCGAAAATGATCCAATCCGTGACTCCTGATCCGAGGATCGATCCGATCCGTGAGTTTTTTGATCCGTTACACCCCTAATATATATATATATATATATATATATATATATATATATATATATATATAATTTTTTTTTATTCACTGTCTTTTTTCTTTTATATAATAAAAAATAAAACCCAATGATCAAAATACCTCCAAAAAAAGAAAGCTCTATTTGTGTGATGAAAATTATATAAATCATTTATTTAGGTACAGTGTTGCATCATCAAGCAATTGCCAGTTAAATTAGCACAGTGAGAAAAGGCAAAAAATGCCCTGGTCATGAAGGGGGTAAAACCTCCCAGAAGTCAAGTGTTTAATAAATCAGCCCAGATGAATCAAATACATATTCAGAAGGTGAAGAGACCAATACTGATGCCGCGTACACACGATCGTTTTTCGGCATTAAAAAAAAACAACGTTTTTCGGCAGGTAGAAAAACAACGTTTTTTCCAACTTCATCATTAAAACGACGTTGCCCACACACCATCCTTTTTAAAAAATGCTCTAGCAAAGCGCGGTGACGTACAACACGTACGACGGCACTATAAAGGGGCATTTCCATGCGGATGACGCCACCCTTTGGGCTGCTTTAGCTGATTCCGTGTTAGTAAAAGACGATTCGCACTTTTCTGTCTGTTACAGTGTGATGAATGTGCTTACTCCATTACAGGGCTGGACTGGGACAAAAATTTGGCCCTGGAATTCATCCAGACCGGCCCACTTTAATTCAATAAAATGCTACCCCCACCCCCCTGAAAAATCACGCCCACCAAATCCATTATTGTATATCATGAGAGGGTGAGAGAGAGGGGAATAAGAGAGAGAGAGAGAGAGGGAGGGTTGAGGGAAAGGAGGGGTGGGTGAGAGAGGGGGGTGGGTGCAGGGCCGGTGCTAGACTATTTTGCGCCCTAGGCGAGACCAGCTACTTGCGCCCCCCCCCCCATTTTTTTTTTTAAATAAAACTTCTATACCGCTAAAATATAATTTCTATACCTATATAAGGTATAGAAAGGGCACAAAACAGTCTAGCACTGGCCCTGTCTATATCCCCTGTGATGTTTGTTGACCCTCATTGAACTGCCGTACACAGCAAGCATAGTTGCCAACAATTAAATTTTTTTTAGAGAGAGAACTGGGTGACAGCAGGGGACAGGGCGACAGCAGAGGACTGGGTGACAGCAGAGGACTGGGTGACAGCAGGGCGGAGGACTGGGTGACAGCAGGGCTGAGGACTGGGTGACAGCAGGGCTGAGGAGTGGGTGACAGTATGGCTGAGGACTGGGTGACAGCAGGGCTGAGGACTGGGTGACAGCAGGGCAGAGGACTGGGTGACAGCAGGGCTGAAGACTGGGTGACAGCAGGGCAAAGGACTGGGTGACAGCATGGCTGAGGACTGGGTGACAGCAGGGCAAAGGACTGGGTGACAGCAGGGCAAAGGACTGGGTGACAGAAGGGCAGAGGACTGGGTGACAGAAGGGCAGAGGACTGGGTGACAGCATGGCTGAGGACTGGGTGACAGCAGGGCTGAGGACTGGGTGACAGAAGGGCAGAGGACTGGGTGACAGAAGGGCAGAGGACTGGGTGACAGAAGGGCAGAGGACTGGGTGACAGCAGGGAAAAGGACTGGGTGACAGCATGGCTGAGGACTGGGTGACAGCAGGGCAGAGGACTGGGTGACAGAAGGGCAGAGGACTGGGTGACAGAAGGGCAGAGGACTGGGTGACAGCAGGGCAGAGGACTGGGTGACAGAAGGGCAGAGGACTGGGTGACAGAAGGGCAGAGGACTGGGTGACAGAAGGGCAGAGGACTGGGTGACAGAAGGGCAGAGGACTGGGTGACAGCAGGGAAAAGGACTGGGTGACAGCATGGCTGAGGACTGGGTGACAGCAGGGCAGAGGACTGGGTGACAGCAGGGCTGAGGACTGGGTGACAGAAGGGCAGAGGACTGGGTGACAGCAGGGCAGAGGACTGGGTGACAGAAGGGCAGAGGACTGGGTGACAGAAGGGCAGAGGACTGGGTGACAGAAGGGCAGAGGACTGGGTGACAGAAGGGCAGAGGACTGGGTGACAGAAGGGCAGAGGACTGGGTGACAGAAGGGCAGAGGACTGGGTGACAGCAGGGCTGAGGACTGGGTGACAGAAGGGCAGAGGACTGGGTGACAGCAGGGCAGAGGACTGGGTGACAGAAGGGCAGAGGACTGGGTGACAGAAGGGCAGAGGACTGGGTGACAGAAGGGCAGAGGACTGGGTGACAGAAGGGCAGAGGACTGGGTGACAGAAGGGCAGAGGACTGGGTGACAGCAGGGCTGAGGACTGGGTGACAGAAGGGCAGAGGACTGGGTGACAGAAGGGCAGAGGACTGGGTGACAGCAGGGAAAAGGACTGGGTGACAGCATGGCTGAGGACTGGGTGACAGCAGGGCAGAGGACTGGGTGACAGCAGGGCTGAGGACTGGGTGACAGAAGGGCAGAGGACTGGGTGACAGCAGGGCAGAGGACTGGGTGACAGAAGGGCAGAGGACTGGGTGACAGAAGGGCAGAGGACTGGGTGACAGAAGGGCAGAGGACTGGGTGACAGAAGGGCAGAGGACTGGGTGACAGAAGGGCAGAGGACTGGGTGACAGAAGGGCAGAGGACTGGGTGACAGAAGGGCAGAGGACTGGGTGACAGCAGGGCTGAGGACTGGGTGACAGAAGGGCAGAGGACTGGGTGACAGCAGGGCAGAGGACTGGGTGACAGAAGGGCAGAGGACTGGGTGACAGAAGGGCAGAGGACTGGGTGACAGAAGGGCAGAGGACTGGGTGACAGAAGGGCAGAGGACTGGGTGACAGAAGGGCAGAGGACTGGGTGACAGCAGGGCTGAGGACTGGGTGACAGCAGGGCTGAGGACTGGGTGACAGCAGGGCAGAGGACTGGGTGACAGAAGGGCAGAGGACTGGGTGACAGAAGGGCAGAGGACTGGGTGACAGCAGGGCAGAGGACTGGGTGACAGAAGGGCAGAGGACTGGGTGACAGCAGGGCAGAGGACTGGGTGACAGAAGGGCAGAGGACTGGGTGACAGAAGGGCAGAGGACTGGGTGACAGAAGGGCAGAGGACTGGGTGACAGCAGGGCAGAGGACTGGGTGACAGCAGGGCTGAGGACTGGGTGACAGCAGGGCTGAGGACTGGGTGACAGAAGGGCAGAGGACTGGGTGACAGCAGGGCAGAGGACTGGGGGACAGAAGGGCAGAGGACTGGGTGACAGCAGGGCAGAGGACTGGGTGACAGAAGGGCAGAGGACTGGGTGACAGCAGGGCAGAGGACTGGGTGACAGAAGGGCAGAGGACTGGGTGACAGAAGGGCAGAGGACTGGGTGACAGAAGGGCAGAGGACTGGGTGACAGCAGGGCAGAGGACTGGGTGACAGAAGGGCAGAGGACTGGGTGACAGCAGGGCAGAGGACTGGGTGACAGAAGGGCAGAGGACTGGGTGACAGAAGGGCAGAGGACTGGGTGACAGAAGGGCAGAGGACTGGGTGACAGAAGGGCAGAGGACTGGGTGAAAACAAAACAGCATTTTTAGAACCTTTTTTTTTTTACCTGCTGCTCTGCCCAGAAAGACCTGCTATCATTCCTGAGGCCGCCCATTCCGCTCTCCGTCCCCCAGTGAAAGGCGGGATCATCTCTTGGCTGGCCACACCCCCTCACGAGTCCCGACCATGAAGGGGGCGGCCCAGCTCCTCGGCATCAGATCCCTGAACCGCCAAACAACTCTGCCGCTGTGGGAGCCGGGGGAGGGACCTGTCAGTGTGCTGCACGTGGATGTGATAGTTTCCTCCCCGCGCCACTGCACTATCCCTGGCAGCAGACATTCCCTCTCCTCTGGAACTCCAGTATACACTCCCGAAGACACACTGCACAGGGACAGCAGCTCCAGAGGTTACATCCAGCGGTGATGAGTAGGTGACAGGCCAGGGATGCGCCCTAGGTGGCAGTGCGCTCTAGGCGGCTGCTTAATCCGCCTAGTGGTAGCGCCGGCCCTGGGTGGGTGTAAGAAAAAGAGAGTGAGTGTAAAAGAGAGGGGGTGAGTGTAGGACCCTTTTTTACACAGAGGCATTTTTTAGGCGCTTTTGGGCTAAAAATAGCGCATGTAAAGCGACTAAAAAACGCTTCCGCTGCAGTCCCAGTGTGAAAGCCTGAGTGTTTTCACACGGGGGCGCTGCCAGGGCGTTAAAAAAAGTCCTCCAAGCAGCATCTCTGTTTTAAAAAACGACCCACTGAGCCATCGGCCCACCGGGAAACTCCCTGTAGTCCCTATGGCCAGTCCATCCCTGCTCCATTATGAACGGTAGTTTTACCAGAACGAGCGCTCCCGTCTCATAACTTGCTTCTCAGCATGCGCGGGTTTTTAACGTTGTTTTAGCCCACACACTATCAGTTTTTACAACCCGAAAAACGACATTGTTTAAAACGTCGTTAAAAAATGCAGCATGCTCGAAAAAAAAAATTGTCGTTTTTCAGAAGCCAAAAAATGATGTGAAGCCCACACACGATCATTTTAAATGATTTTTTTTTAAAACAACGTTTTTTTCATGCCGAAAAATGATCGTGTGTACGCGGCATAAGGGTCCTTTTACACGGGCGTTCCATATGTCCGTTTTTCTCCATCCATTGGCAAATGAAAATAAATTATTAATACATTTTAATAAAAACGTAATGGACAAAAAACTGATGTTAGCGGACGATTCGCTTACATCCGATCTGCTGACATCCGTTTTTAAACCCCCCTTTTTTCCCCTCATTAAACACTGTTATATAGCTAGTTGCTAAGGAGGGGGCTGGTTACCCGCTGACAGCTGAATGTAAAAATTGCATTGGGTCCCACCCAAAATCCATACCAGACCCCTATCCAAGTATGTAGCCCGGCGATCAGGAAAGGGAGGGGAACTAGCGAGCAGTCCGCATGACCTTAAAATGGGGGCTTTGCAAAGCACCTTGTCCCCATGTGGATGGGGACAAGGGCCTCTTCCCGACAATCCTGGCCCCCAGACCCGCCCCCCCTATGTGAATGGGTATCGGGTCCATCTTACCCCTACCCATTCACCAAAAACCTGTGAAAAAAAAAAACAAGAGACGGTTTTTGACAAGTCCTTTATTAATAGCTCTGAGCTGTCTTCTCCCACCACCATCTCTCCCCCAGCCGATCTCTCCCGGTGCCGTCTTTCCTGCCGACATCTTCTCCTGCAGCCGTCTCTCCCGGTACTGTCTTCTCCTGCCGCCATTTCTCCCAGTGCCATCTTTCCCGCCGCTGTTCTGTGGCTGTCTTCGTCCAGTGTGGTGTCGCCTGCTGTCTGGCATCTGTAATATAGCCATGGGGCGTGGCTATCCGATTACATCACAAGGGTGGGCTCTCCGGGTGACGTCATCTGATAGCCACGCCCCATGGCTATATAACAGATGCCAGACAGAGGGTGACAACACAAGGTAGAAAGACGGCTACAGAACAACAACAGCGGCGAGGACGAAAACGGTGGCGGGAGCTATTAATAAAGGAATTGTCAAAAACCATATCTTGTTTTTTTTTTACTTTTCACTGCTTTTTTGGTGAATGGGTAGGGGTATTCACATGGGGGGCTGGGATAATGGGGCCCCCTTGTTAAAGGGGCTTTCAGATTCTGATAAGCCCCCACACACAGACCCCAAAAACCACCAGCCAGGGTTGTCGGGAAAAGGCCCTTGTCCCCATAATCATGGGGGCAAGGTGCTTTGGGGTGGGGGGTATTAAAATGACCTGGTATGGACCTGGGGGGGGGGGCACAATGTTTTTTTCAGGATTTTTTTTTTTTTTTTGCCGGCAATTTATTTTTTTACATTTAGCTGTCAACGCAGAAACCCGCAGAAAGTGACAAAGGGAAAGTATGCCGGGCAGGATCAGACGCATGGGTACACAATGTCATGGGCAGGAATGAGAACCACATTCAGTGGCACAGAGACACAGACATGTCAGTACTTATACCAGAGGCAATCTCCTGGGTATACACAGAAGGACACAGGATTTCAAGGGCAGTCTGTATGAGGAAAGGTGAGTTGAGTGACCACACACAGACTTAACCCCGAAGCTGCCAGGCAGAGAGCCAAGTGGGTGGCTCACAACTAACCCCTGAATTGCCAGGCACCTTGGTCCTACAGATACCATGCACTGCCCCACTGTCACCATCCACTGCCCTATTGACACCATCCACTGCCCTATTGTCACCATCCAGGCATCCACCTCTCTGACACAGTCCTCTGCCCTATTGACACCATCCAGGCATCCACTGCTCTGACACCGTCCTCTGCCCTACTGACACCATCCACTGCTCTGACACCGTCCTCTGCCCTACTGACACCATCCACTGCTCTGACACCATCATCTGCCCTACTGACACCAGCCACTGCTCTGACACCGTCCTTTACCTTACTGACACCATCCACTGCTTTGACACCGTCCTCTGCCATACTAACACCGTCCTTTGCCCTACTGACACCATTCACTGCTTTGACACCGTCCTCTGCCATACTAACACCGTCCTTTGCCCTACTGACACCATTCACTGCTTTGAAACTGTCCTCTGCCCTACTGACACCATCCACTGCTTTGACACCGTCCTCTGCCCTACTGACACCATCCTCTGCCCTATTGACACCGTCCTCTGCTCTACTGACACAATCCACTGTTCTGACACTGTCCTCTGCCCTACTGACAGTATACACTGCCCTACTGACTGACATTGATTGGACCCTGGGCAAAAATTTTCTTGCACCCCCCATGCAATTTCGCTCTCCACATGCTCTGAGACATACAATAAATATCAGCTAGACTTAAAATCAGTTTACTATATCAGATCAGGCAGCGTTTGCGATTAGTTGCCAGAGGTTACAGCATATCATAACCACTTACTGACTGGTAATTAGAGGTTAAAGCACACAATATGGCTCACTGATTAGTTGCTAGAGGTTACAGCACATTATTTCTGCTTGTTGATTGGTTGCTAGAGATTACTGTACAGTAATACTGCTCTCTGATTGGTTGCTAGAGATAAGCACATCATTCTCCTCGCTGCAGAGGGGCACGATATACATATGAATGCCACCTTTATTTACAGATCAATGCTCCCCTTTATTTGCATATAAACTGACGGTAGTCATCTGTCAACCCTCTTCAGACTTCAAATGGTTAAAGCTTGCGGTTTTAGTTTGTGGGCTGTCTAGCAAGACATCATTAGTGCAAATGGTGAGCACAGTACATTACCCAGCCAGATGTACACATCGATCGAATGTCCTTCTCCTGGCTGATGTAACAATGTCCGGGATCCTAAGCTCTCTCCTATGCGGGTATGGAAGCTTCACAGACCCGATAAATGTGACTGCTGGAGACACAGGGTGGATCAGCCTATCAGAAAGGACGCTCTCCCTGGGTGAACATGCAAGCGTCCCACGTCTGAGACACTGTTTCAGTAAACCAGCTGTACTGCAGGGAGAAGTTTAGGCGCCCGTCCTAGACGACAGCGTTTCGCCCTTACAAGAGCTTTGTCACAGTTTGACTGTGACAAAGCTCTTGTAAGGGCGAAACGCGTCGTCTAGGACCCCTCTTAATATCCCCCTTTTATGATGGAAGATCCTATTCATGCATAAGAACTTTTATATCCGATTATTTTAAATCGCCATGCAAAGCTGTTGATTTTTCAACAAGCGCATACTGCAATTTGCCCCACTGGAGGGCGCCTAAACTTCTCCCCTGCAGTACAGCTGTTTACTGAAACAGTGTCTCAGACGTGGGACGCTTGCATGTTCACCCAGGGAGAGCGTCCATTTCTGATAGGCTGATCCACCCTGTGTCTCCAGCAGTCACATTTATCGGGTCTGTGAAGCTTCCATACCCGCATAGGAGAGAGCTTAGGCTCTCGGACATTGTTACATCAGCCAGGAGAAGGACTTCGATCGATGTGTACATCTGGCTGGGTAATGTACTGTGCTCACCATTTGCACTAATGATGTCTTGCTAGACAGCCCACAAACTAAAACCGCAAGCTTTAACCATTTGAAGTCTGAAGAGGGTGCTGTCTTGATGCAGACATTTGGAAAGTTTTTTTTTATACTTTTTTTATTATATTGTGTACATTGTGGAAACCTTTCCCCTTTTTTAACCATATAAAGGAACAACAATAGGGCAGAGCTGGGCAGCATTAGTAGCAGCACTTTACACTGAGATATCAGGACACAGCACAGGACTAAAATTTCAAGGGACAAGGGAATTTAAACTAGGATAGTTGGCAAGTATGATGCTTTGGGCCCCCTCAACAATGACAGGGCCCGGAGCAGTTGTCCCTTTTGCCCCTGCCCTAAAGATGGCCCTGAATGAAACACGTGCACCTTTTTGTCCCTTCTCCATTCTGTCAACCACTTGTCATATGAAGCTTCAATAATGATTTTTGGAAGTTATTCCCAGAATTATTTCTTCATGTTACACAGCATGCAAGCTGGGCTACCAACTAACTAGTGTTCAGGGCCGTTTTTAAGGCAGGGCTAAAGGGGAAGCTGCCCTGGGCCCCTCATTGTTATGGGCCCAGCGGCATTGATATGTATATAGAGGCGGCATTCATATGTATATTATGACCCCCCTGAGGTCATATCCACCATCACTTCTGCTCAATGCTGGCCACTGGGGAGGTAAAGGGGCATGATTGAAAGTTCTGCCTACAGCCTGTTCTGCAAAGGTAAGCAAATTGGAGGTGGAATCCTTTTTCAAAATAACATGGTGCCACAGCACTGAGTTTTGGTGGATGTGAATACACACATCTCAGCAGCAGGGCTACCATCAGGGGGGTGCAGGCATTACACCTGTAAGGGGCCTGATGGTCCCCAGGGAACCCGCCCCCTCCCCCGTTTTTTGTCTGTCTGACTTTAGCAACTCGCGGCAGGAGATAGAAGAGAAGACTTGACTTTGTTTTGTCGTGTTTTTCATCCCCCCCCCCGCTTACCATCTTGCGGCAGGAGAGAGAAGGGCCCTGTTCAGCAGATGTGAGAGGGTGTCATTAACCACTTCCCTACCGGCCCATAGTAAAATGACGTCCACAAAGAACCTCTGCCGTTCTGAGTGGACGTCATATGACGTCCTGGGCTTTGTGGGGGGATATCTGAATGATGCCTGCAGCTAGAGGCATCATTCAGATATCCTTCTAAACTGCCGGCGATTCTGCACAACGTAAGAACGATCATAGTGGCGGTTCGCCGCTAGATCGTTCTTACAGGCGGCGGGAGGGGACATCCCCCCTCCCGCCGCCATCCGGTGCTTCTCCGGGCTCTCCAGTGCCATCGGGGGCCCGGAGAACGAATCGTCCGGCGCGCGCAGGAAGCATAGAGATGACTGGTGACCTCTATGACCGTCGGAGGACCCGGGCGCGATGTGATAACGTCACGCCCGGGTCCCCGTAAGTAAACAAAGCCGCGATTGCGGCTGCTAAGCAACAGCAAGCAAGAGATCTGTGAATTTTTTTCACCAATTTCATGCTTTCCAGCCTGGAGGAGAGATGTGGGGTCTTATTGACCCCGCATCTCTCCATAAAGAGTACCTGTCACACACATTCCTATTACAAGGGATGTTTACATTCCTTGTAATAGGAATAAAAGTGATCAAAAAAAAAGTGTTAAAAAAAGAAATAAATATATAAAAAAAAAAAAAAGAAATAAAATTTATTTTTTAACGCCCCTGTCCCCGGTAGCTTGCGCGCAGAAGCGAACGCACACGCAAGTCCCACCGACATATGTAAACGCCGTTTAACCACACATGTGAGGTATCGCCGCGTGCGTTAGAGTGCCAGCAACAAATTCTAGCACTAGATCTCCTCTGTAAATCTAAACTGGTAACCTGTAAAAATTTTCAAATCGTTGCCTATGGAGATTTTTAAGTACCGAAGTTTGGCGCCATTCCACGAGTGTGCGCAATTTTAAAGCGTGACATGTTAGGTATCTATTTACTCGGTGTAACATCATCTTTCCTATTTTACAAAAAAATTGGGCTAACTTTACTGTTTTTTAATTTTTTTAATTCATGAAACAATTTTTTTCCAAAAAAAAGGCGTTTGAAAAATTATTGCGCAAATACCGTGCAAGATAAAAGGTTTCAATGACCGTCGTTTTATTCCCTAGGGTGTCTGCTAAAAAAACATATATAATGTTTGGGGGTTCTGCGTAATTTTCTAGCAAAACAATTATGATTTGTACATGTAGGAGAGAAGTGCCAGAATAGGCCTGGTATGGATGGGTGTATAACTGCCCGGTATGGAAGAGGTTAA
Organism: Rana temporaria; assembly: GCF_905171775.1. Lineage (NCBI taxonomy): Eukaryota > Metazoa > Chordata > Amphibia > Anura > Ranidae > Rana > Rana temporaria. The sequence continues at coordinate 362,429,383 of NC_053489.1, forward strand.
CAATTAATGCCACTGATGTGTACCTACAAAAGAGGTACTAAGTAGCAGGGATGGACTGGCCATTGGGACTACAGGGAGTTTCCCGGTGGGCCGATGGCTTAGTGGGCCGGCTTCAGTGACAGTGGGCGGCCGCCCCCCTCTGCTCCTCTGTTTTTCCCTCCCTGCAGCACTCACCTCCTCTCCCTCCCTGCAGTGCTCACCTGGGGGGGGGGACAGAGAAGCAGGGGGAGGACCAGAGGAGCAGGGGGGATGGCAGAGGAGCATGGGGGGGACCAGAAGGAGCACGAGGGAGGGGACAGACAGCTGACTCAACAGCTATGGCCTGGGAGTTTCTCACTTCTGCCTAATATTGTCCCATGGGGGGCACCGAACTGATTCTTTGCCCGGGTGAAATAATGTCTAGCTTCCCCACTGGTACTGCCTATAATGCCCTGTACACACGATCGGTCAATCCGATGAGAACGGTCTGATGGATTTTTCCATCAGTTAACCGATGAAGCTGACTGATGGTCAGTCGTGCCTACACACCATCAGTTAAAAAAACAATCGTGTCAGAACACGGTGACGTAAAACACAATGACGTGCTGAAAAAAAACGAAGTTCAATGCTTCCAAGCATGCGTCGACTTGATTCTGAGCATGTGTAGATTTTTAACCGATGGACGTGCCTACAAACGATCGTTTTTTTTAATTTTAAACAAGTTTCACATTTTTTAAAAGATGGATAAATAACCGATGGGGCCCACACACGATCGGTTTGGTCTGATGAAAACGGTCCATCAGACCGTTCTCATCGGATTGACCGATCGTGTGTACGCGGCATAAGAGTACCAGTACCAGCCATTTTACTGTAATAAAGTAGAACGGCTAGTGGCTAGTGAAGGGGGAGAGGGGGCTTAGGTGGCTGGGGGGGGGGGGGGGGCGCGGTGGTGTCAGGAAAGCAATTTTGCTTGTGTCCCCGACACGAGAAATGTGAACAAGAAATGTGAACGCAGTCTAAATATCTCAGTTACATTGTTGGTCAGTATAAATCTTCTCATTATATTGGTGCTTGGTGTACAACCCTTTCATTCACACTAGTGGTCCCCCTTACACCGTTGCATTTGATGTGCGGTGACATGCAGGGACATCCAGTGAGATGCGATAATATGCAAACATGTTGCATACCACACATCTCTGGAACACAGAGAAACCGTGTTTTGGTATGAACATGACATATAGAACCTTCTAGACTGTAAGCTCTAATGAGCAGGGCCCTCTGATCCCTCCTGTATTGAATTGTATTGTGACCGTACTATCTTCCCTGATGTAAAGCACTGCACAAGCTGTTGCCGCTATATAAATCCTGTATAATAATATAGAAAACTATTGTTTTCTGTGGGTCATTGTAGTTACCTGCATTTATCCATGAGGAAAAAAAAGGTGCCAAATCCCAGTGATCTTCGATCTCTTCCATGGTGTTCAGGTAGATCTCCACCTCTCAAGGGTTGCCTACCCATGACTTAGGCTGGGTTCACACTACGGTTTTCCCATCCGTCGGCCGCATACGATTTCAGTATTGAAAACGTACGGGCCCGGACGGGAAAACGTAGAGATAGACAATGCATTGCAAATCGTATGCACTCGGATGCATCCGGGTGCGTACGATTTGCTGGCAAAACGTTTTTTAAGCGTACGCAAAACCGTGTTCAACCACGGTTTTGCGGTCGTTTTTAAAACAGTATGGCAAACGCATACGTTTTCCTTTAACATTAATGTTAATGGAAAACGCACATATGTGCGGTGCCATACGTTCCCGTCCGTTTCAGACGCATACGGTTTTTCATATAAATCATATGCGGCTGACGGACGGGAAAACCGTAGTGTGAACCCAGCCTTAGAGAGTCTGGAGGTAAACAGTTTCAGGTATTTTCTCTTTTTTTAAACCCCTTAATGCTTTATGACACTAAAATAATGGGTCCATCTTATATTTAACTGTTTCATGTTGTATTTTGGTTGTATTGTATTTAAAACATTAAAATATAGCTGAATACCAGTTTTTTTTCTTGTTTATTTCCTTTTTGCTGTGCTCAGCCAACTTGATCTCACAGCAGCTGTGCAACTCTGCCAAACTTTTCTTTTTCCAGTCATTATCATAGGCCAGGGAGGATCATGGACCAGGCTCTAAGGCCGCATTCATACCTGAGCGTAACGTTTTCTGTCTTTTTTTCCGGCGTTTTGTCACGCGTATTCAAACGCTCGTTGTTGCACTAGACGCTTGAATCGAGCGTTTCCATTAGTTTCTATGGGAATACAAACGTTCAGAAACACCCAAATCGGCCTGATTCGCGCGACAAAAAAGGGTCCAGAACTTGTTTGAGCTTCAGGCGTTCGGCTTCAGGCGTTTTGGAGTGGAGATGTGAACCATCTTCTTTGAGAATAATGTATTTTTTCCCCTCTAGCGTTTTATAGCTTCAGGCTTCAGGCTACAAAACCCTCAGGTGTGAATGCAGCCTAATGTGTAACTTTAGTGAAGTGTACAGAGATTCAATATCTGGCTGTGCTTTCTGATAAGGGTACCTAGTTCACCAGGCTGGTTAAATGGAATTATCTGGTAGGTTAATATAGGAATTGTGTATGTAGGCATTTGCCTGGATATCAGATGTAAGATATACTTTCACTTTAAAGGCAGGCATTGTTGTACAGACTTGAATGTAGCTCCAGAAGGATGCATCCCCTGAAAACCTGAAATCCATTTAACTACATACCCATGTAGAGTTATTTATTCCTGTCTTCAATGACACACTGCCTGTCACTTTTAATGCTTTGCACAATGTCACTTGTGTACCATTTCCCTGCCTGGGTTCTGATATCTATCAGAAGGTGTCACTAGAATAATGGAGCTTCTATTTTGAGTATCTGTGCCAGCATTGCATAGATGAGGAGGGAGGATTAAGGGGAGGCAGAGTCATGTGGGTCACCATTATGCTCTTACACACTGGGAGGGAGGCTTCGAAATGTCACTGCAAAACAGATTCTCTGGAGCAGATATAATGAACTCAGAGGGATTCTGTTTAATTAGTTGTATATTAACCACCTTCCCTCTTCGTGATACTATGCAAAGCGGAGTACTACAAATGCAAAGCCTTCTGCAGCCTTGGCCCTACTTAATGTTTTGTTGCTTCCTACAGGTGAAGCAGTAGGAGATACAATAGTATATTGCAGGGTAAATCCCAGTAGCGCCAACAGAATCGGGGGAGTTTGCCTTTGTCCTTTGCATTTAGGGCAATGATATGCAGCCTGTTCTCTAGGTCTCTGGAAATTCCTATATATATTAGCAGCTTCTCCTATTCAACTGTAGCACTAGCCCCGTAGGAGCTGCTGGTTTAGATTTGGGCCTTGCACGTTACCTCAATATTTGTTGTCTAGGGGAAGAAAGTCTGTAAGGAACTCCAATGTCCACATGAGACGTTAAACCTTAAGCTGTTAGGGGAGAAGGGGGAAGTTCAGGTGCACAGTACAGGTCACTGAAGAAAAACTTCTAAGTCCCAATAGTCATTCTCCACTTTTTCTCAAGTGGGTATTGCTCACCCGGATAGGCCCCTCTCACCTGGCCTAGCAGCCGGAATGATGCACGGACAAAAATCAGCAACAGTCTCTGCCACAGACTGGTTATGAGCAAAACAAACAGTCCGGAATCCTCTGCCACAGGATTTTAACACCCAAACTTCCAGCCATACAGTTAAAGAGGCTTTAGGCCAACCCGGTGAAACTGTAGGGTAACTTGAGCTGTTAATCTCTCTTAATAGGGTCACCAGGCCTATCCCGAGACATTAGCCTTCCGCTTGGTCTCCTCCAGCTATGACTAAGCACTAGATCTTAGTGCGAAACACGTTAGCTGTACATCCCACTGTCTGGTGTGATTTGTAGTTTATCCTTTTTATCAATAAAGGCAACCGAAAAGGTTTTTCCTGAGTGCGGCTGTCCATACATTTTTTCTCTATTTTTGGTCTCCTACTGGGCAGGTCCTCCCCTGGTTTCCTCCATTAAATAGCTTCCTCTAGTAGACGGACAGCTTGGGATCTCTTTGTAGTTGTAGGCCCCAGCCAGGTTAGCTGGGCCTACTTGATAGAAAGGCAGCCTCGGCCCAACGTGGCCCGAGACTGAAAATCACAACGACACGTACCTTGCGCCAGGAGGGCCACAAGGCGAAGGGGCCCAAAAATTGGCGTCTGCCCCTTAAGTACCCTTCCCCAGAATGCCCAGCGAGGAGACCACTCCCACTGGGCTGTTCCCGGGAAAAGACACTGAATACACCATAGCCTGCCCATGTTCCAACATTGGCCTGTGGTGGTATCGCCACCTACAGGCAACAGTGGGAAAATCCTTTCAGGCACAGCCAGAACAGAGGCTGATTTAGCATAAATCATTAAAGTCTGAGCCAACTATCGGCCCAGGCACCCACTAAATTTAGCATAGCGCCTGATCAGTGGGAGCAGGGCGCTACACAACAGTACTAAAATCATGGCTTTTTGAATATTTTTTTGGTAAAACATTTATTGTTGAAAAAAAAAATATATATACTCAGTATTGAATACTAATATGGCCATTAAAGTGTATGTATAACCAACACTTTTCTGTTTTGATACAGCAGTAAATTTCCCTCTTCATCACTGAAACAGCTGTCCCCATTGGAAGGTACCACTAACCCCATGTTATGGTAACAACGCTAAAATTCCGCATCGTAAATCCACCAGTTGATGATTTAGCTGCCAAACAAAATATATTATTTTGGCTTCACACTGTCTGTACTGCTTGATATGAAAGGAACAACACTACAGCCTACAACTGTGATGAACACAGACACCATTGTGTTTACATCCTTCCTCTATTTGTCTACATTGAAAAACATAGCAAAAAGCATCAGGAAAAGGAACCCAAAATGTATTTGAAGGCTGTGTTTTTAACATCGCCCTTCCATTTCATGTTTTGCTACTGGATAAATTCTAAAAACAACCCAGAATGTTAAAGCTAGCACATCATAACATGCGTGTAATATCATTGTATGTGTGACTGCCCAGTGTGGGAACCACTGAAGATACTGGCCCTATGCCTCTACCACTGATAAGATGTGTACAGCAGAAAGACTGAAGCTACATGTGCAATTTCAGGTAGCACAATTGCACTCCTAAAATTTCTAGTAATTATTCATGAAAAGTAGATGTCAATACCTAAATATATGGGACAAATGGCTTCCTTTTTGAACAAAAATGTTTATTATATCAATGCTTTTTCTTTTCCAGTATTTACAGGGAATACTGCTGCCAATCATGAACTATTTGGCGTATCAATAACTTCCTGACAAAAAAGCTGTGCTTAAGTCTATTCCCTGAGACCGAGTTATTCCCCAAGTCATTGCATATTAGTGAAAGTGCCACCTACCTAGCCTTCACACTTTGGAAAAAGGAGTGCATGTGCATGCATGTTTAAAGTCTTACGTAATAGATAAGAACACTTCAAAAGTGACCCTGTCACACCTGAATTGAAAGAAAAAGTATCCTGTTAAAGAAGCTTAATACTTACCTGTCTGGTGAGCAGTGTGTTAGAATTGTATTCTCTATTTAGAAGCTTTCGGCTCTAGTACTATCTTACACTTTTGGTAGAGATAGGTCCCTGACCTCACGTTTCTCTATTGCAGTTAATCTGTACACATTAAGGCTGCCATACATTGTTAAAATTTCAGCTGCTTCATGCTGAATTCCAGCCGATTCAGGCAGAATGAAAGAAATGTATGCATGTAGGGCTAGCTTTAGTCAAAGACCTGCCCCAGCCTGTGACTGGACCGTAAAGGAGCAGCATCAAAACAAGTGGTTCATCAGTATGAAAACCCCACTTTCTCCTCCAGTGAGTAAACTGCTTGAATAAAGCTGGCCATATGTGGAGTGAATTTAGGTCGGTCCCTGATGATGAACCAGCTAAAATTAGATCCAACGAGTGGCCCTCTCAGCACCCTCCCGTTTGACATACTTTGATCTGAGAATCAAAGGATCCAGGCACAAAAAGTGTAGGCTAAATAAAAAAACAAGCTGTTGTTATGTATGAAGTACAGATATCTGGAACTTAATGGTAACAAGCTTGCTTTAAACCCCTTAACTTAGAGTTTGTTCTTTCTAAGTTTTAGACATGTATTCGTTTTTCACCAAATGACTTGCTTTCATAGTCTATGCCAACATATTACAGCCATGGCCAAAAGTTTTGCGAATTACACAAATCTTAATTTTCACAAAGTCTACTGCCTCAGTTTTTATGATGCCAATTTGCATATACCCCAGAATGTTATGAAGAGTGATCAAATGAATTACAATTAATTGCAAAGTCCCTCTTTGTCATGATAAATAACTTCATCCCATAAAAATCATTTCCTCTGCACTGGAGAAGAAGACTTCAGAGCGCCCAAGAAAGTCCAGCAAGCTCTAGGATCGTCTCCTACAGTTGATTCAGTTGCTGGATTGGGGCACCACCAGTGCAGATCTTGCTCGGGAATGGCAGCAGGCAGGTGTGAGTGCATCTGCTACCATCAGTCCTGTGTCATGTCATCAGTAAAGCATCCTGAGACCATTCATGTGTGTGGGTGCTTCTCAGCCAAGGGAGTGGGTTCACTCACAATTTTGCCTAAGAACACAGCCATGAATAAAGAATGGTACAAAAACATCCTCCAAGATCAACTTTTCCCAACCATCCAAGAACAGTTTGGTAATGAACAATGCCTTTCCAGCATGATGGCGCACCCTGCCATAAGACGAAAGTCATAACTAAGTGGCTTGGGGAACAAAACATCAATATTTTGGGTCCATGGGCAGGAAATTTCCCAGATCTGAATCCAATTGAGAACTTGTGGTCAATACTCAAGAGGCAGGTGAACAAAAAAAAACCACAAATTCTGACAACCACCAAACATTGGTTATGCAAGAATGGACTGCCACCAGTCAGGATGTGGCTCAGAAGTTGATTGACAGCATACCGGGGCGAATTGCAGAGATATTAGAAAAAAAGGAGTCAACACTGCAAATAGTGACTGTTTAAATAAACTTAATGTAATTGTCAATAAAAACCATTTACACTTAAGACATGCTTGTAATTATACTTCAGTACACCATAGTAAAATCAGACAAAAAGATCTAAAAGCACTGAAGCAGCAGAATTTGTGAAAGTTTATATTTGTGTCATTCTCAAAACTTTTGGCCACAGTTTGAGACCGATAGGATCTTCATTTTGTAACAGATATGGATTCATATATTTTATTTATAGGTATTATTAGGAAGATCGAATAAACATTTTGAATAAAACAAAGTGATTTTTGTCAAGTGCAGTGTTTAGGTTGAGCAGCCCTAGACATTTATCCCAAAAATATAATCGACACAGTTTTCTGATTACAAGGATACCACATAATGAGAATTTTTGCTTAGTGAAATAATGAGGCACAAAATCAAAGTTTGCTTTTTCATTTATGAAAGCTTTTTTCCCTTTTAACATTACATTGTTCACAGCTTAAAATAATCTGTTTGCATAAATTGTTAGTGCAGCAAGAAGATAAGAAGTAGAGTCTGGACTGAGCAGATGGCAATTGACATAACAGCATTGTCATGCAGAGACTTGCATGAAAACGTCATACTTTAATGAGCGCAAACGTCATTTGAAGCATTTGATATGTTCAGTGGGTCCAATGGGTTAATGAAAAGGGGGTTGTTGTTATATATATATATATAATTGTGATACAGGCTACTTCTCCAGAGTAGCTTGGAGTAATTAAAAGGTCACCAATTGAGGCGTTAGTGCTGGACCATGGTAGTCACAAAAAGTGCCAGGTGGCAGTGGCAAAGAGGTGTCTTTTTCCTGTATAGATAATGGTTACACATTTTTCCCATCATAAATAGAAAGTCAGTTAACTCATACTGTAATAAGATTATTAATACATCGTCAGGATATTCTAAGCCAGGTTGTTACCAATAAAACAAGATAATGTTCAGTGTAAAATGGGTTACCATTACCCTCCTGGTAATTTGGATATATAACGTATTTATTGGCGCTGCCTCGGAGGGGACAGGGAGGGGACGGGACGAATGCCATCAGATTACATACAGGAGAATATCCTGTTTACTCTGTAGAGTCTGTAATAGGAAGTCCTGTCTCCTGGGCTGCCATTGGACAACTGTTCTGTCTCTCAAAGGAGGCGGGACTCTGTATTAAAGGGGCCGCTGAGTAAACAGGAGATTCTCCTGTATAACCTGTTGGCGCTCGTCCCGCCCATCCCCTCCGAGGCTGCAGATGGGCATGGATCAGGTTGCACTGATGGCAATGTTAACCAGTTAAGGACCAGCTCCTGTAGATTTACATCGGCAGAATGGCAGGGTTGGACAGAGTAACGTATATTTACGTCACTTTGAAATGCCCGCCGTGCCGGGCATGCGCCCCTGCCACGAGCTTGAAGGGGTTAAGTGTGTCCTAGGGAGTGATTCTAACTGTTAGGGGGCATGGCTACGATTGACACGTCACTGATCGCTGCTCCCGATGAGAGGGAGCAGACGATCAGTGACAGTGTCACTAGGCAGAACAGGGAGATGCATGTTTACACTTGCCTCTCCCCATTCTGCAGCTCTGTGACCCGATCGCGGGACACCGGCAGACATCGAGTCCGCGGGTCTCGCAGGCACGGTCACAGAGCTGCAGAATAGGGAGAGGCAAGTGTAAACATGCATCTCCCTGTTCTGCCTAGTGACACTGTCACTGATCGTCTGCTCCCTCTCATCGGGAGCAGCGATCAGTGATGTGTCAATCGTAGCCACGCCCCCTAACAGTTAGAATCACTCCCTAGGACACACTTATAGCAATGATCGCTGTAAAAATTACAATGGTCTCAAAAGTGTGTCAAAAGTGTCCGATGTGTCTGCCATAAAGTCGCAGTGATGATAAAAATCGCAGATCACAGTCATTACTAGTAAAAAATAATAATAATAATAATAATAATTAAAATGCCATAAAACTATCCCCTATTTTGTAGACACTGTGGGGCAGATCCACGTACATCGGCGCATATATAGGCCGGCGTAGCGCATCTCATTTACGTTACGTCGGCTCAACTTAGAGAGGCAAGTGCCATATCCTCAGAGTATTTGCGCCCGACGATGCGCCGGCGCAACGTAAATTCCTGGGCGTAAGCCGGCGTAATTGAAAGTAGGAAGGAAGTGGGCGTGTTCCATTGAAATGAGCCGTGACCCCATGCAAATGAAGGGCCGAACGGACGGCCCATGCGCCGTGACGCTGACTATGTTCAGCGCCTCTCTGCGCATGCTCAGAACTCGGCCCGGCATAATCAGTGAGATAGGAGCTAGGCCTGGCGTAATTAGTGAGATACGCCCAAGGCATAAATACGCCCAGACATGCGCCCGTCCAGTGCAAAAGTACATCCTGTTGTTTCCCCCCCTGAAGCAAGGTGCTTTTGTTCTTTTTTGTGCAGGTGATTGAGCTAGAGCCATGTCTGCTCCAGCAGCACGGAAGAAGCGAAAGCTCAATTATAGCCCACAGGAGAGGGCTATCATTATCAGGGCCATGTCCCAGAATCATCGGTATCTCCATGGGGCAGAGAGTGCCAACATCACCCAGGCCAGGAGGAGGGAGATCCTGGCACAGATTGCAGATGATGTGAATGCATTGGGGAGTGAGGCCAGGACCCCCAATGAGATATTAAAGAAGATTAATGATCTGTGGCACGTGGTTCGAGGTAAGCTGGCCAGGATGACCACTCATGCCAGGGGCACTGGAGGGGGACCAGCAGCTACTGAGACGCTCACTGCTGAGGAGCGTGTGGTTGCCCAGTGCCTCCACAGGCATCAAGTGGAGGGAGTTTTTGTCTTTGACTCCATTGAGGAGGCCTTGAGGACAGGTAAGTGTGTTTTATTTCCTATCTGGTGTGTAGCATGTGTGGGGGTGGAAGGGAACATGTGACAAGTGTGTGGATCCTCCAACAGATGTGCAGGAGGGTGCTGGGCCATCTGGCCAGTCCACACCATCCCCTGGACATCAGGCTGCCTCTGACCACCTGGCAAGCCCGGAGTCCTCAGTGGAAGGGAGTGGCCACAGGAGGAGGAGGAGGTCACCAGTGGCAATGAGGTCAGGCTCCATTTGGAGGAGTCTCCCCCTGTTGCTGGCACCAGTGAACCCACCATCAGGGGTAGCCCCTCCCACTTCTCTCCGAACAGGGCTTCCCCCCCAAGGGTCTCCCCTTCTCCCAGGCCCCAAGCCACATCTGGACCCAGGAAGGTGACCAGGAAGACAAGGGGGTGGCAGACGTTCTTCCTGAACACCTGAGGAGGGACCAGGCCCGCCAGACCCGCCATCTGGGTGAGGTTGTCCATAGTATGGACCGCATGGCCCAAAGCATGAAGGAAGCTGTGGAGGATATGGGCTGCAACTCCTCAGCTGTGGTCACATGCCTGGCTGCTGTACAGACCACCACAGCAGGTGTGGGTGAGGAGGTACAAGCCCTGACAGAGGCTGTCAGGGAGAATACTGCAGCCATCCAGGTGGGGGTGAGGCTGCAGGAGGACACCAATGCCGTCCTCACCCGCATCGCCCTGGCCTTGGAGGGCAGGCCACCAGGGGATGCTCCTCCTTTTGAATCCCCCCCCCAATGAGTCTCCCCTGAGGAGCCGGGGCCGTGGCCACCGCAGGCGCGGGGCACGTCAGCGGCGTTAATTTTTTTGGTTTCTTTTTATGTTTGACTCAGGTGATGAGTGTTTTATGTTTAGTTTTATATTATACTCAGGTTATGAGTTTTTTTATAATTTTGGTAGCCCAAGCACACGGTTAGTAGTGCAGGCTACAGTGTGAATGGTGTATGAATGTGGGGGTGACATTCCTGCTGGAAAAGGGATGTCACCCTCGGTTGTTGGGGAGAAGGGATCCCCAGGACCAGGGAGAAGTGATCCCCAGGTCCGTGTGAATGGTGTATGAATGTTCAGCAACATAATTGGAGCCTTGGCGCAGCGTTGCTGCTCCCAAGTCCTGATTGGTGGACTTGGGCTAATCCAATTTGATGAGGATGTGGGGTGTGTGTGCTAGGGACCACAGTGGTGTGCATGTGTGCATTCTGCTTGTGCCATGAAGAATGTGTGGGCTTAACGTGCATAGATGCCTACTGTGAGGCATCTCCTGACTGCTCTTCCCTCAGAAGATGGGGTAGCCTCGGTTAGGGGGGGATTGTCTGGTTCGGGGGTCAGGTCATCACGTAGGTCAATCTCCAGGCCCTTTCTCATGGCAAAGTTGTGCAGCATGCAACATGCACCGATGATCTGGCACACAAAGTTTGGGGAATACAACAGGGCCCCCCCAGACTTATCCAGGCATCGGAAACTGGACTCCACCACTCCACGGGTACGTGCGTGTGCATCATTGTATCTTTGCTCTCCTGGGGTTTCAGGATTCCAGGATGGAGTCATGAGATGGGGTCCAAGTGCATATGCAGTCACCTGGAAGGGAAAAGACAGGAGGATGTTAGTCGTGCATGTGCCCCTCGTGATGTCTGCATCATGGGGGCGGACAGTCATGCCTGACACCAATGTCACTCACCAACCAGCCATACACGTTCTGTTCAAATTCTCTTGGGATGGGGCTTTGACGGTATATGTAGCTGTCGTGGCTGGACCCTGGGTGTTTGGCACGGATGCGCCATATGAGGCATTGGGCATCGGCTATCACCTGTACGTTGATGAAATGCCAGTGCTTTCGATTACGGTATATGTGCTCTGTGGCACGGGGGGGCTGTAGTGCCACATGTGTGCAATCAATGGCCCCCACGGTGCGTGGGAATCCTGCAATTCTGACGAAATCCCGCATTGCCTTCACCCGCAGATGCTCCTGGGTGGGTCTGATGATTTGGTTGGCCATGCGTCTGAGGATTGCGGGGACAACCTGGTGCACACATCTGCTAATGGAGGATTGTGCCATCCCAGCCACAACTCCACTGGTACGCTGGAACGAGCCACTGGCAAGGAAATGGAGTGTTGCCAGTACCTTGACCAGTGGCTCCACTGCATGTGAGCGGTGTGTCTGGCTGGTGATGTCATCTTTCCGGGTTTTGGCTAATTCCATGATGGCAGTAGGGCTGAATCTGAAGATTTATTGTAGGGAGGGGTCTGCACTGTCCAGAGGTGCAGTCTAATGTAAAGGGGTGCAGTGTAATATAGGGGTCCAGAAGTGCAGTGTAATGTAAAGGGGTCCAGTGGTGCAGGGTGCTGTCTAATGTAAAGGGGTCCAGTGGTGCAGGGTGCTGTGTAATGTAAAGGGGTCCAGAGGTGCAGGGTGCTGTGTAATGTAAAGGGGTATAGTGATGAAGGGTGCTGTGTAATGTAAAAGGGTCCAGTGATGCAGGGTGCTGTGTAATGTAAAGGGGTGCAGTGTAATGTAAAGCGGTCCAGAGGTGAAGTCTAATGTAAAGGGGTACAGTGTAATGTATATAGGTCCAGAGGTGCAGGGTGCTGTGTAATGTAAAGGGGTCCAGTGATGCAGGGTGCTGTGTAATGTAAAGGGGTCCAGAGTGCTGTGTAATGTAAAGGGGTCCAGTGATGCAGGGTGCTGTGTAATGTTAAGGGGTCCAGAGGTGCAGAGTGCTGTGTAATGTAAAGGGGTCCAGATGTGCAGTTGTGGAGAGGGGGGTACACAGTAGTGACAAAGAGATATTGAAGGATGCAGGCGGCACAGTGAGATGTTTTTACATTTTACCGTGGGGGGGTGCCAGATATGGGATCCGCCCCGGGTGCCAAATGCTCTAGGTACACCCCTGTTCCCGCCTTCTGGAACCTGCAGCGCCTATGATGGACGTCCCACTGCTCCAATCCGGGCCCGCGGGACGTCCATCATAGGCGCCGCAAGCTCAGAAGGCGGGAATTACAATGGCGCGCTGTGATATCGGTTCAGCGGCTCTCCTCCTCTGCTCCTGAGGGCTGCATGATGCATCTGTATGACAGCAGGATCACCTCTGGCACCCCACATCCCAGCTCCCTGCTCCTTTCGGCTCTCCTTGCCTTCTCAGCTCCTGAGTCCTGAGCCTTCTCGAGTCCTCTGGCTACATCTCTACCACGGTTAAGGTAGGTCACTCACTCAGTGTTAGTGTATGTAGGTCAGGTCAGTGTTAGTGTATGTAGGTCAGGTCAGTGATTGTGTATGTAGGTCAGGTCAGTGATTGTGTATGTAGGTCAGGTCAGTGTAGTGTAGTCAGGTCAAGATGGTCAGGTGAGGGTGGTCAGGTCAGTGTAGTGTGGTCAGGTCAGTGTAGTGTAGTCAGGTCAGTGTGGTCAGGTCAGGTCAGTGTGGTCAGGTCAGGGTGGTCAGGTCAGTGTAGTGTAGTCAGGTCAGTGTGGTCAAGTCAGGTCAGTGTGGTCAGGTCAGTGTAGTCAGGTCAGTGTGGTCAGGTCAGTGTAGTGTAGTCAGGTCAGTGTGGTCAAGTCAGGTCAGGTCAGTGTAGTGTAGTCAGTGTAGTGTGGTCAGGTCAGTGTAGTGTGGTCAGGTCAGTGTAGTCAGGTCAGGTCAGTGTAGTCAGGTCAGGTCAGTGTAGTCAGGTCAGTGTAGTGTAGTCAGGTCAGTGTAGTCAGGTCAGTGTGGTCAGGTCAGTGTAGTCAAGTCAGGACAGGTCAGTGTAGTCAAGTCAGGACAGGTCAGTGTAGTCAAGTCAGGACAGGTCAGTGTAGTCAAGTCAGGACAGGTCAGTGTAGTCAAGTCAGGACAGGTCAGTGTAGTCAGGTCAGTGTTAGTGTATGCAGGTTATGTCAGGGTGTGTGTGTGCTGACACACACTCACGTAGGTCAGGGTATGTGTCAGGTAGGTCACCCTGCGCCACTACACCGACAGCACACCGCCCCCCCCCCCCCCTGGTGCCAGCTTGGCTTCGGGCTGAAGCCCCTGGTCTTTTTGGCACCTAGCAACGCCCCTGCATGACACCCAGAGGCAAGGGCATTATGGGACTTGTAGTTTTGCAACAGCTGGAAACCGGCTAATTGCATATCCCTGCTCCACACTTAATCCAGAGGAAGGCAAAAAACCCCAGCAAAGCATGATCCACTTTTCTTTAGCGGGGGAAAGAATTCCTTCCTGATCCCCTAAAAAGCAATTGGATATTCCCTCAATCAACTTTACTTATAAATGTGAGTATCCAGTTATTTTATGTACATTTAGGAAAGAATCCAGGCCTTTTTTTCCCCCTTTACAAACGGTCCAGGCCTTTTTTTTAAAAGCAATCTACTGAGCTAGCCAGGACCAGCTCTAGTCCACATTTTCACACCTTTCCGTATTTGGAGATTAATAGCTAGATTCACGTAGGGCGTTTGAGCCGGCGTAGCGTATCGTATTTACCCTACGCCGCCGTAAGTTAGAGAGGCAAGTGCTGTATTCACAAAGCACTTGCGCCCTAAGTTACGGCGGAATTACTAACTTACAACTGTGGGAATTAATGGTGTGTCACAATGACAACGCCTTCCACTTCACAATTATGTGTCACTTTGTGTTGGTCTATCACATAAAATCCTAATAAAATACATTTACGTTTTAGGTGATAACATGACAAAATGTGGAAAAGGGGTATGAATACTTTTTTAAGGCACAGTAAGCCTACAAGCCTTTTTTTTTTTTTTTTATTCACAATTACGGGCATTTGTGGAGTGCTAGAAAAATAAATGCAATGGCCTCTTTCTCTATTTTCTAGCAGTTCCTGGTTAAAGAAGATTTTCAGAATATGTAAATCTTCTTGCACCCATGACTACCATGGTGGAGTTCCCTTTGTCAACAAATTTAAATTAGTGGCCCCAAAAAAATTGACTTCCATTAAGCTTACTCCCTTTTAACTGCAAAGTTACAAATCATATAAAACTCTGGGTCAGCCCAGCATTCATTTGTGGCAAATGTAACAACTGGTGTGCCTTGCTGCTCTCATTAACAGGCAGTGGCGGTGCGTCCATAGAGGGCGCAGGAGCGCCGCCCCCTCTCGCTCCTGCACCGCCACTGAAAAACAATACATAGATTCATGCATTGCATGAATCTATGTATTGTCGCTGCTGCCCACTATTCAGATAGCCGGCCCCCTGGTGAGCGTGGCATCTGAATAACAGCAGCTGGTTGGCTGTGGAAGTGTCTATCAGAGCCTAGGCTTTCCGATTACAGCCTGAGGGCTGTAATCGGCTTCCAAATAGTTAACCAGGGGACGCACGGGGTGTGCGTTCCCTGGTTAACACTGACACACATCTCAGCCAATCAGGTTCACTGCATCTGGTTACCGGTAACCTGATTGGCTGAAGCGACATCGAGGGCGGGACTACTTCAAGGGATCGTTGAGGAGGATCCGAGGATGGCTGACCGAGAAAGGTAAGTGCTAGGCAGGGGGGGGGGGGGCAATCTGGCGGCATTTTAGGGGCAAACTGGTGGCAATTGATGGGCACAGTGGCGACAATGGCATGGCACAGTGGCTGCGTTTGGCATGGCACAGTGGCGACAATTGATGGCACAGTGGCTGCGTTTGGCGTGGCAACAGATGGCATGGCACAGTGGCGACAGTTGATGGACAAAGTGGCGTCAATGGCATCAGTGGCAACAATTGATGGCACAGTGGCTGCGTTTGATGGCATGGCACAATGGCGACAATTGATGGGCACAGTGGCTGCGTTTGATGGCATGGCACAGTGGCTGCGTTTGATGACATGGCACAGTGGCGACCATTTTATGGCACAGTGGCGACAATTTTATGGCACAGTGGCTGCGTTTGATGAGCACAGTGGTCGCAATTGATGGGCACAGTAAGGCTGCAATTGATGTGTTTTTTTTTTCAGGGACCGGCCAAGATTTGAACCACATATGGGCAGGCTGAATCTACTCAAGTTGATTGATCAATCAACTTGGGTACAACCAGCATGTCAGATTGTTCATGGGATTATTGCCAGCGTATATAGGGCTGGATTCAGGTAGATCTGCGCATTTTTACGGCGGCGCAGCGTATCGTATTTACGCTACGCCGCCATAAGTCAGAGAGGTAAGTGCTGTATTCACAAAGCACTTGCCTCCTAAGTTACGGCGGCGTAGCGTAAATGGGGCCGGCATAAGCGTGCCTAATTTAAATGAGGATGAGGGGGCGTGTTTTATGTTAATTATTGGTGACCCGACATGATTGACCTTTTGTACGAACGGCGCATGCGCCGTCCGTGGAATTTGCCAGTGTGCATGGCTCCAAACTACGCCGCAAGGACGTCATTGGTTAGGACGTGAACGTAAATTATGTCGAGCCCCATTCACGGACGAGTTACGCAAACAACGTAAAATTTTGAAATTTCGACGCGGGAACGACGGCCATACTTAACATTGGCTACGCCACCTAGGGGGCAGCTTTATCTTTACGCGGCGTATCTCTTACGGAAACGGCGTATCTTTACTGCGATGGGCAAGCGTACGTTCGTGAATCGGCGTATCTAGTCATTTACATATTCTACACGGAAAACAACGGAAGCGCCACCTAGCGGCCAGCGGAAAAATTGCACCCTAAGATACGACGGTGCAGGCCGTCGTATCTTAGCTAGATTTAAGTGTATCTCAGTTTGAGCATACACTTAAACTTACGACGGGGTGAGATTCCGAGTTACGTCGGCGTATCTACTGATACGCCGGCGTAACTCTTTGTGAATCCGGCCCATAGTCGCTAGCATTAACCTCCCTGGCGGTATCCCCGAGCGTGACTCGGGGTGGATTTTTAATGCCAGGATCGGTATCCCCGAGTCACGCTCGGGGTAGCTGTGCAGAGTGTGCAGCGGCGCGGCTTACCTGCTCGCAGCATCCACAGACAAGTTACTTACCTTGTCCCTGGATCCAGCGATGCATCTCCGCTGTGTGAGCGAGCGGGTCCTCGCTCGATTCACAGTGTCCCCGTGTGCCGCCGATCTCCGTTCCATGCGACGTTTCGACGCACGGTGGCGGAGAACGGCGCCAAATTCAAAAAAGTAAACAAACACATTACATACAGTATAATGGAATCTTATAGATTACAGTACTGTATGTAAAGAATACACACACCCCTTGTCCCTAGTGGTCTGTCCAGTGCCCTACATGTCATTTTGTATAATACAAACTGTTCTTTCTGCCTGAAAACTGTAGATTGTCCAAAAGTGTCCCTTTATGTCAAAAATGGTTTTAGAGCAGCTAGAAAACAGCGATAATAAATTATAATCACTTGCAGAATTGTGCGATAGCGATTTGTGGGGAAATTCGTCATAAAAAAATAAAAGTAATGACAGCGACAATTCTGCAACTGAGCAAATTTCAGTGATTTTGAGTTGATTACATTATTGAATAATTTTTTTTATAATTATATTATTATTTGTTATAATTATTTATAATTATTTATTATATTATAATTTATTATTTTGTTTTTAAAAAAAAATCATACCCGGGATGCCTACTAGACTCTTGTTTGGTCAGATTTAAATGAGTTATTCCTAAGAACTACAGGCCTACAGTATAAAACGCCAAATTTCCTTGCAAAATAATTGTACCGCTTTTGGTACGTAATTCCAGACAGAATCATACCGCCAGGGAGGTTAATCACTGTGTTTTCTTATGGCCGGAATGTCCCCCCTGCAAGGAGAACACGGTGGTTGATTTACTAAAACTAGAGAGTGCAAAATCTGGTGCAGCTGTGCATGGTATCCATTCAGCTTTAACTTCAGTTTGTTCATATAAGCTTTAGCAAAAAATCCTGGAAGCTCCATCTATGACTTATTGCTTTTGCTTCAAACTGCCGTAGCTTTTAAAAGCTAGTCAAAAGCCAGAAAAGCTACTGGATTTTCATATCTCAAGAAGTTTGCACTTGAGTTCCCATGTCCACCCACCTGCTACTTTAATTATGATTTGGTTTTCTTTATGGAGCATGCTTTAGGAGAAATAAGACACTGGGCTGCGGAATGAAGCGATTTCACTCCCCCCTGTCAGTCCGCAATTTCTGAGACACCTGTGCAGGTTTATGCACAAATGTCAATGTAGATCGCAGCCCGAAATCGTAAAAAGTAGTACAGAAACTATTTTTTTAAATCGGTGCAGCACAGCAGATGCGCCATCGCACCGATTAGGACGGAGCCATTGCTGGCAATTGCCAGCAAATGCAACCGATTTGACATGTCAAATCGTACCAATGTGAACCAGGGCTCAGTCATTTTTTCATCTTTCCATCTATTAAGTCTTCTGCCCTTGCTGTTTTAACTTCGGATAATATATATTTTTTTAATGCCAGTAAATACCTTGTATAGTTTGCTTCCTTTCTGTAGCGATACCCCCTCAGGAGCCGCTGGTTGTTGTTGGGATCGGCCTATTAAGTTACCTCTCAGGCCGCGTACACACGGTCGATCCAAACCGATGAGAATGGTCCGACGGACCGTTTTCATCGGTTCAGCGCTGAAGTGGCCTGATGGTCTGATGTGCGTACACACCATCAGTTCAAAAACCGATCGGGTCAGAACGCGGTGACGTAAAACACACGACGTGCTGAAAAAAACGAAGTTCAATGCTTCCAAGCATGCGTCGACTTGATTCTGAGCATGCGCGGGTTTTGAACCGATGCTTTTGTGTACTAACCATCGGGCAGCGGTCCATCGGTTCGATTTTAATGCAAGTTCGAAAATTTTTGACCGAAGGACAACGGACCGATGGGCCGTACACACGGTCGGTTTGGACCGATGAAACTGGACTGCATGCCGTTTTCATCGGTTAGGACCGACCGTGTGTACGCGGCCGTAGTATTGTCTAGGGGTGTAGTTGATGAGTAGAGTAGTGAGCGAATGTCCAGTCAATCAAAGAAGGTTTTCAAATGCTTTATTTTCGGCCCAACATAGCCAACATCAACATGAGGTAGGGAGAAAAGGTTGATGAAGCGATAGAGAACTTTGCAGTATCAGGCCTGGATATGAAAGGAGCAATCCTGCTCTCAACAGCACAGTAGTAGTAGTTACAGTTCGTCGCCACTCTAGCCAGAGTGGGTAAAGCACCCCCGGACAGACTCCTCCCACGAGCCTGGCAGCCTAAAGAAAATTCGAACATGCATCAATTTTTTATGTCGTTTTTCAAAATGTCATTTTTTTGTCATAAAAAATGACCGTGTGTAGGCTAAAACGACGTTTAAAACGACGTTTTTAAACCCGAGCATGCTCAGAAGCAAGTTATGACGCAAGCTTGAATGGAACAGAGTGCCGCCGTACGTGCTGAACGTAACCACGCTTTGCTAGAGCATTTAAAAAAAACGATGGTGTGTAGGCAACATAGTTTTTTAAAATTAAGTTTAAAATTTTTTAATCACTGGGGCCCCTTTCAGCAACATGGAGCTCTGCGTAGCATGCGTCCCCGGCCTGGTAGGCCATCACCGGGGTCCGTTGGGTGCACACATCCTAAAGGTGGGTGCCGCACCTGGAACCCGCGAAGAACCTCACAAAATGGCGTCTGCCACAGATATACTCTCCCCCAGCATGCCCTGCGAGGGAAAACTCCTCTAATTGGCTGCTGGGAAAAAGACTTCTCCTGGGTAGTAAGTCATTTTTAATCTCAAAATCAAGGCTTCCAGGTCGTGGGTCTTTACCAATTCGAAACTAAAAAGTTTTTTTGGGCAGTGATTCGTGTTAAAAGGGGCTTGATTGGGGAGGCCTAAAGAGTTGTTAGCGCATTGCGTGAGGAGTCTTGATACTTTGCTCGAGAATCCCAACGAGATGTTGTTACATAGCTCTTGGGATGGCACAATGTGTGGCTGGATCTTTTAGGGGCACAAAGTTCCTTCATAACTTTGAACAATTCAGATTGCTTGTTGTTTGCTTTCCTAATCCGTGTCTGGAGGAACGTTCGTTTTGCTGAACAGATACTTTTAGCATAGCTTTTACTAACGATTTTATATGCCGCAAGATCTTTGGCAGATCTGGTTTTAAGCCATTTTCTTTTGTGACAACGGCAGATGGTTTTATTGAGATGGAGAGAATCGTTATACCAGGGTCTAGATTTGGTCTAGGTCTGTTTTTATGGATAGTCAGAGGAGCTAGGATGTTAAGTGTAGTAGTTAGTTTTTGTTCGAATAGTGAAATAGCCTTTTCCAGCGAGTTTGTGTCCCGTTCTGGGTCGTCCAGCGTGGCTTCTTTGCGGTCCAGGCGGGTTGACAAAACGTGCTGTTTTTGATAAGTTTGGGAAAATGAATTTGTGGTAATCTTTTTCAGATTTCAACTAAGGGGGCTGAAGTCATTGGGTTTTTTGGCATAGGGGAGCGTGGGACAAAGTCGGGAAATTTGCAGCTCACCATTTTATGGTCAGACCAGGGGATGTCGGTGATAGTAAGATCCTCATGGGCGCAGTTTAATGTGAATAAGGCGTCAAGCCGATGACCTTTGTTATGTGTGGCTCCATTGACGAGTTGGGAAAAACCAAGTTCTGTCATATCCTGTAGAAGGAGGTTGGCGTTGGAGGCCGAGGGACATTCCAGCCAATAGTTTAGATCGCCTTGGACTATAATCCTGTGGTTAGTGCCTGTAGAATGTAGGCATTGAAGTCTGCAATAAAAGTGGCATCTCCTAAACCTGGAGAGTGGTAAATGGTAAGGAGGACTACACTGTTGTTGTTGTCGATCAGGCATCGGGTAGCCAGCGCTTCAAAAGGAGGAAGCATAGGGGGATGGACAGTTCGGTACATACAATGGATTGGTCGAAAAATGACTGCGACCCCGCCGCCCCTGCGGGAGCCTGGGCGGTTTTTAGTGATAATGTTGTACCCCTCTGGTAGCATGTCATCCAAAAGGGCCGGGTAGTCGGCTTTGAACCATGTTTCGGTGATGGATATAATATGAGGATGCAACCGAGAAACGAAGGATTCTATGTCGTGTCGGTTTTTCCCGGCTGACCGTACGTTAAGGTGTGCTAGATGTAAGAGATCGACTGATTTTGGGATGACTCTTCGGTTACTTGTTTGTGCCGTAGTGGGGCATCTAACTTTCCCTATGCCTTCAGAAGCACAGAGGGTGGAGATGTGCAAGGGTAGTAGGGTCATGTGATTATTCAACAGTCGTAGTTGACTAAAGTCATAATGCAATTTACCTTTGTGTATCTGGGTTACGCAACAGGATGGTGGCTGTAAGTCCTGGCAAGGTACACCGAGGGCAGTATAAGCAATATAGTGGGCTGAAGGCTGTACCGGCTGGGCCCGGAGGGGCACAGAGGGGCTCGCCTCTGGCGAGCGCGGCGGCGCCATTTTATGGCAGAGATCCGAGTCCTGATTGGCAGGCGTCCTGGTTGCCTGGGTAACCCTCTTCATATGCACAGCGCTGCCACCAAGGGAGACGCAGCGGCAGCGGGGGGAGACCAGGAGAAAGCTGGGGTGAAATAGCAGCAGATGTCAGCAGGAAACAGAAATCTTTTAAAACAGAAGTCCAGCACAGCAGGTAAAAAGTCACTGTTTGTCAGGAGGGCATCTGCGCCATTTTATGGCCGGGAGCCGAGTCCTGATTGGCACAGCAGGTAAAAAGTCACTGGTACCTGTCAATGTCCCGGTCACCAGATCCCCGATGGTTCGTTCAAGCCCTGTTGGACAACTTGCCTCCGGGTTCTCCTCGAGCCGACCCCCCATCGAATGGCATTCAGCCTGGGATCTCCTCAATAGAGCTGGGGACCCAGTAAATCACTGGGGCCCCTCCGCGTAGCATGCGACCCTGGCCTGGTAGGCCATCACCGAGGTCCGTTGGATGTGCACACCCTAAAGGTGGGTGCCGCACCTGGAACCTGGAACCCGCGAAGAACCTCACAAAATGGCGTCTGCCACAGATATACTCTCCCCCAGCATGCCCCACGAGGGAAAACTCCTCTAATTGGCTGCTGGGAAAAAGTGTCTCTGCCAGAACCCCTCTAGCGCCACCTGTCACCCAGGGGTGGAATCAGCACCCCTGGAGCGCAGACTGACCTACAGGACAGTTCAGGAATGACAGCAGCCCAGAATTTAGCAAATTGTGAATGGGACCAAAATAACTCTCCCATTCCCCACTAACTTTAGCGTAGTGCCCATACTGAAAGTAAGGGGGCGCTACATTTATTTTCTGGTAATTTGCCTAGGCGAGTGACATCATGTACAGCTCTCTCTCTCTCTCTCTCTCACTCTCGTGAGAATTTTCCAGCAAGGAAGGGAGGGCAGGAGAATGGAGGAGGGATGAGTCACAGAAGAGCCAAGGAGAGCTGGAGGGGTCTGGATGATGGCAGATATATGAGGAGACTGCAAAGATCCATATCTATTCATTGAGAGAGGAGAAATGTGCAGGCAAGCAGTGATGTGTGTATGTGTCTGTGTAAATCCAGAAAGTGAACAGCCAGCAGCTTCAGCTGCCCACAGTTAAAATAGTAGCAACCAGACTTAGGAAGATTTCTGCAGCATATTTGGCAAGTACAGAATCACATTATAAAATAATATGCAAAGTGGTTGGAGGGAAGCTTCAGAATGGGAAAGATGTTTTTATTATAAATTATGTGAACAGACTGTAGTTCCTCTTTAAAAAAATGATGGCCCGGATTCACATACCTGAGCACATCTTTATGCCGGCGTAGCGCATCTCATATGTGCTACGCCGACGTAACACAGAGAGGCAAGCCTAGTATTCACAAAGCACTTGCTCCCAACGTTGCGCCGGCGTAATGTAAATTCCTAGGCATAAGCCGGCCTAATTCAAAGTAGGTGGAAGTGGGCGTGATACATTTAAATGAACCGTGACCCCATGCAAATGATTGGCCGAACCAACGGCGCATGCGCCGTCCCGTAGACGCTTCCCAGTGCGCATGCTCAGAATCACGTCGGAACGAACGCCTAAGACACATCGAATCACTGAACGCAACCTACGCCCAGCCCTATTCACGTAGTACTACGTAAACGACGTAAAAAACGACGGCTGTTCCGTGGTCTATACCTTTGCATGGGATGCGCCTCCTATATGTGGAATAACTTTACGCCGGACGTACGCCTTACGTAAACGGCGTATATTACTGCAACGGGCGCAAGTACGTTCGTGAATCGGCGTATCTCAGTAATTTACATATTCGACGCGTAAATCAATGGGAGCGCCCCTTGCGGCCAGCGTAAATATGCGCCCAAGATACGCCGGCGTAGGAAAGTTACGTCGGTCAGAGGAAGCCTATTTTCAGGCGTATCTAGTTCTATGGGCACGGCGCATAGATACGACGGCGCACATTTACACTTACACGGCGTATCTGTAGATACGTCGGCGTAAGTGTTTTGTGAATCCGGGCCGATATATTCCCATCCTTTTCTCCCACTCTCCTCCAACCCTTCATATCATTTAGGTTTACCTGGTGAAACAAGATATACTCAAATGCCCTGTCCAGATCCCTCACCGCCACCATTTCCTACTCCGAGGACTGCCAATCCAGATGTGCAGGTTATCCCTCAG
The DNA here is from genome assembly GCF_905171775.1 of Rana temporaria. NCBI lineage: Eukaryota > Metazoa > Chordata > Amphibia > Anura > Ranidae > Rana > Rana temporaria. Next base: position 362,452,852 of record NC_053489.1, read on the forward strand.
CACCATGTCCCTTATCATTCCTTGGCAATGGCATCACTACTTTTTTTGGATCCTGAGAGCACCCTGCCATTGGACAACCAAGATGAAGTGTCCACATTAAAGGGTCACTAAAGGAAAAAATTTTTTTGCTGAAATGACTGTTTACAGGGTATAGAGACATAAAAGTTAACTGATTCCTTTTAAAAATGAGAACAAATAGATACAAATCAATCATATAATGTGCCTGCAGGTTAGTTTCACTTTTAAACTGGTTTCATGTTCCTGTGAACTAGAGAGACACACAGAACAAAAACAAACACATCCAGGGCAGTGTTTTGTTTTCAAAATTAATCTGATTGGTTCTGTTAAGTTTTAGACACAGTAATGACAGCTTAGACCACAGTGAAAAGCTCCCAGTACTGTGGTTATAAGGAAACAGGCAACCAGGAAGTGTGGAGATCACAGCAGAATTACAGCTACTTCAAAGCAAAAACGAACAATAAGGACATGAAACCAGTACTGCAGTAAGGTAAAGGAAGCTATTTAGCTAAAAAAAAAAATCCTTTAGTGATCCTTTAAGCTACCAGTGATGTGGACACACCCATAGAAGGACCCCGATAGAAGAAAACAGAAGAGAAGTGAAAGGATCACGAGAAAGTCATGTGACTGCAGGTTTGGGTAGCCGAGGGAAGACTAAGGCCTTGTACACATGGTCGTTCCAAACCGATGACAATGGTCCGACGGACCGTTTTCATCGGTTCACCGCCTGACGGCCTGATATGCGTACACACCATCGTTCCAAAAAACGATCGGGTCAGAACGCGGTGATGTCAAACACACGACGTGCTGAATAAAACGAAGTTCAATGCTTCCAAGCATGTGTCGAGTTGATTCTGAACATGTGCGGGTTTTGAACCGATGCTTTTCTGTACTAACCATCGGTTTGGACCGATAGGGCAGCGGTCCATCGGTTCGGTTTTGAAGCATGTTTTAAAATTTTGGACCGAAGGAAAACAGACCGATGGGCTATACACACGGTCGGTTTGGACCGATGAAACTGAACCTCGGTCCATTCTCCTTGGTTTTGTCCGACCGTGTGTACAGGGCCTGGGGCCTTGTACACATGGACGGACTGTCCGCTGAAAAAGGTCCGCCGGACCGTTTTCAGCGGACATGTCCGCCCGGAGATTTCTGTCTGATGATTGTACACACCATCAGACAGAAATCTGCGCGTACACGATACGCGGTGACATGGCCGCGCTGTCGCCGCGACGATTACGCGGCGACGTGCGCGGCCCTGGAAGGTCAATGCTTCCACGCATGCGTCGAATCACTTCGACGCATGCGAGGAATGGCGGCTGAGCGGACATGTACGGTGAGTCTGTACAGACGACCGAACATGTCCGACGGACAGGCTTCCAGCTGATATGTTTCTTAGCATGCTAAGAAATTTTTGTCCGCTGAAAAACGGTCGGCTGGACAAATGTCCGCTGGAAACATGTCCGATAGGCCGTACACACGACCGAACATGTCCGCTGAAACTGGTCCGCGGACCAGTTTCAGCGGACATGTTCGGTCGTGTGAACGGGGCCTAAGAGGGTCAGTTTTTTTTCTGCCCAGAGCTGGGCCTTAAGCTAGAGCAGTGAAATTCCATTCTAAAAGCTGACAGGGTTGGAAACTCAGCCAGAGTTCTCATCAAAAGAGTCCCCAATACACATAAAAACAATCTGCAACTTGGGCTACAAAAAATAACTTAAAAATCTGTTTTGTTTATCCACAGATATGTGTTTTGCAGATTGAAAAGGCCATCAGTGACTTGGGAAATGTATCAACTGTTCTACTTTTTTTTTTCTATTACCTAAACCTAGCTTTTATCAGAAATAAAAGGGAATATTTGTGATTTTAGATGCAAGGGAGGGTTTGCGCCTCTATCCCTAATTGCTATGCAAAAAAAAGAAGGGGGGAGGGTGGGACTTTGAATAAGATGTGTCGGGTAGAGCCAGACAAATCCATATGTACATGTAAATAATTATATTTATTATTAGACCAAAAAAGGGCATGGATCAACCAATATAAATGCATAATAGTATAAAATACAAAATAACAACATACATATTGTGAATTATAACCAACATGACACAGGGAATAAATATTGTACATCACAGTCCCCCAAATCGAGTAGACATTGACATTATATCAGGGTTGGTAAAGCAATAAAATCATCTAGAATCATAAATGTGAAGTGGATGCATCAAAATAAGCTCAACGACGTTTCATGGACTTCTATCCACTCATCAGGAGCAAGTGCATCGATATACTAAAAGGGGGATAAAAATCGCCATTATAGTTTGATATAACTACCAACTGGGGGGAAGGGTTGTGGGATAGTGATAAACAGATAGATGGTCATAACTGAAAATACATAAGAACTGATACTGCGATCATGCGATACCAGCTGCCGGGGGTCGGCCAGATAAATATGTCTAGCACGGGAGCTGAGGAAAGTCCATGAAACGTCGTCAAGCTTATTTTGATACATCCACTTCATATTTATGATTCCAGATGGTTTTAGATGGTTTTATTGCTTTATCAACCCTGATATAATGTCAATTAGCCAGATTCACAAAGAGTTACGGCGGCGTATCAGTAGATACGCCGCCGTAACTCGGAATCTAAGCCGTTGTATGTTTAAGTGTATTCTCAAACTGAGATACACTTAAACCTAGCTAAGATACGACGGCCTGCGCCGTCGTATCTTAGCTGTCTAGTTCCGCCGGCCGCTAGGGACGTGAACGCTAATTTACGCCTATAATGCATAAATCAGCGAGATACGCCGATTCACGAACGTACGCTTGCCCATCGCAGTAAAGATACGCCGTTCACGTAAGGCGATTCCCGGCGTAAAGTTAGTCGAACAAATAGCTGGTCTAGTCAATGTTAAGTATGGCCGTCGTTCCCGCGTCGAAATTTGAAAAATTTACGTTGTTTGCGTAAGTCGTCCGTGAATGGGACTGGACGTCATTTACGTTCACGTCGAAACCAATACGTCCTTGCGGCGTACTTTGGAGCAATGCACACTGGGATATGTCCACGGACGGCGCATGCGCCGTTCGTAAAAAACGTCAATCACGTCGGGTCACGAGTAATTTACATAAAACACGCCCCCCTCATCCTCATTTGAATTAGGCGCGCTTACGCCGGCCCATTGACGCTACGCCGCCGTAACTTAGGAGGCAAGTGCTTTGTGAATACAGCACTTGCCTCTTGACTTACGGCGGCGTAGCGTATATGCGGTACGCTACGCCGTCTTAAAAGTAAAACAGTCTATCTGAATCTGGCTAATAGTCTACTCCTTTTGGGGGACTGTGATGTACAATATTTATTCTCTGCGTCATGTTGGTTGTAATTCACAATATGTATGTTGTTATTTTGTTTTTTATATGCCAATGTGCCATTATGCATTTTTATGGGTTGATTCATGCCCTATTTTGGTCTAATAATACATATAATTATTTACATATACATATGGATTTGTCTGGCTCTACCCCACACATCTCATTCAAAGTCCCCCCCCCTTCATTTTTTGCATAGAATTTACCTATAGTGGGGCATTCTAGAATGCAAACTATGGCCCAGATTCAGGTAGAATTGCGTATCTTTGTGCAGGCGTAACGTATCCTATTTACGTTACGCCTCCGTAACTTTTACAGGCAAGTGCCGTATTCTCAAACCAAAGTTGCGGCGGCGTAGCGTAAATAGGCCGGCGCAAGCCCGCCTAATTCAAATGTGGTAGATGAGGGCGTGTGTTATGTACATTTTATGTGACCCCTTGTAAATGATGCTTTTTACGAACGGCACATGCGCCGTCCATGAAAGTATCCCAGTGCGCATGCTCCAAATTAACCCGCAAGAAGCCAATGCTTTCGACGTGAACGTAAATGACGCCCAGCCCTATTCGCGAACAAATTACGTAAACGACTTAAAATTTTCAAAATTTGACGCGGGAACGACGTCCATACTTAACATTGGTACGCCTCATGTACGCCTCATATAGCAGGGGTAACTTTACGCCGGGATAAGCCTATCGTAAACGGCGTATCTGTACTGCGTCGGCCGGGCGTACGTTCGTGAATTGGCGTATCTAGCTGATTTACATATTTCTAGGCGTAAATCAGAGTACACGCCCCTAGCGGCCAGCGTAAATATGCAGTTAAGATACGACAACGTAAGAGACTTATGCTGGTCGGATCTAATACAAATCTATGCGTAACTGATTCTAAGAATCAGGCGCATAGTTACGACGGCTCGGACTCAGAGTTACGACGGCGTATCTAACTCGTACGTGAATCTGGGCCTATATATATATATATATATATATATATATATATATTATTATTATTTTTAGCTATACTTGTTGTATGCACTGGTGTTTTGTAATGTAAAATATCCAAGGCAAGGAGAGTGCAGTAGAGCCCTCTAGTGGGCACATTTACATATTTACAGATGATTGAGTTGTGTCGTAAAGTGGTCAGTGTGTTGTATGCTGTGCAATATACAGTACATATTCAACCACCACAAGACTTCTTAACTGTTATATGTTTTACTGTAACATTGTTCTAATATCTTCTTTTAACTGTTTCTTAGGTCCTTTTATCTATGAAATAGCTACATTTCAAACATACTGTATTTACTGGCTAGAAATATTCAAATTTTGTGAAGAATGTAAACACAGTAAAGGAAAATTACACTACTGAAATTAGGTGATTTTTTGGGGAGAAGTTCCTCTTGTATGACAGGACTACGGCCATAAAAACTATTATGACCTTAGCAAAGGTGTCAGCCCAAGTAGAAGCTTACAAGGGTGATCAAGCAGCAGCTCTCTACAGCCAAAAGGCTGTGTGGCTAATATTCATTTTTATAAATAAATGTTAAAAAAGTATTTGCAATTTAAGAAACTTAAAGAGGATGTCCGCTGAAAAAATTTTATTAAAAGCCAGCAGCTACAAATACTGCAGCTGCTGACTTTAAATATTAGGACACTTGGGGGGAGGGGTGTGGCCGGATGTAGGAGTGTGGAGCGTGGAGTGTGGAGAGTGAGCGAGGCAGAGATGTGAGAAGTGGAGAGGCGTGTGCCTAAGCCTCCCATGTATCTCTCCCCCCCTACAGGCATATGAAATGGCCATGCTGGGAGCGCTGCTTAAATTGCTGGAGTCTGGTTCTCCTACCTGCTGAACTTATTTTTCTTCCCTACTACGCCGTATCTGTTCCATAGCCTATCTGACAGAGGCGGTTTACCTGCATCGCTGGTCGGGAGCTGTTGATGTCCTGTGCCCTTTTTTTTTTTTACCTGCTCGTTTTCCGTCCCGTCTGGGGAGCTTCTGGAGCCAGGGAGAGAGCGGAGGAGACCTGGGGTGGAGGCGTAGCTGCAGCAGGCGAGCTAACCGCATGATTGGACGGCGGTGGTCAGCTGACTAGCCCATGTGACCGGCCGTGTCAGTCCCAGCGCGAATCGGCGTTTCCTAGCTGCTGGAGGCTTGAGGAGACACGGGAGATAGCCAGGGGGTCTGCCTTACCCTGCAGAGCTGAACCAGATTGATAAGGAGGACTTACTCCCCCCCTATACCGCTATACTAAAAGCTTCACAGGCTTGTTTAAAGGAGGAGAAGCAGTGGGGAAAACCTGCAAAAAAAAAAACACCATAAAAGTGAGTAAAACTCTGCACAAATAGTGACGTATGGATTACATTGTGCCTTGAATGGGCCTGTACTGTGGTATGCTGTCTGGACTGGATATATATCAAAGGTACCAATAGTGCTGTGCGGTGCTGTGCATTGAGACATGGTTTGGCTATATGCCTAATGAAGTAACTGCTCAGTAAAGTAAAATGAAGTAATGTGAAGTGAGAGTATATACATTGTACACTGCATTGAAGAAAACTGAGACTTCTCCACTTTACACTCGTGAAGCAGGGCTACTGATCATTATCTATTTATGACCTCTGGCACACGGCTGGTGTGACATCCTGCCTTTGAACTGCCTTTTGGACTTGTTGTTTTAGCACTTCCAAACAATTGAACACCGCGCCATTGATAGGCTTTGTTGCTACCTATGGAGGCCCTATGTGAGTTGCTGGACTTACGCTGGTTTTAAATGAATTAATGGTGCTGTACTGTGCGGTGATGTGCATTGATAAATGGACTGATTAAAATCCTAAAACTAAACGAATTCAGTTGCACAAGGAAGTAAAGTGAAGTAAAGTGAGAATACGCTCGTGAAGCAGGGCTACTGATCATTATCTATTTATGACCTCTGGCACACGACTGGTGTGACATCCTGCCTTTGAACTGCCTTTTGGACTTGTTGTTTTAGCACTTCCAAACAATTGAACACTGCGCCATTGATAGGCTTTGTTGCTACCTATGGAGGCCCTATGTGAGTTGCTGGACTTACGCTGGTTTTAAATGAATTAATGGTGCTGTACTGTGCGGTGATGTGCATTGATAAATGGACTGATTAAAATCCTAAAACTAAACGAATTCAGTTGCACAAGGAAGTAAAGTGAAGTAAAGTGAGAATACGCATACTGCATACCGTATCGAGGATAAAAGAGACTTCTTCATTATACGCTTGTAAATACAGAGTTATTGTTCTAATAGCCATTACTGGTCTCATTGTGACTATATACTGCCTATCAGGATCAGGATCAGCTGAAGATTGAGCATTAATGGTCAATTTATTTTGTTTTTCCTTTTTTCTTTAAAGGGGAGAGGGAGGGAAGGGGGAAAGAAACAGAAGTTTTTTTTTTTCTCCTCTCTAGAATGTCTGGGCCGCAAGCATTAAGGTCAGCAAAAGACAAGGTGGGGGTAGCTGCGGTAGCAGCAGCCAAATTAGAAAAATATGTTCTTTTATCAGAACAGACCCCCATTAAAAATGGCTCAACGTCCCAGGCCTCTGCCAAAATAAACACAGAGAGACGAAGCCAAGGCCAAGCAGCGGCAGCGGCAGTAAGCAAAACTGCAGTTAATAAGAACGCAGCGCCCATAGTTATGGATCCAAAAGTAACCCCCAGGCCTGAAGATGCTCCCACAATAAAAGACGTATTCCTAGTGGTGAATGAATGTAAAAAGGCACTGGGAGAACTGTGTGACCAAATGAAAAGTGTCAAGGAAGAACTGGTCTCAGTGGGACAGGAATTAAGGAAGACTAATGAAAGGATATCAGAAGCAGAAGGGAGGATCTCACAAATGGAAGATGAAATTCACCCTCTCAAACAAGATGTTAAGAACATGAAGACCCAAGTGGAGACATTAGAAGAGAAAATGGATGAAATAGAAAATAGACTCCGGAGGGACAATGTTAGGCTGGTGGGGCTACCGGAGAAATGCGAGGGGGCTAGACCAATAGAATTTTTGGAAAACTGGTTTGTAAAACTATTTGGTAGAGAAAGCTTCTCACAAGCATTTACAATAGAAAGAGCGCATAGAGTCCCCTTTAAGCCTCCCCCCACCGGGGGGCGTCCAAGATCAATGCTACTAAAATTTTTGAATTACCGAGATAAAGAGTCCCTATTGAGAAAGAGTAGAGAAATGGGAGAGGTTTTTTTTGAAGGCTCTAAAGTTTCATTTTACCCTGATTTTTCTCCCCAGTTACAGAAGAGGAGGGCGGGGTTTCTGGAGGTTAAACGGAAAATGCAGAGGGCTAAACTTCCATATGCTTTATTATACCCAGCGAGGCTACGGGTGGCTGCGCTGGGAACGACATTATTTTTTGATAAACCTGAAGATGCAGCATTATGGATGGAAACGCAATTAAAGGAGGGAGGGGGGAGCTAGGAGTAAGGGGTTTAATTTGTAACTTGCACGGATAGGGGGGGGGAGGTGGGAGGAAAGGTGCACACTTAAATGAGTGAGAGGAATTGGTCAAGAGTTGAATAGAGAAGGGAGGATTGTGAATGAGGAGGGGTGGGAGAAGTGGGGAGGGGGGGGGGAAGGGGGGAGTGAATGAAAGTATGTTAAGAGAGGAAAGGACGATATGGGAAACGGCCATAGGAAACCCCTTAGGGGAACACCTGGGTAGGTGCGGAGGGGGGGGGAAGGGAGGGAGGGGGAGGAGAGGGAGGAAGGGTGGGAGGGGAAGGGAAGACAAGTACATGATACACAGGGAAAAAATGTTCACTGTAATAAGTAAAATATACGTAAAACACGAACCAAAGAAAAGTATAGAAGGTAATGATAATGCACAAAGGATTGGGAAAAGGGGAAAACGCTAAAGTATTTCATAAGGGGTATAAATTTTATATGGGAAAATAGAGTTTGAAAACCTATATGGAAATAACACTAAAATAGCACATATATTTCTTGGAGATGTCAGTTCACAAGTTCTAATAGACACGGTAAAATTAGTAAACACTATTTATACACATAGATAACTAGGGTAATGAATAGCTACATAAATTATTTTCTGGGATGGATGCCCCTATCCCCCTATGGTATATCCGTGGTTGCTAGATGTAAAGTAAAATGTAAAGTAAAATGTTAAACTTAAGCTCATGGAATGTTAGAGGCCTGGGAACTGCAGCTAAAAGGGCTGCAGTCTTTGCCACGCTGGAAAAACATGGAATAGGGCTGATGTGTCTGCAGGAAACCCATTTAATGAAAAATACAAGTTACTTACTACAGAGTAAAAAATACCCTACTCAGTACCACTCAGTGCACTCTACATATTCTAGAGGAGTGAGTATCCTGGTGAGAGCTGGAGTGGGGTTTTCCTGCAGACAGGTCAGCATAGATGAATATGGTCGATTTATTTTTTTGCATTGTATAATAGACAACAAAATGTATATAATAGCAAATATATATGTCCCCCCGCCCTTTAGGATTGATATTATGCTCAGATTAAATGAATTCATAATGGGGAAGGAAGAGATACCGGTGTTGGTGGTAGGAGATTTTAATGAGGTCTTGGACCGAAGAGTGGATAGGTTTCCCACACCGCTGGTCCCAGACCTCATGAAAAATAGCCGCCTGGGTCAATTTTTGGAAGAGGTTGGTCTGTTAGACTTGTGGAGAGTGAGGAATCCGGGGATTCAACAATATTCTTGTTATTCAAGTACACACAATACACTCTCGAGGATTGATATGGCCCTGGGGAATTATTTAGCACTACAGAGGGTGGGAAAAGTAATATATTTGCCAAGAGGAGTGTCTGATCACTCTCCTATGGTTCTTACCCTAAATCAAGGTGGACAAAAAATTCAGAGAGATTGGAAAATTAATGCACACTGGTGTGAGTTAATAAAAAAGTCGGATGAAGTTCTGCCCAAACTGAAGGAATTTGTAGATATCAATGAAGGCACCTCGGGCACTGGGATATTATGGGACACCCTGAAGGCATACCTACGAGGAGTCCTGATCCAGCAGATAGCAAAATTTAATAAAAAAGCAAGAGAGGCGGAGGAAAATTCCCGTAGAGAGGTGTTAGAGGCAGAAAATAACTATGTGGGGGACCCAACGCCGAAGGGAAAGAAAATATGGCTTGAAAAACAACAAGCGTATAAATCGGTAATTACAAGGGAAGTAGAGACCAGACGACTTTTTTTGCGACAATCCTCATTTGTAGAAGGGGAAAGTGTTGGAAGGATGCTGGCGCAGGTGGTAAAATCTAACTCCTCCTCCTCCGGCGTTCGGTCCATCAGATTAACAAGTGGTGCGATAACTTCGGACACCTCAGAGATAGTGCAGATTTTCTGGGCATATTATCAGAAATTGTACACTACACAAAAGAGGGGAATGGAGAAAGAAATGGAGGACTTCCTGGAGAGACTAGAAATCCCGTTTATATCCCAATTAGAAAGGGAAGAACTAGAAAACCCAATAACACTTGGGGAGTTACAGGTGGCAGTAGCAGGTATGGCGAATCAAAAATCGCCAGGACCAGATGGGCTCCCACTAGAAATGTACAAATATTATGGAGATATATTGGTACCTCAGCTTATAAAAACATTAATTGGAGCAGCGGTAGAAGGTAAACTCCCTGCCTCAATGCTGGAAGCAACGGTTATAATTATACCAAAAGATGGGAAAGATCCACTGGACCCTGTGGCATATAGACCTATATCCCTTTTGTGCTCAGACGCCAAGATTATAGCAAAGGTCTTGGCGACAAGGCTTAATAGGGTTATTTCAAAATTAATTCACCCAGACCAGACGGGGTTTATAGCCAATAGATCCACCAGTATGAACATCAGGAGGACATTTCTAAACTTACAAACCCCAACACAGAATGAGGGAGCAAGGGCCGTATTGTCACTGGATGTGACCAAAGCCTTTGACAGCGTAGAATGGGGGTATATTTGGAGGGTGCTGGATAAATTTGGGTTTGGCCCGACTTTTTCAGGGTGGATAAAAATGCTCTATGATAACCCTAGTGCTAAGTTAAAAATAAATAATGAATTCTCAAAAAAAATTGTCCTCGAGAGGGGGACGAGACAGGGGTGCCCCTTGTCACCCCTGCTCTTCGCCCTAGCGATGGAACCTCTGGCAATTGCTATTAGGTCAAATATCGAGATATCCGGCTTCCAGAGAATGACGGGAGAAGAAAAAATCGCGCTTTATGCCGACGATATCCTGCTCTTCCTGGGAGACACGGAACAATCTCTGACAAAAGCAATGAGTTTGGTGGAGGAATTTGGGAGTTTTTCGGGATTAGAAATAAACTGGGGGAAATCCGAGTTACTGCCGTTAGATCCACTGGGAGAAACGGCAATACGTGGATTGCCACAGTTATCAGTGGTGGACACAATGAGATATCTGGGGATATTGGTGACGAAAAACCCTAATCAATACATTTATAAAAATCTCATCCCTCTACTTGCTAAGTTCAAGCAAAAAATTTATATTTGGAAACGTCTCCATCTGTCAGTGGCGGGCAGGTGTAGCTTAATCAAAATGATTTGGCAACCACAACTTTTATACATAATGCACAATTCCCCAATATGGATTGGAAAAAAATGGTTCAATAAAATTGAATCTCTCTTTAGGGAGCTAATTTGGAAAGGGGGACAAGCTAGGATACGCCTTCGCACATTACAACTCCCGGTGGGGGAGGGAGGACTTGCAGTGCCCCAACCCGAGATATATTATTTTTCCGCACAACTGCAACAAATAGGGGGAGGTAATATCCCAGGAGGAGGTACCCCTAATGGGATGATAATGATGAACGGGGTCTCTCACGACACTATCTTTGAAGCACTAGAGGCTGATTCCTTTAGATATAGGAATCCAACAACAAAAATGATAACCAAAATATGGAAATCGGTTAAAAAATTGATGGGCTATACCGGGTTTTCTGAACTCTCCCCTTTGTGGAATAACAATAAACTGAAGGAAGTCCTCCAGATAGGAAAGGTCAGAGCATGGGAAATAAACGATATTAAAAGGTTGAAACAACTGTACAAAGAGGATAAATATAGGAAATTTCAGGATTTAAGAGAGGAATTTAAGATACCTCAGTATTCATTTTTCACTTATATACAGGTGGGGCATGCCCTTGAAGCCCAGTTTAGGACACAAACACTAGTGTGGTGCGAAATGCCCCTTCTCCAAGAACTAGGCAAGGTAGGACCAACCAAGGGACTCATCTCTGAATTATACAAACAGATGGGTAAAAAGGCTAATATGGGCCAGCATCTGTTCAAAATAAAAGAGAAATGGGAGGAGGACTTGGGGGAATTGACACAGGATCAGTGGCGGAGGGTTCTGGAGATGGGGCCGAAAGTTTCGGTCTCACCCCCACAGAAGGTCTCCCATCTGATGCTGGTGAATCGTGCTTACTATACACCTAAACGTCTGTTTAAATTTGGGAGAAGAACAAATGACAAATGCCCTAGATGCCAGGGGACCGGAGACCTAGTACACATGGTGTGGCGATGCCCAAAGTTGTTTCGTTACTGGGAGGGAGTCGTAAATGTCATAGGGGAGACATTTGGGGTACCTCTGGAAGCAGAAGCCACACTATGTGTACTGGGATATAGAAGGGAACGGAACGAGAAGAAAAGCACCACAGTAGTGTTATTGAGATGTCTGTTCCAAGCAAGGAAATTAATAATGTTAAGATGGCAGGCGATAACACCTCCAACAATAAGGGAATGGGAGGGAGTAGTAAATGAGACAATATGTAAAGAAAGAGCAGTCTATACAAAAAGAGGTAACCTTAAGGAGTTTGAGGAGATGTGGAGACCTTGGCTGGAACAGAAGGACCTGCCCCTCTAGTGGGTAAGAAATATAACTGGGACGAGGTAGAAATAAAATAATTCTTAAAAATAAAGCTAGACATGTGTCATTTAGGAAAGCCGAGGCTGGCTTCGAAACCCCACCAGGGGAGAGAGAAAAATGGAGGGAGGGTCTAGATACATAAAGTTAAGAACGAAAATTTTAGGCACCAACCACATTGTGAATAGATATAAGAACAGCCCCCTGTAATGGGGATGATCTGAGCATTTTTATCTTTCTCTTTTTTCTTTTTTTTTTTTTTCCTCTCCCCTTCTCTTTCTCATCCTTTTCACGGGATGTTGTTTCCCTTTCCCTTTATATAAATAAGATGATCAATGCATGCGCCGTTCGTAAAAAACGTCAATCACGTCGGGTCACGAGTAATTTACATAAAACACGCCCCCCTCATCCTCATTTGAATTAGGCGCGCTTACGCCGGCCCATTGACGCTACGCCGCCGTAACTTAGGAGGCAAGTGCTTTGTGAATACAGCACTTGCCTCTTGACTTACGGCGGCGTAGCGTATATGCGGTACGCTACGCCGTCTTAAAAGTAAAACAGTCTATCTGAATCTGGCTAATAGTCTACTCCTTTTGGGGGACTGTGATGTACAATATTTATTCTCTGCGTCATGTTGGTTGTAATTCACAATATGTATGTTGTTATTTTGTTTTTTATATGCCAATGTGCCATTATGCATTTTTATGGGTTGATTCATGCCCTATTTTGGTCTAATAATACATATAATTATTTACATATACATATGGATTTGTCTGGCTCTACCCCACACATCTCATTCAAAGTCCCCCCCCCTTCATTTTTTGCATAGAATTTACCTATAGTGGGGCATTCTAGAATGCAAACTATGGCCCGGATTCAGGTAGAATTGCGTATCTTTGTGCAGGCGTAACGTATCCTATTTACGTTACGCCTCCGTAACTTTTACAGGCAAGTGCCGTATTCTCAAACCAAAGTTGCGGCGGCGTAGCGTAAATAGGCCGGCGCAAGCCCGCCTAATTCAAATGTGGTAGATGAGGGCGTGTGTTATGTACATTTTATGTGACCCCTTGTAAATGATGCTTTTTACGAACGGCACATGCGCCGTCCGTGAAAGTATCCCAGTGCGCATGCTCCAAATTAACCCGCAAGAAGCCAATGCTTTCGACGTGAACGTAAATGACGCCCAGCCCTATTCGCGAACAAATTACGTAAACGACTTAAAATTTTCAAAATTTGACGCGGGAACGACGTCCATACTTAACATTGGTACGCCTCATGTACGCCTCATATAGCAGGGGTAACTTTACGCCGGGATAAGCCTATCGTAAACGGCGTATCTGTACTGCGTCGGCCGGGCGTACGTTCGTGAATTGGCGTATCTAGCTGATTTACATATTTCTAGGCGTAAATCAGAGTACACGCCCCTAGCGGCCAGCGTAAATATGCAGTTAAGATACGACAACGTAAGAGACTTATGCCGGTCGGATCTAATACAAATCTATGCGTAACTGATTCTAAGAATCAGGCGCATAGTTACGACGGCTCGGACTCAGAGTTACGACGGCGTATCTAACTCGTACGTGAATCTGGGCCTATATATATATATATATATATATATATATATATATATATATATATTATTATTATTTTTAGCTATACTTGTTGTATGCACTGGTGTTTTGTAATGTAAAATATCCAAGGCAAGGAGAGTGCAGTAGAGCCCTCTAGTGGGCACATTTACATATTTACAGATGATTGAGTTGTGTCGTAAAGTGGTCAGTGTGTTGTATGCTGTGCAATATACAGTACATATTCAACCACCACAAGACTTCTTAACTGTTATATGTTTTACTGTAACATTGTTCTAATATCTTCTTTTAACTGTTTCTTAGGTCCTTTTATCTATGAAATAGCTACATTTCAAACATACTGTATTTACTGGCTAGAAATATTCAAATTTTGTGAAGAATGTAAACACAGTAAAGGAAAATTACACTACTGAAATGAGGTGATTTTTTGGGGAGAAGTTCCTCTTGTATGACAGGACTACGGCCATAAAAACTATTATGACCTTAGCAAAGGTGTCAGCCCAAGTAGAAGCTTACAAGGGTGATCAAGCAGCAGCTCTCTACAGCCAAAAGGCTGTGTGGCTAATATTCATTTTTATAAATAAATGTTAAAAAAGTATTTGCAATTTAAGAAACTTAAAGAGGATGTCCGCTGAAAAAAATTTATTAAAAGCCAGCAGCTACAAATACTGCAGCTGCTGACTTTAAATATTAGGACACTTACCTGTCCTGGAGTCCAGCGCAGTCCGCAGCAGAGGACTTTCCGGCTTCACTGCCCGGTTCCCTACGGCGCATGCGCGAGTTGCGCTGCGCCTGCTGATTGGCTCCCACTGTGTACTGGGAGCAGAGTGTTCCCAGCACACAACGGGGACGGGGGGGGGGGGACGGGAGGTGACGTAATGCCCGCAGTCTGCCCGAGACTGTGTGGCCGGAAGTGGGTGCAAATACCTGTCTTTAGACAGGTATCTGCACCCCACTCCCCCCTGAAAGGTGTCAAATGTGACACCGGAGGGGGGGAGGATTCCGATCAGCGGGAGTTCCACTTTATGGTGGAGCTCAGCTTTAACATAATAAACACTCAAGCAGCCAGGCTCCACCAAACTCATTCAGGCTTCTGACCCAGTCAGAACATGTTACTTGTACATCGCCCTCCACAACCAGACATTACTGTACATCCCCCAAATCCAGAAGTTACTTTGCTTCCCCTCCCTAGTGAGAAGTTACTGAACACCCTCATCCCTAGCCAGGATTTACTGGCTAGGGAGAGACAAAAGTTACTATTCACCCCCCTCATCAGCAGAGAGTTATAGCCCGTACACACAATTTGAAAATCCTACGAAAAATACCGCTTTCGACGTGATCGTACGATTATCGGATCGTTAGTACAGAGCTTTGGAGAGCTGATCACGACAATTCATCCGATATTATTCGATTGGACAAGCATAAAAGTTTTTCCTCGTACGATTTTCGTTTAGTCAGTACAGTTGTTGTCCGAAAATACAATACAAATACACTACAACACATGACATCACTTCCGATTCTTTTTTTCTGTCGTACGAGAACTTTCGTGACTTTAGTAACCTATTAAATTTCTACTTGCGACTAGTGAACAAAAAAAGTCGGACTAACTGTCGTCCGATTTTCAGGATCGTGTGTACGGGCCATTACTGTAACCCCCACTCCATCTAGAAGCTACTATATCCCCTTAAATTCAGCTAGAAATTACCTGCACTCCTCGTTGACAACTAGAAATTTAGGCCTGTAGTCCAATATTTTGTAACCAGAAGCCACCTTCTTGCCATACTAGCACTACTTTTGCTTCTGATTCCTGATCCTGCCCTCCTTGTTCTAGCTGAGTTATCTTCCTACATTTTCTTAGTGACATGTAGTGCTGGTCCTGCCTGGAGAGGAAGGTGCACTAGAAAGAGACCTAGTGACGCAGGCAACATACTCGCTGGGTCACTAAGGAAGGAATCTGGTTGAAAACTGTTATCCCATGTGATTCTGGCGGCCATTGTTTAGGCCCTGGCTCCCAGATTTGGGCCGCTTTATGCAAGTTTATGACGGATTGTATGCTGAGCTATACTGTGGTTATCCTGACGGCCAAGGTACTGGGAGACCAGACTTCCCACAGGCCCTATTAGACTGATGCAAAACAGTCTTCTCATCTGGTAAGCAGGCAATCTTATCCTTCTTCACGGGTGTATTGGTGACAGCTTACCTCACATCAATCAAGAGCTTCTCACACTATTTGCACTTTCCACTTTCTCCCACAAGGAAAAATTACTGGATAAAGTCATATGAACGTTGTTTCACGGCTTCCTAAAGACTTTTTCTTTTACACATCATTTTGTAACTTAATTTATTTCTTTATTATTCTGGAATAATTTCCAGCTTACTCCGGAATGATTTTTATGTTCAATTATCAATTTTTATGAAGCACATTATCACTTACTAGCGCTGCACTGTTTTTTCTTTTTTATACTAACATGCAGTGCCTTGAAAAAATATTCATACCTCCTTGAAATTTTCCACATTTTGTCATGTTGCAACTAAAAACCTAAATGTATTTTATTGGGATTGTATGTGATAAACTAACACAAAGTGGCACATATGCTTTGATCTAAACCATTCCATTATACCTCTGGCTCTATGTTTAGGGTTGTTGTCCTGCTGGAAGTTGAACCTCTGCCCCAGTCTATAGTCCTTTGCAGACTCTAAGCCGCGTACACACGGTCGGTCCAAACTGATGAAAACGGCCTGAAGTCCAGTTTCATCGGTCCAAACCGACCGTGTGTACGCCCCATCGGTCCGTTGTCCTTTGGTCAGTAATGTTAGAACTTGCTTTAAAATCCAACCGATGGACCGCTGCCCGATAGGTCCAAACCGATGGTTAGTACACAAAAGCATCGGTTCAAAACCCGCACATGCTCAGAATCAAGTCGATGCATGCTTGGAAGCATTGAACTTCGTTTTTTTCAGCACGTCGTGTGTTTTACGTCACCGCGTTCTGACACGATCGGTTTTTGAACTGATGGTGTGTACGCACATCAGACCATCAGGCCACTTCAGCGGTGAACTGATGAAAACGGTCCGTCGGACCATTCTCATCGGTTTGGATCGACCGTGTGTACGCGGCCTAACAGGTTTTCTTCTAAGATTGCCCTGTATTTGGATCCATCCATCTGCCCATCAACTCTGACCAGCTTTCCTGTCCATGTATCATGATCACTTAGTGCCCCTGTTCCTCATTCCAGCACCCGGGTGTTGGCTTTTGCCCTCCTCCCTGTCTGTGTTTACCTGTTGGGTGATTGATCTGCTCAGTCACCTTATATAAGCAAACTGAACACTCTATCCCTTGTTTGTGATAGAAATAGACTTACCTGTATTGTTCTAAACCAAGCCTCCTGTTAGTCTGCCTTGTTTTCTGTTGGATCCCCTGTGTATGACCCAGATTGGACTGGATTATCCCCTGAACTCAGCCTGCCTTTTACCCTGGAATGGATATTGGATGATCCCCTGAACTCAGCCTGCCTTTTACCCTGAAACGAATACTGGATTATCCCCTGAACTCAGCCTCCCTTTACCTGAACTGTCTTTGAACCACGCTATCTGCTAAACTGCAAGTACCTGTTTGCTTTGCTCAATTCACGTCTGCCCAGGCGTGGTGGCCAGACACTATAGTATTGTGTATAAAGTCCTGGGGGCAACCAAGTACCAGTAGGCCTGCTTGTCTTAAGGGAAAGGGGGCTGCTATAGGTGAAGCGCACAGTAGCGAGCTATGTTGTCTGACCACCTGCGTTGGGGTAGACACCCTGCTAAAGAAAAGCATCTGTAACAGGAGTGACTTTTGGGCACAGATTGAGCCAGGAGATGGGGTGGCAAGTGAATCATAATCCATGTTTGCAGGATGTCTTGAGATATCATAATCCATGTTTGCAGGATGTCTTGAGATATCACAAGTTGTTGGCTATTCAATGTGGGGACACATTCTTTTGAAAGGTGTTAATTGCATCTACTCCTAGACATTTCATTGTCCCTTGTGTAAAGGTGTTAATCCGGGTCTGCTCCCAGACCTCTAATTATGTATGCTAAATACTGTTTATGTGTGGAATGTACTTGTCGAAGACAGAACGTCTGTCTAGGGATGTGGATTGGAAGGAGATCATTGTGTGATGGTGTTTTGTTTGTTATGCTGTTAATGAAGGAATGTGCAGTGATTAGATCATGATAATTATAGGCCGGCGCCGACATGTCTAGAATGTTTAGTAATTAGCTCAAAGAATGTGATTGAAGCTCCCCCACGGTGTGATGTGTGGGTGGGGAGTTTGATTGTTCATGTGCCTTGAAAACTGTATAAAATCTCAGAGTGAACCATTAAAGTTGTCTACTTGACCCTTCAAAACATAGCCCCGTCTCGTTCTTGAAAGGGCATTCTATGGGACTTTTATTCTGCTATTTTTACAGCTGAACTTGACTCTCTCTCTCTGGATCTCGTGGATGGGATTATACCGGCTTTACTCGCATACAGCAACTTGCCTGGGAGAAGGACGTCTCCAACGGCTGATACCCCTCACTACTGGGGTAGCCGTTACATTGGTTGGCATCAGCGGGATGGACCTTTTATCCAGACAGCAAGTTCTGAATGGAGTCTCAGTACGCCAGACTGAAAAGATCCACACTAAAAGATTTATTGGAGAGTCGTGGTAGGAGTGCCAGCAACAGACCACGGAGGGAGCTGATAGCTGACCTGCTGGAGCTGGACAAAATGGATGGATCCATGGAAGGAACTGAGCCCCTTGCACCGGTCAGCAAAGAAGATGTAATTACTGGTATTGTGCAGCGAAGATTATCCTTGTATCCAGGAACGTCCGTGGAACTAATCAACCAGCTGTTCCGGGAAGCAAGGGAGGAGATACAAACTAAGAGGGGACAAGAACTGGAACTGGTAAGAGCTAGACAGCCCATTACACAGGCAGTTCCTACTCCCCCACCCACTGCTACAGGAAAGAAAATACCGTTCACTGCATTTAAAACTTTTGTAGAAAGTGAGGAGGAAATCGATGGATATTTGGCGGACTTTGAGAGGCAGTGCTCACTACACCAGGTACCACCAGACCAATGGGTCACTATTTTGTCTGGGAAATTGTCAGGCAAAGCCAATGAAGCCTTTTGGGCCCTTGCTCCAGAAGATATTCTACAATATCAGCAAGTGAAAAAGGCGCTGCTAACCCGATATGCCGTAACTCCAGAAGCCTACCGCCGTCGCTTCCGGGAGTCCAAGAAGAAGGCTGTGGACTCCAACATGGAATGGGCCAACCAGTTACAAAGGATGGCATCCCATTGGGTCCAAGGGTGCAAGGCCAACACCGGGGAGGAAGTATTGCAGCTGTTCCTAATGGAACATTTCTTCCAAGACCTGGCCGCAGACATACAAGACTGGGTACGAGATGGCCGTCCCGCTAACTTAAACGAGGCGGCTCGGCTAGCAGATGAGTACGCGGAAACAAGGAAAGTAAGCCAGGGTACTACACGGCTGGCTCATAAGGTAGAACCGCGTACTCCAACCACCACCCCACGCCCAAAGTTTCGGGCTCCAGTCCCACCAGGACCACCACGCCCTCAGGGGCCTAACAACTACCCCCGGGATTCGTCGAGGGTGACGTGCCACAACTGCAGCAACATGGGACATATTGCTCGTTATTGCCCTTTGAGAGCTACCAATAACAACTGGAGACGCACAACACCCAACACAGAGGTCACTCCATCACATCCCTCTGCGGCCCACTGCCTAGAGACCGAGGGGGGCCCTGAGGAATGTCTGGGAATTTTGTATGAGGCAGACCCAATACAAGCTGCCTCTCCTGATAACCGTCAGCATCACCGTCAGGAGGTACGGGTGAATGGACAAGTAGCACAAAGTCTAAGAGATACCGGGGCTACTATCACTTTGATTCAAAAACATCTGGTAAAGCCAGAGAACGTGTCTACTCGCACAGTTGCCGTCCGGGTCGCAGGGGGTGTTGTATTTCGCTTACCCACCGCCCAGGTGTCCCCATTGTGCCATATGTGCTGGAAATGCGGGACCGCATGGAACATTTAGCCCGGATGGCCCGGGACCATCTCCAGGTGGCCCAGGGATGGCAGAAACACTGGTACGATCAGGGCGCCCGCCAGAGACCGTTCCAAGTGGGCCAGAAGGTGCTGTTGCTTAGACCTGTCAAAGGGAATAAGCTCCAGACCTCATGGCAGGGCCCTTACAAAGTAGTAGCGCAAGTCTGCGATGAATGAATGAATGAATGAATGAATGAATGAATGAAAAACTTATAAAGCGCGGCGATACTACATATGTAATTGCCAGCAGCCAAGATGAAAGGGTCCAGAAATCCTTTCATGTAAACTTATTGAAAGAGTATCAAGAAAGACCAGAGGATGTAGCAGCCATATTTATTCCAGCCACTGAAGACCCTGACAGCTTACCCATCCCAGATCTATTAGCCGACTCAGAACCTAAAACTCTGCTCAATACGATACAGCTAGGGGAGCGGTTACCTCCCGCAGAAAAGGGACAGATGGGACAATTGCTAACTGAGAAAGGGCTGACATTTTCCCAGGAGCCCGGGTACACTCTCTTAGCGACTCACTATGTAGAGACCCCAGGACAAAATCCTCTCAGACAGACTCCCTACAGAATCCCGGAGGCAGTAAAAGAGGAGATGAGGAAGGAAATACAAGAAATGTTAAGACTGGGGATTAAAGAACCATCTGACAGCCCCTGGGCCTCGCCCATTGTCCTAGTACCCAAAAAGGACAGAACAACCCGATTCTGTGTCGATTACCGACAGATGCCTACCCCATGCCCCGAGTAGACGAGCTATTAGATCATATTGCCAGGGGACGTTATCTGACCACAATCGATTTATGCAAAGGGTATGGGCAGATTCCCCTGGCCAAGGAGGATATCCCTAAGTCGGCATTCGTCACCCCATTTGGCTTATACCAGTTCAAGGTCATGCCCTTTGGGATGAAGAACGCCCCAGCCACATTTCAGCGCTTAGTGGACCGCCTCCTTGATGGCTTCCAGGATTTCGCTTGCGCATACCTGGATGACATTGCGATCTATAGTGAGACTTGGGGGGGGGAACACTTGAGGCATGTTGAGGCTGTACTGGATCAAATTAGGGCCGCAGGCCTAACCCTGAAACCAGAAAAATTTAATTTCGGGATGGCAGAAGTCCAGTACTTGGGACACAGAGTGGGGTGTGGGAAACAACGACCCGAACCCGCTAAGGTTGAGGCTGTAGCCAATTGGCCAACTCCCCACACTAAGACCCAGGTACTGGCATTTTTAGGGACAGCGGGGTATTACAGAAAATTTGTCCCTGACTACAGTACCATTGCCAAACCCCTGACGGATTTGACCAAAAAGAATTTGCCTAGAGTAGTCCTGTGGTCTCCCGCCTGTGAAACAGCATTCCAAACCTTAAAACAAGCATTGATCAACGCACCTGTCCTATCTGCCCCCGTCCCTAACAAAAGATTTGCCGTTCATACAGATGCGTCCATGTACGGACTGGGGGCAGTTCTAAGCCAGATCGGAGAGGATGGAGGGGAACACCCTGTCGCGTACCTGAGTAGAAAACTATTACCCAGGGAAGTGGGCTACGCGGTTGTGAAAAAGGAATGTTTAGCCCTGGTTTGGGCTTTAAAGAAGCTCACACCCTACCTGTATGGTCAGGAATTCACCCTGATCACGGACCATAACCCACTAGTATGGCTGAATCGGGTAGCCGGGTATAATGGGTGCTTGCTATGATGGAGCTTGGCCCTACAACCCTACAATTTTTCCATCCAATACAGCCATGGCCGATTCAATGGGAATGCCGACGGACTGTCCAGGCAAACGGAACTTTTACCCTAACAGCAGACCGGACATCCCCAAGTTGACCCGAAAAGGATCAAGCCGGGTCTGCCGGAGTGTTCGACAAGGAGGGAGCCATGTAACAGGAGTGACTTTTGGGCACAGATTGAGCCAGGAGATGGGGTGGCAAGTGAATCATAATCCATGTTTGCAGGATGTCTTGAGATATCATAATCCATGTTTGCAGGATGTCTTGAGATATCACAAGTTGTTGGCTATTCAATGTGGGGACACATTCTTTTAAAAGGTGTTAATTGCATCTACTCCTAGACATTTCATTGTCCCTTGTGTAAAGGTGTTAATCCGGGTCTGCTCCCAGACCTCTAATTATGTATGCTAAATACTGTTTATGTGTGAAATGTACTTGTCGGAGACAGAACATCTGTCTAGGGATGTGGATTGGAAGGAGATCATTGTGTGATGGTGTTATGTTTGTTATGCTGTTAATGAAGGAATGTGCAGTGATTAGATCATGATAATTATAGGTCGGCGCCGACATGTCTAGAATGTTTAGTAATTAGCTCAAAGAATGTGATTGAAGCTCCCCCACGGTGTGATGTGTGGGTGGGGAGTTTGATTGTTCATGTGCCTTGAAAACTGTATAAAATCTCAGAGTGAACCATTAAAGTTGTCTACTTGACCCTTCAAAACGTAGCCCCGTCTCGTTCTTGAAAGGGCATTCTATGGGACTATTATTCTGCTTTTTTTACAGCTGAACTTGACTCTCTCTCTCTGGATCTCGTGGATGGGATTATACCGGCTTCACTCGCAACTTGCCAAGGAGAAGGACGTCTCCAACGGCTGATACCCCTCACTACTGGGGTAGCCGTTACAGCATCCCTACAACATGATGCTGCCACCACCATGTTTCACGGTGGGGATGGTGTGTTCAGGGTAATTTGCAGTGTTAGCTTTCTGCCACACATAGTGTTTTGCTTTTAGGCCAAAACATTCAATTTTGGTCTCATCTGACCAGAGCACTTCTTCCACATGTTTATGTGTCCCCCACATGGCTTCTCGCAAACTGCAAACAGGACTTCTTATGGCTTTCTTTCAATAACTATGGCTTTCTTCTTGCTACTCTTCCATAAAGGCCAGATTTGTGGAGTGCACAAGTAATAGTTGTTCTGTGGACAGATTCTCGCACCTGAGCTGTGGATCTCTGCAGCTGCTCCAGAGTTACCATGGGCCTCTTGGCTGCTTCTCTGATTAATGCTCTCCTTGCCTAGCCTGTGAGGCCCCGTACACACGTCCGAGGAACTCGACGTGCCAAACACATCGAGTTCCTCGTCGAGTTCTGTGTGAAGCCGCCGAGGATCTCGGCGGGCCAACTTTCCTCATTGAACAACGAGGAAATAGAGAACATGTTCTCTATTTGGCCCGATGAGTTCCTCGTCGGCTTCCTCGGTGAGAAGTGTATACACGACCGAGTTTCTCGGCAGAATCCAGCTCCGATCGAGTTTCTGGCTGAATTCTGCCGAGAAACTCGGTCGTGTGTACGGGGCCTCAGTTTAAGTGAACGGCCATGTCTTGGTAGGTTTAAAGTTGTGCCATACTCTTTACATTTTCAGATGATGGATTGAACAGTGCTCCGTGAGATGTTCAAAGCATGATATATTTTTATAACCTAACCCTGCTTTAAACTTCTCCACAATTTCATCCCTAACCTGTCTGGTGTGTTCCTTGGCCTTCATGATGCTGTTTGTTTACTAAGGTTCTCTAACAAACCTTGGAGGGTTTCACAGAAAAGCTGTATTTATACTGAGAATAAATTACAAACAGGTGGACTTTGATTACTAATTAAGTAATTAAGGCTCAGTAGAGTTTGATAGACTAAGTTAAGGTCCCAAAAGACAACCCTTCAGTATCAGATGACTACCGAGTTATGTGAGTAACTTGACAGCCCTGTTGTAGTTTCCGTCATACCTGAATTATTTTAACCCCTTCAAATCCATGGTATAGCCGAACAACAAAGGAAATTGTGGCGCTGCAAATTAGTAACACATTTGGTGATGTCACCGCGGCCTACGCTGAGCTCCGGGCCTCGTTTCCACTATCCCTCCGGACCAGCTGTTTTTACAGCAAAAGGACTGACTGGCTTAGGAGAGATACCCAAAAGCAAATACAGCAAAACAACCAGCCCGGATCGACGTCCCTTCTACCCGCCCCCCTCAGCATTGATGGAGTTAACTTCCATACTGGATTTCAAGATTTTATAATGTAAGTTAACACCGTTGTCTGTGTATTAAAAAAGCTTCTTAAACGTTTAACCTGGAGGCGCCCTCTGTTTTTTTGTTTTTTTCTTATCCTGTATGGTATAGCCGAATGACATCCTTATCTTTGCAGGTCAATGATCACAGATCGCTCCTAGCCCCTTACCACGTGATCAGCTGTCAGCCAACGACAGCTGATCACGTGATGTAAACAAAGATCGGACAGCGTGAGGAGAAAAAAAGCCGATCACCTGCTTCTGTGCAAGGGACATCGGTCCCGAAGAGGAAGATGCACAGCCATCTGTTCTGTTCCCATAAGTGCCACCTGCCAGTGCCCACATTGCATAACAGTACTGTGATACATGTGCCTATATGTCTCAGTTTACTGCTCCCTGCTAGCCAGGTTATTGATGTGCTAATGTCCCCTCACTATTTCTAAAGGTTAATTGATCTATTGTGTTGTGTGAAGGAGAGCTGGGTTTAAGTGGCTTGTGTTAATTATTCTGATTGCTTCATTGTGGTAATTATCTCTCTATATGCGGGGTCGAGCGGTCTGGTTGATGTATTCAGTACAGCTAGTGCTCAGCGTCATTGATGTCATTGTCTAAAGAAAATGTGTTTTCAGCATCGGCCCCGTCGTGTCTGCCTATAATCTGTATGGAAGCCCCAGTGTGAGGGGGGCGGAGATTTGTCATTGTAACAGTTTTGGAAATGACATATAAGCTGTGTGTTATAACATTAAAGTCTGTGTTGTTCAAGCAGTAAGCTGGTCTCATGTGTGGCTTTCTGGGCGATTCCAGGGATATCCCTCCTCGTGGAATATTGGGGTGATTTTCGTTATGGGAAGAAGGGAACGTTGACGGGGATATCATACCGATACCGTCACAATTGGTTGGTAGCAGTGGGATTTTTCCCTTCTATTCCCCTTCACACCCGGATTCCAAGCAGACACTGGAAGAACTACTGGAAGTTCGTGGAAGGATTGCTAGCAACAAAACCAAGCGGGTCATCATAGCGGAATCAATGGAGATAGACCAGGAGGAAGGGATTGCAGCAACGCCAGCAGTACAAGAGATGGAGACACCAGTGATTCAGGAGGAGGAATCGCCAGCCAACAAGCTAATGAGAGAGAAGCTAGCGTGGTTCGGCCCAAACCCAACGCCAGATGTGGTACTGAAAGTGATGGACCTGTTAGCGAAGGAGGCTAAAGAAATAAGAGACGCGGAGCTACAGAAGGATAAACAAATAAGGGACGCAGAACTACAGTTAAAACTGGCAGCAGTCCAACAAGCAGTCGCACATTCTCCAAACAGTGAGTACAGCACAGCAGACACAAGGAAGATTCCGTTTAGCGCTTTTAATGAAAAGGACTGTGAGATTGATAACTTCCTGGCGGATTTTGAGCGACAATGTAACCTGCACCGAATAGCTAGAGGAGAGTGGGTTGCAATATTGTCAGGCAAACTGTCAGGCAAAGCTTCTGATGCTTTCCGGACCGTGCCAGATCAGGATATTCATAGCTACGCCCGGGTTAAAGAAGTGCTCCTGGCTCGTTATGCAGTAACCCCAGAGTCCCACCGACAGAAGTTCAGGGACTCACGCAAAACCACGAAAGACTCTTATGCGGAATGGGCATGCCAATTGTCCCGGTCGGCCTCTAACTGGGCTAACAGCAGCCAGGCCACCACCGCAGAGGACATTTTGCAACTAATGCTCCTGGAGCAATTTTACAATCACATCCAGACGGACGTCAAAGATTGGGTGAGAGATCGCAGGCCCATGACTCTACCAGAGGCCGCGAAGTTGGCGGATGAATATGCAGATACTCGCAAGACGAACCAGGTCACACCACAGGAACAACCTCCACCACAAACGGTGCCCTCACACCCACCAACCGCTAGATACCAACCTCCTAACAGACCGGTGACATCTAGCCCTCGCTATCATCGCCAGGAGGGCAACGAACAACGCTGCTTCCGGTGCAAACAGCTGGGTCACTTCAAGCAGAATTGCCCCATGAATGACAACACCAGGTCAAATTGGTCTCAACCTGGGTACCGCCCACCAGCAGCAGCCCATTGTGTAGACTCGGCTTGGGATCCAAAGGAGCTGGGTCAGGAAGAACCATTGGGCACCCCTTACGAAGCCCTCATGGTACAATCTGTTATTACGGACAACAGGGAACACCATTGTCAGCTGGTCATGGGCGACAGCCCTGAGCCGGAGGGGCCCTGGAGGGAGCTGGGCAGAAAGAGGCACCGCCGGCCACCCTTCAAGAAGAAGAGGTCCTGGAAGCCGTATAACAAGCTGACCTGGGAGGAGAAGAAGCGACTGGAGGAGAGGGAGTCGCAGCGGGCGTCCCAGATGCGTGCCGAGATGTTCGCCAAGGGCCCACCGGTGGCCCCTTACACCACCACCCAGTTCCTGATGATGAAGGACCACGTGGAGAGCCTGCAGGACATGAGCAAGCAGGAGCTGATCCGTGAGTACATAGAGCTGGAGGAGTGCATAAGCCGCATGGAGGAGGAGAACAACCACCTGAGGTCACAGCAGCATGAACTGGAGATGGAGCTGGAGAAGCTCCAAGAGGAGAACCGGCGGCTGCGGAGGGAGCAGGGGGTGGCTGACCTTATGGGGCTCTGATTCCCCTCCCCCCCCCCCGGACTCTGAGCACCAGTGCTACAGCATTTCAACAAATATAACTTTTTCTTTTTATGAATCTCCTGGGATTGTCACTTCAGAGCCATAACCTGCCCCCTCCCATAGCGGGACACCTAGACGGCGGCGCACAGACCCATTCGCTGTCTTCACACTGACTTCTGGTGACTTTGCAGATCGCACAAAGACTTGGGGACTGACCGGCGTGTGATCTGACGACCCGGTGACATACCTGAGTCTGAAGCAGTTGCCAAGGGAGGTCAGTCATGCCAAACGGAGTTAACCTCTGACTAATAGCTCTGAACCCGTCAACCCTACTGGACCAGGGAAGGTCCAACCGGGTTTGCCGGAGCAGGGAGCAAAAGGGGGGCCATTGTGATACATGTGCCTATATGTCTCAGTTTACTGCTCCCTGCTAGCCAGGTTATTGATGTGCTAATGTCCCCTCACTATTTCTAAAGGTTAATTGATCTATTGTGTTGTGTGAAGGAGAGCTGGGTTTAAGTGGCTTGTGTTAATTATTCTGATTGCTTCATTGTGGTAATTATCTCTCTATATGCGGGGTCGAGCGGTCTGGTTGATGTATTCAGTACAGCTAGTGCTCAGCGTCATTGATGTCATTGTCTAAAGAAAATGTGTTTTCAGCATCGGCCCCGTCGTGTCTGCCTATAATCTGTATGGAAGCCCCAGTGTGAGGGGGGCGGAGATTTGTCATTGTAACAGTTTTAAAATTAAAATTACCTGTTTGCTACATTTTATAACAAAATATAAAACAGTTTTGTATTTTTTTTTTTTTAATCAGCCTTTTTTAACAAAAAATAAAAAAACCCGGAGGTGATCAAATACCACCAAAAGAAAGCTCTATTTGTGATGAAATAATGATAAAAATGTCATTTGGGTACAGTGTTGTATGACCACAAAATTGTTGCTAAAAGATTGACAGCGCTGAAAGCTGAAAATTGGTCTGGGCAGGAGGGGGGTTTAAGTGCCCAGTAAGCAAGTGGTTAATGACTTTTTCATTTGTTTAGGGCTCATATACATGGGCATTAGACTCAAATGCAGGCATTAGTAGTCAAATGCGGTGTATTTTCATGTTGCTTTGACTTGTCTTTAAGTTGTTTTTATTATTATTATACAGAATTTTGCACAGCGCTTTAAGATATAAAGGCAGACAGTACAGTAACAATACAATTCAAAACACAAGGGTGAGGAGAGCCCTGCTCCTGAGAGTTTATAATGTAACAGGGAGGGGCAAGTGGAACAAAAGGTAATAACTGTGAGAGATGAGCTGATGGGAGAAATAAAAGACTCAGTTGCTAGCTGAATGCAGGATAAGCTTGCATGAAGAGATACATTTTCAGGGATCACCTAAAAGTGGGCAGAACAGGAGACAGCCATGAAGATTGGTGAAGGACGTTTCAGAAGATGGTAGAGGCTCTGGAGAAGTCCTGGAGATGAGCATCGGAGAAAGAGACAAGGGAGCTGATATATTGAGACAAGATTATTGATGTAGCTTGGGGCAGAGTTGCAAATGGTTTTTCGATTATAATTCTTTTTTTATTTTAAAACAAATCAGTACAACACATAAATATAAAAAAAAATAATACATAACAGAACATTATTACAAAACAACAGTCACAGTCCATCTTATTATTATACATCCCCTTTTACCTTGTTGTCAAAATCAAACATATATCTCCTTCTTACGTATCTCTCCCCTTTCCCAACATCCCTGAGAGAGAGAAAGAAGAAGAAAGGGAGAGAAAAACCAAAAAAAAAAAAACCCACCCTACTTCCCTCTCCTCCGACCCTTCTCCATATTCCTGTGGTTTCTCATTAAATCCCACATATACCCAATCCAAGTTCCCGGGCTCCTTCTATACCATTCAGCCTTATCCCCCTTAACCTTCCCCCCTGTAGTCCATATATGACTTCCAGGGAGTCCACATTCTTAAATAGTTTTCCCTTTTATATTGTGTTGTCAGGACTAACTCTTCTAATTTGCTTATTTCCCTAACTTTACATATCCACATCTCCGCTGTTGGTGGAACTGGTGACTTCCACCTCTTCGTTATACAGGCCTTAGTGGCATCTAATAGATGGCATATAATCATTTCCCTATAGGCTTTTTCTGGTATTTGGTTTAAATGCAGAAGATAGAATTCCGGATCTTCCGGAATCTCATAATCTGAGCAAAACTGTAAAGCTCTTTTAATCTCTGCCCAAAAACTCCTTAGCATTGGGCACTCCCAGAATATATGTAGCATCGTTCCTTTGCTTCCCTGGCACCTCCAGCATTTATCTGATACCTCTGCAAAAATTTTGCTTAACTTTTCTGGTGTCCTATACCATCTCGTGAAGATCTTATAGTTTGTCTCTTGTATTCTCACACATATTGATGTTTCGTGTGTTCGCCTGTATATGCATTGTCGCTGTTCCGGACTGAAGGACTTCTCCAATTCCCTTTCCCATTCCTGAACACACCTCAGAGGGCAAACTCCTGATCGCACTAATAACTCATAGCTTATTGAAAGACTATGTAGTAATGTTCCTTGTTCATTACATATTTTCTCGAATTTCATGAGTGGTCTTCCAAAGCTCTCTGGATTTGGCAAAGTGTTCAGGAAGTGAACTATCTGAAGTGCATTCCAGAATTTCAAACGGAATACATTTCCTATTTCCATCAGTTCCGCTATGGTTACCTATCTTCCCATGTGGATATACCTTGCTACTTGTGTACACTCTCTTTTCCTCAACTGCCGGAATGCTCCATATTCGTATCCTGATGGGAAGAGGGGGTTACCTATCACTGGGTATAGTGGGGAGGTCCTGGGCTCGATGCCCATCATAGGTAGTGCTGCTGCACAGATCCTCACCGTGTTACCCACTATTGGATTTTTATTCATTTCTTTAGGGAGTGAGGCAAACCACCACGGTGCTCTTTCTAGAGGTGTTTTAAATTGCGCCTGTTCGATTTGTACCCAAAGCTTCGTATCTGAATGCCTATTCCAGTCTATTAGCCTGTTCAGATGTGCTGCATAATAATATTTCCTTATATCTGGGACTCCCAGTCCTCCCTGCTGCTTAGTGCTCATTAGTTGTTTCCTATGTATCCGGGGGTTCTTATGTGCCCATATGAACTCAAAGATCACTCTCTGACACTGTTTAAAATACTTTGATGGAAAATGTATTGGTAATGTTTGTAATAAATACAAGATTTTCGGGAGTATGTTCATCTTAATAATATTGCAGCGTCCTAGCCAGCTATGAAAACCCTGGTTCCACTTATCCAATAAGATCTTTACTTTCTGTAAGAGGAGTGGGAAGTTCAGCTCAAAGATCTTCTCCACCTTCCCTGCTAGTTGTATACCAAGGTATGTCAGAGCATTATCAGTCCATTTAAACCTAAATTTTTGTTTTAGATAGTTTATCGCTGTATGTGGGACGTTTACCCCCATCGCTTCCGATTTATTAAAATTGATACGTAGGTTCGATAAAGATCTGTATCTCTCAAATTCCTTCATTAATTCTGGAATTGTAATCAACGGATTTGTAAGACTGAACAACATGTCGTCTGCATAGGCTGCAATTTTACAGTGGTTCTTCCCTATTTGTATGCTTGAAATATTAGAGTTTACTCGTAGCGTACACAAAAAAGGCTCTAATGACAGGGCAAATAGAAGTGGAGACAGAGGGCAGCCCTGTCTTGTCCCATTTGAGATTGTGAGGGGCTCAGACAGAATTCCGTTGGTCCGTACCTGGGCTGAATACATGGAGAATATCCACTGTATTATTTTGTTCCCAAAGCCGCCGTATTTTAGGACTGCCCTCATGTAACTCCACCTCACCCTGTCAAAGGCCTTCTCTGCGTCCGTATTGAGAAATACGCATTGCGTCTGTGTTGAGTTGGCTAACTGCACCAGGTTAATTGCCTTGATTGTGTTGTCTCGTGCTTCCCTGGTAGGGACAAATCCCACCTGGTCCAGGTTTATTAAGTCTGGGATATGTTGTTGTATCCTGTTTGCTAAGACCTTGGCAAAAATCTTCACATCCGAATTTAATAACGAAATTGGTCGGTAGCTTCCACAGAGGGCTGGGTCTTTCCCCTCTTTTGGTATCACCGAGATATACGCTAGCAGGGTATCT
Source organism: Rana temporaria (assembly GCF_905171775.1). Lineage (NCBI taxonomy): Eukaryota > Metazoa > Chordata > Amphibia > Anura > Ranidae > Rana > Rana temporaria. The sequence goes on from NC_053489.1 coordinate 362,483,606, forward strand.
TTGGCTAAACTGTCCGTTGTCCCTAAGGCATTAAATAGTTTAACCATATATCCTGATATCGAGGGAAACAGAATTTTATAATATTGACCTGTAAAACCATCGGGTCCCGGGCTTTCCCCCTTTTCATTATGCTTACTGCTACTTTAATTTCCTCCTCGGTTATAACGTCATCTAATTTCTGTCTATCCTCTTCTGATAGTCTTGGTATTGCAGATTCTGTTAGATACAAATCAATTTGTTCTCTAGTCGGGGGCTTGCTCTGTATATTGTAAAGAGAGTGATAGTATTCCTGGAACTCCTTCGTTATATCATTTGGTTTTGTAACCCTCTGTTTCTTGGGTGAGTTAATATGTGGAATATAGTTACTCAGCTTCTGTTCTCGTAGTAGTCTCGCCAGTCTTTTCCCACACTTATTCCCTGACTCGTATTCAGCCTTTTTACATCTCTGCATTGCCGCTTTTACTTTATAGTACAGGAGGTCTGTGATTTCAGTTCTTTTACTAGCTAGTTCTTTCTCTACGTTTGTTGACCATATTTGCTTATGTTTACCTTCCAAGATGGCTAGCTCCTTTAATAGCCTGTTTAACTTTTCAGTACGTTTCCTTTTGATCCTAGATCCATGTTTAATTAACACACCTCTAATAACCGCCTTGTGTGCTTCCCATATAATTCCAGGGTCACACTCTGGTGTGTCATTAGAATTTAAATAAAACCTCAATTCTTTAATTACATCTTCTAGGACCTCCTTATCTTCCAACAGGCTTTCATTTAGTCTCCACTGGTTTGGTCTGCACTGTCTTAAATCCTTTAACTCATATACCAGGAAGATCGGGGCATGGTCCGACCATGTAATTGATCCAATTTTAGTCGACTGTACAGAGTGTAATTGGGCATGTGGAATAAAGAAAAGATCTATCCGGGAGTATATTTTATGTGGAGCAGAGTAGAACGTGTAGTCTCTTTCTTTATTGTGTAGCAGCCTCCATATATCAATCAGTTGACTTTTATACAGAGTTTGCATAATATGATTTCTCAGGCCTCGTACACACGACCGGATCTATCCACTGGGATTTATCCGCAGATCAGTTCCAGCGGATAGATCCGGTGGTGTGTACGTCCGAGCGGACATTTATCGGAATCCTGTCCAGCGGATTGATCCGGTGGTCTGTACAGACTCACCGGATCAATCCGTCCGCTCCTCTCCCTCGCATGCGTCGTAATGATTCGACGCATGCGTGGAAGTCTTTATCTTCCAGCGTCGCGCACGTCGCCGCGTCATCATCGCGGCGACGGGGCAACACGTCACCGCGGATGGATTCCACGCGGATTTCGATCTGATGGTTAGTACAACCATCAGATCAAAATCCGCCAGAGGATTTATCCGCTGGAACGGTCCGGAGGACCGTTTCCAGCGGATAATCCTCTCGTGTGTATGGGGCCTCACACTGAAAGATGTGGATGACTTTCCCGATGAGGTGTCCTCTTTAGGATCTAAGGGAATATTCAAGTCTCCTCCCATAATCAAATGTCCTTCTGTGAATTCTAATAGGCGTTTAATTGTTTTGTCTAGGAAGGTTCCTTGATGTTCATTTGGAGCATATACTGTGGCGAATGTTACCCCTATTCCTCCTATTTTACCCTTCACGAATAGATATCTCCCTTTCTGATCTCTAATGGAGTCTACATATGTCCATTGCATTCTCCCTGCTATCAGAATAGACACCCCCTTGACTTTGCCTCTTGATTTGTCGCATGGTATGCTATTGGGTATTTCCTATTCTTTAAGGTCGGAGTTTTGTCTTCTCTGAAATGTGTTTCCTGTATATACGCAACGTCAATACCTAATCGTTGTAGGTCATGCAGGAGGATTCTCTTTTTTTCGGGTAAGTTCAACCCCTTCGCATTTATTGATAGTACATTTAATTTCTCCATCTATCTTCCTATATTCCCCGTATCAGTTTAGAGCATAAACCTAGAGGGCAGACAATTGACGAGGGGGGGGGAGGGGGGGGGATTGGTAAAAGTGGGTGAAAAAAAAAAAAGAAAAAGGAGATATTCTCCTTTCCTAATATTAGCTATCCTGCTAATAAGAGTGGAAACACTCACCGTATTAACGGTATTTGAGTGTCAACCTATGTTTGGGGGGCGTGCTCCATAGGTGGCCTTCCGTTGTGCTCCTATATGCCAATCTCTTTCCTCCCTTTCCTTCTCCTTTCTTTTTAAATTTAATGCTTACACAAAAAAGATATGAGAGAATATCCCACTTATAGGGACACCTTCAGTAGAATAGGGTAGAGAGAGAGAAATAGAGGGAGCACAAAAAAAAAAAAAAAAAAAAAAAAGGAGCTCTCAGCTCCGGGTCTCCCCATGATTCCCATATTTTCCTTCCAATTCGCCAAACAAAAAAAAAAAAAAATTGAAGAAAAGCGAAAATTCCCTTTGCCCCCCTGGCTTTTCACATTCCTTCATTCTGTCAGTTGTGGGGGCCCAAGTGTGACTCCTATCACCAAGTCCTTTTCCCTTGTCTTCTGCTCGTTCCCCCTCTCCATAAGAGAAAGGGAAGAAGGAGCAGACCTACAGAAATGTGAGCATACATTCCTACTATATCTACTATCTAGTAATTATACCACATAACTTTTAACATATATTATATATATATAGCAGGTTACAACCATGGCCCAGACCATTACTTTATATTGTACCCCCCCCCCCCCTATATCGAGAGGGTTGTCTTTTATTATTCTATTGTTATGCCCCTTTCTCCCCCTTCCCCCCATCCCTCACCACACCCTCATATATTGATCTCCACTCTCCAGCTATCTAACTCTAGATGGAGGTAGGAGTGAAGTACAATCCAAAAAATCCAAAAAATATAATTATAATCACATTTCCCACTAGGGGGAAGGAGATGGAAAAAAGAAAGAGAAGATTCAGTAATATCCCAACTGTTGGGTATCAAAGGGGGGTTCGAGAGAGGAAAAGAGTGGAACCACTTTCTTTCAATTTTCCCGCTCGCAGCTCTCTGCTTCCTCTCTATAAATATTCACCAATCGTATCATTCCATTTCTTGTGTTGTCATTAAATGCATTCCCCAATACGGGGGGGGGGGTCGACCTGCCCCTCCCTAACTCCACAGCATCTCGGCAGGGTCTGCTGGGTATTCTGTACAATGAGGGGCCCCTCTATTGTGCCATGTGCATATTATGCTCCCCAGATAGCGTACTACGTTGGTACCTGGGTGCATCAGTAGTTGTGTTGTGAGTTGTGTGTGTGTGAGAAAAAAAAAAGGGGGGGGGGAATCCCCTACCCCTTTGTCGTGTGACTATATATCGGTGTATCTATATGTTTGTGAGTGTCTGTGTTGTCTATATGGTTATGTGGCAGTTATCTAAATTGCTATGTGTGTATACGATGTGTTGTGCACTAGTGTCGTTCCTGTCGTTGATACTGGGATCGTTAATTGTAATTGGTATTGTTTGTTTGTTGGGGTGTATCTCACTCCCACGTGTATGTGATGTGAAAAAAAAAAAGAAAAAAAAAGAAAAAGGGCCCTCCTTCCCCCATCCAGCCCTCCTCTGGCGGGCTACGCTTTTTCCCTTGGTGAGTATCTTCCCCTCCCTTCCCCCCCCCCCCCCGATCATCCTGGAGATGAGCATCGGAGAAAGAGACAAGGGAGCTGATATATTGAGACAAGATTATTGATGTAGCTTGGGGCAGAGTTGCAAATGGTTTGTATGTTGTTGTTAGTGTTTTGAATTTAACTTGAATTCGGTACCCAGTGGAGGGATTTGCAGAAAACGGTGGTGGACACTTAGCAGTTGGTGAGATGGATGAGTTTGGCAGCACAATTTATGATAGACTGAAGGCGGAATAGCCTGCACAGGGGTAGGCCAATGAGGAGGAAGTTGCAATAGTCAAGGTGAGAGATAAGGGAGTGAATGAGTTGCTTAGTGGTTTTTATTGGTTAAAAAGGGGTGTATTTTGGTGATGTTATGGAGGTGGAGTCTACAAAATTTTGACAGGGATTAGATTTGGGGCTGAAAAGACATGCTAAAGTCCAGGATTACACCTAGCATCCTGGCATTAGGGGTGGGCCAGATAGATGTAGTATTGATCTTGATGGAGAAGTCAGAGGAGGGGGCACAGGCTGGAGGGAATATTATGAGCTCAGTTTTAAAAAGACTGAGTTTCAGAAAGTGGTGTGACATCCATACCGATATGTCAATTAAGGCAGAAATTGACCTGGTCAACAGAAATAATACATTATTACTAAAGTAGTTTTTTACCCTAATCCTTTATTCTTTTTCGATTTTCTTAAACTGATCAAGACGCAGCCGCAAAGTTGCCATGAAAACTTCTGTAGTGTTCCCAGTAGTGAATACCAGTCAGGGCTGCTTTCTCCCATCTTCTTACTGCCCCCTGTAGTCCTTACAGGGCAATGCTGATGTCCTTTAGTCAGTGTTGCCTCTAATGAGTAGATGCAATTAATCTTCCCCTGGTCTCTGTCTGCCCACTGCACAAAGTATATTCCAAAGGGTGCTGGGATGTGATACAGGTCTGTGGATCAGCAGACTATTCGTTTTGCACTCCTGTGACCCATTTTCAGCGGAGAGCGAACTTCAGACCGCTCTCTGCTGAAAACGGGTCACAGGAGTGCAAAACTAATTGCACTCCTGTGACCCAGAGGAGAAGCCCAGCCTAAAAAGCAGAGGCTGGACTTCTCCTTTAAACCTCAAATTTCTAGTAGCAAGAGTAAGTATTTGAAAAAAAAATGTTTTGCAGTGATAAGAGATAGGGGAGTGGGGGGTAAAGAGAACTTGCTTCTTCAATGTAGCTTTCAACTGGCTCTTGGTCCCTATTATCACATATTAAACCTTCCCGCCTGACTACACCAACGTGTTCACTGTGTCAATTTTGCAGTTCATTATTTTTGTAAGTTGCTATTAAATACTTGCAGGGAAATGTGTAACTACAGCCATAACAGACTATGTGCCTTTGCTTATACCCTGTGATTTCTAGTCATGCCCCTGCATACAAGCAGCACAGATAATTTGTGGTCTGATTTTGCAAAAATATCTTTTGTAGACTGATGTTTTAAGATTCAGATGGTTATTTTAGAGTCTGTTAAAAGTCCAGCATCTGTCGCCAGCATTCTGCTATAAGAAACAAGATAAGCCATTAATCTGCATAAAAGAGGTATTTGATCTCCATGTCATGTGGTGAAAGCCGCTGGGTTGAGTTTCCCAGTGACAGTTTTAGTATTAGGCCACGTACACACGATCGGTCCATCCGATGAGAACGGTCCGAAGGTCCTAAGTAGCTCAGGAGGAGTACCAAGGGATCAAACGGGACCCTAGTTCCCCCTATGTCACTGAGCATCTCTGCTACCCCCTCCCAATATGTTCTGAGCCTTGGGCAATCCCAAACCATATGCCAGAATGTCCCTTCCTCGGTCCTACATCTGGGACAGTTAGGCTGCATTCACACATAGGCGTAGGCAATAGCAGCGTTTTCCGGCGTTTTGTTCCGGCGTTTTGTCGCGCATATTCATGCTAATATGCGCGTTTGCATACAGCGTTGTCCGACGTTTTTGTACTTTGACGTTTTTTTTTTAGCCAATAGGAAAAACTATCATCTTTTCATCACTTGTTGCTATGTTGGTAGATTTTTTTAATCTTCTGCATGGGCGACAAGTTCTATTGACGAAATGCCCGTAGCAAACGCCCGTTGTCGCGCAAGTCGCTTGAATCGAGCGTTTCCATTACTTTCTATGGGAAATGGAAACGCTCAAATACGCGCATATCGCGCGATATGCGCGACAAAAAAGGGTCCGAAACTTTTATTGACTACATGCGATGCGCGTCAGGCCCATCGGCGTTCAGATGTGAACCATGCCCATAGCCTTACATGTATTTTGGTCCCTCTGGCGTTTGTGCGCGTCGCGCTACAGGCGACAAAACGCCAAGGTGTGAATGGGCTCTTTGGGTCTAGATGTGGGTATATTCTGGCCAGTCTTTGGGGGGTTAAGTAGGCCCTATGTAAGAATTTGAGCTGATTAACCCTGTCTTTGGCAGCTATCATGGACGGGATATAGGTGGAAATGCAGTCTTCCCATTCCACCTCCCCAGAGCCGGGATGTCCTCCTTCCATTTTTCCATGGAACGGGTGGGTTTAATGTCGTGGGCTACCGTCGGGTACAGGTACAGAGTGGAAAGGGGTTTTCCCATCGCACTTGAAGTCAGCAGTCGTTCAATTGAGTCTGGTTCCAGAGTTAACGTGTCTGGGAATTGGGCCCTCATCGCATGTCTCAGTTGGCAGTAAACTCAAAGGATTTGGGTAGGGAGTACTGCTGTTTCAATTCACTGAAGGGCACGATCCTGGCATTCGCTATGATATATTTGAGGGTGGTTATCCCCCGTTTGGCCCACTGTGCGGTGTCAGGTATATCGAAGAGGTGGGGGAGGGTGGGGTTACCCCAAAGCGGGGTGTGTGGGGAAATGCAGTTCGGTGTAGCATAAATAACTCTGGCCTCCCGCCATGCTCTAATGGTTGTCTTCATGAGGACCGTCAAGTGATGGGGGGCTTTGGGACCCCTATACACTAGATTGGTCAAGACAGCGTACGATCCCAGTATGGCCGCCTCAAGTCTCACCGCCGGATTCTGTCTGGGCTGGGAGAACCACCAGCGTATCGTGACCAGGAGGGCTGCCCAGTAGTACAACAGAAAGTTTGGGAGAGACAGACCTCCTCCCGATAAGGGGAGATATAGTATCTGTTTTAACCACCCTAGGTGGCTTCCCGGCTCAGATGAATGAGGTTAGCACACCCTCCCGTCACCTAAAGAAGGACCTAGGAATGTGGGAAGGGTGTTCCAGAATCTGCCCTAGGAAGTGAAGGATGCAGTGGAAACAGGACCGACTTGCCCCAGTTTATGCGGATGCCAGAGAATCGGCCAAAGTCTTCAAATAGGTCTAGTGCCTGCCGCAGTGATTGTGAGGTATCTGCAAGATAAAGTAGAGTGTCGTCAGTGTATAGGGACACCTTTTCTTCTATAGCACCAACTACTATGCCCTTCACCCCTGCTTCAGCCCTAAGAGCAATGGCAAGGGGCTCCACCGCCAGAGCAAATAGTCCTGGTGACAGAGGGTAGCCCTGACGAGTGCCCTTGCCCAAGGGAAAGGTTTCTAAAAGTGTGCCATTCGTGCAGACTCCTGCCCTTGGGCCAGCATGTCATGAATTTTGGCTCAAATCCGAACCTCAAGAGGACCCCCCACAGGAACTCCCACTCCACAGAATCAAAGGCTTTTTCGGCATCAAGTGAAGCCACCACTCCCGCCGACTCCGGCCGTGCCCTGTCCATGTGTGTGAAAAGCCTTCTAATGTTGATGTCTGTTCCCCTCCCTGGCATGAACCCCGTTTGGTCCGGATGCACTAAAGCAGTTATGACTGTGTTAAGTCACATGGCTAACACTTTGGCTAGGGGAGTTTCGCATCAACATTTATCAGTGAAATAGGACGGTACGAGGAGCACATGGATGGATTTTTGCTTGGTTTGGGGATCACAAACACCACTGTCTCCCTCAGGGAGTCTGGAAGCTCCTGCAACCTCTGCGCCTCAGTTAACATAGCGAGTAATTTGTTCATCAACTCTTCAGCGTATTTTTTTATAAAACTCAACTGGTAAACATCTGATTCAATAATTTAGACAATAAGGACATATAAGCCTTGAGGGTTCGGTTTTAAAAGAAAAACATCAATTAGTCATGTGTTTTCATGTTCCTTTTTCTTTCTTTTTGTTATAGTTTTTATACTCTTTGCAGTTGAATACAAAACCAAGACGGGCCGTGTATATATATGTTGGGACATTTACATTGCAAAGTTAGGTCATGCTCTATTTTAAGCCCTGATTATACGACCACGAGGCTCAACACGAGACGAAAAGATGTTGTTTTCTATGCACTTTTATTCATCTGTGCAGAGTTATGTTTTATGTTATGTTTTATGTACAATAGAATTAACCATTTATGATTTTATGTCGCCAGATATTGTGTACAATTAGATATGTCAAGACTTGCTTTAGTTATTTTGTGGAACCTCCATGCGCGATCCAGATTTTGGACGGTAATGGAGGTCTCTAACGATTTTAACTAATTTATGCTATGTACACTGATACTTATCTCTAATTTTTCTTTTGTTATGATCCTTTTAATATCTTAAAAATCATTCTATGATAGGAGAACAAAAGTCATTAAAGCGGAGCTCCACCCTAAAGTGCACTCGGCTCCCAGCACACAGCGTGTGAGCCAATCGGCGGGCGCAGAGCGACTCGCGCATGCGCCGTAGGGAACCGGGTAGTGAAGCCGGAGCGCTTCACTTCCTGGTTCCCTCACTGAGGATGGCGGGGGGAGCAGCAGAGAGACGAGCGATCGCTCGTCCTCTGCTGCGGACGGCGCTGGACTCCAGGACAGGTAAGTGTCCTAATATTATTGTATTTGTGTCCTAATATTAAAAGTCAGCAGCTGCAGTATTTGTAGCTGCTGGCTTTTAATATTTTTTTTTACTGGCACATCCGCTTTAATTGCGATACTAGAAAGAGCTAGATATTTATTTGTATTCTTATGCCGCATACACACCATCACTTTATGTGATGAAAAAAAAACGACATTTTCTGTGAAGTAAAAAACAACGTTTTTGAAACTTCAATTTTCAAAGACGAAGTTGCCTACACACCATCGTTTTTCTCACAATGTTACGTTCACCACGTTTTTTCATTGAAGCTCGCTTCATAACTAGCTTCTGGGCATGCGCGGGTGTAAAAACGTTGTTTTAAACAACGTTTTTTGCTACACACGGTCAATTTCTGTGAAGTAAAAAACGACGTTTTAAAAAACGACACATAAAATTGAAGCATGCTTAAATTTTTTTCTTGTCGTTTTTCAGAAGACATACAACGATGTTTTCCCCCACACACGGTCATTTAAAGTGACGTTTTTAAAAACGTAGTTTTTTTTCATCGCATAAAGTGATGGTGTGTACGCGGCATTATACATATGTGCTGTAGTTACAATTAACACTTTACCCATACACATATATTCTTTCTATTGCTATACATTATCTTTTTTGCATCTATGCATAAATATAGAGATTAGTTTACCAGTGACATTTTACAGTCTTTAATTATCATGTACAAATGATGTGCTAATGTAATGCTTGAAAACTAGCACATCATAGACACCACATTTCACATCATACTGACATTATAGTCATGCTATATAGTTCACTTATTACGTTTCCATAGCGAGATCGAAGCCATTGAGCTAATCTCTCACATAACACACTATTAATTAATTTATTTAAATTTTTGTTTATTTATTTTTTACAACATAGGCTCGCACACTATGCAGTATTTGCATTTTTACGTATTCATATGCTTCACATTTATAAGGTTCACAGTCAAACTTTTATTTTATGGTTATGGTTTATCACTATGAATACACATCCATGCACTTACAGTTGATGAGAGTCGTTTTATAAGTATCACTGTCCGATATGTATATGCATATTGTATTAGTAGGCTACATTTTTAGTCTTATACATAGATTTCATTCTATACCCAATATACAGCAATGCATATTATTTTTTGATAAACATTTGCACATATAATTTGCTTTACATTAATATGTTACACGAGGATCTATTCCTTATTTTTTTTACACTTTCCAACAACCTTTTATACTGTGAAGGGTTAATGGCCCAAATCATGTTCACACCCAATTGTCGGTGCTGATCACATGGTTTTTGTATGATACTATATATTTTTAGTGCACTTTTATATATGTTAGCTATGACTAAGCACTAGCCAATAGTGCAAAACGCATCAGCTGCATTCCTCATTTTGCTGTGATTTGTGGTGTTTACTGGTCTTTTTTTGCCAATAAAAGCAACCGAAAAGGTTTTTTCTGGAGTGCGGCTGTCCATACATCCTTTCTATTTTCACCTGTAGGCAGCAGTATAATCCAGAAGTCCAAAATTACTATATTCCTGTGTCACTCAATGAACAATAAAAAGAGTAAATTCTGCTGTGTGTAGTGCTTGGTAAGAGCTTTAGTGCCTGTACCACTTGGTTAACCCTCATGCCAAGTAGATAGAGCTATCTCTGTGGCTTAATAAATTCTCAGCGACTCTCAGTGCAAGCTTCACCACTCCCAGTTGGGTTAAACTCTGTCTTGCCAAGCAACAGGCATGTATAGTTAAAATATAGAAAAAGTGAGGTTTAAAAAAAAATATGGAGCCCAGAGGTCCTGGAAGAATGTTGATGGGCTTCAGCATGCAGGGAAATGTTGCATGAAAAGCCCTGACAAGTGGGGGGAAGGGCATTGCTGAAGTGCAGTGAAGGGGAGCATGCTGTAGCCAAAAGTTCCCCCTTCCTGGTAACCTGACCAGACAGAGGTCTAAATTTTGCCCAAGTTTGTGTTGATAATATGCAGTCTCCCCTAGCAATTATAGACAAGATCACTTTGTTGTGGCTGTATAGTGGCAGATCCACAGGAAGGGGAATAGTATTGGGAATGATGTGTCAGAGACTGGCAGTAAAACTGCCATGAATTGGGTGGGAGTGAACTCAGAAGCAGGGCCCACTATGAATCTGAAAAAGATCTTATGTTTGATGTATATATAGTTGTATACACAGTCATTTATGCAAAGTGCTGATATAAATGTAAGAGAGTGTACATTTCCCCTAGCACCAGTGTCAGGTGAAACAGTAATCCTAGAAACCTCCAAGGGGTGTTAATTATGGGTATGGGTAATTATGGGTTAAATGGTCCATTAAATAAAAACATCCTCAAAACCTTGGTAAAGCATGATGACCTTTTTTTATTCTATTGTTCCTGTGAGCCTTGTTAGCTGAAGGATCCATCTTATTGAAGCATAAACAGCTGGTGAAGCAGACAATATCCTATACCAGTGGATTTGCCCCCAGGATGGGGAAGGTGTGCAATCACCCTCAGAGGTCTAACATAGAGGTGTGTACATAGGATTGCTGATGGTGGATAAATCACATGATGCAATGTTATGGGATACATATTTGTTTGAGCAGCACATATTTAAATGAACTGTTTTTTATGACACAGTTTTTTTCATCATATTTTAGAGTTGGAGAGACATTTTTGTATTGACTTTAGTTTCACACAATGGCGTTTCTCACTATCATTCACTATATGCTACATATCGAAGCAGGTAATATTGCCACCTAGGCAGTGCCGGCCCAAGACATGGTGCTGCCTGGGACCAAGAATGAAATGCTGCCCCCCCCCCCAAAAAAAAAAAATATATAATAAATACGCCCACCAAAAGGCCCCCCTACATTCATTGTTTTATTTGTACTCAGAGTCTCAGGTAATCGTGCTAGGGAAAGGACAGAGGAAACAGGGAAACTGACCTGAGGTGGGAAAGTGACGTAAGGTGGGAAAGTGACCTGAGGTGTGCCAGGGTCAAGTGGTCAGTATGCCTAAAAGGGGCATACCCAAGTAGAAGTAAAAGAAGAAATGCAAGAAAAAAGGGGATGGGTGGGTGGGACACCAGAACACCGACGCCCTGAAGGAGGAAGGAGGGCGGGTTTAAATACCTCCCGACTCCTCCTACAAACACAGGCTGACCTGCGGTCAGCCTTCCACTTGTACTCAGAGTCTCAGGTAATCGTGCTAGGGAAAGGACAGAGGAAACAGGGAAACTGACCTGAGGTGGGAAAGTGACGTAAGGTGGGAAAGTGACCTGAGGTGTGCCAGGGTCAAGTGGTCAGTATGCCTAAAAGGGGCATACCCAAGTAGAAGTAAAAGAAGAAATGCAAGAAAAAAGGGGATGGGTGGGTGGGACACCAGAACACCGACGCCCTGAAGGAGGAAGGAGGGCGGGTTTAAATACCTCCCGACTCCTCCTACAAACACAGGCTGACCTGCGGTCAGCCTTCCACTTGTACTCAGAGTCTCAGGTAATCGTGCTAGGGAAAGGACAGAGGAAACAGGGAAACTGACCTGAGGTGGGAAAGTGACGTAAGGTGGGAAAGTGACCTGAGGTGTGCCAGGGTCAAGTGGTCAGTATGCCTAAAAGGGGGCAAAAAACAAACAGTAGGATGAGCTAGCAGAGAGATGCAATGAAAGTAACTGTATGTGACCACACGCCCCCAACGCCAGAGACAACATGTGGAACTGGGATATGACCGGTAAAGAAAGCTGACTACCGCCAACTAACTCCTCAACAACGAGAATACAGACCCCTCGACGAATGGCAGCCGAAACTGCACCTGTACCGAAATTCCGGCCCGGATTGAACATTCAGATGCTACCCTAGTTAGGCAGCATGGAATGGCTACGTGTTATGCCCTGTGCTAGCAGAGAAGGGAGTACTAGGGGAAAAGGGAAGTAGCCTATCTAAGTACATCCGCAAATGTCTGGTGCCCAGACTGTACTGGGCACCAGCTTGAAAAACCTGTTTGAGCTGAAAGAGGCAAAAGAAAACAAACTCAAGTAGGAACTGAATGCTGGTGCGAAAAGAACCCAGGATACTGAGAAAGAAACACCTGGAAGATATCCCAGGCCGAGTCCAAAGCTTTCTAGGCTGAATTGAAAAAGGACTTAAAGAACAAGCTTCGTCTGTAACAAAAGAGAAGGCTGTATCCGGAGGATCAAGGAGGGCGTGCTACCATGTATGGAACCCGAACCGGAGAAGGACGGATGGCAGCAAAAAACTCGATGTCTGCTGCCCGTGACATGAAATCTGCAAACAAGAACAACATCATTAAAAACAAAACATGATCAACGAGCCATAACTTACCTAGGGAAAAGGAAGAAACCCTAACCTTCCCTAACCCCTACCTACGCAGGTGTCCGTGATCGACACACTCGGTAACGTAGAGCAGGAACGAATACGTAGCACAGGACTGAAAACGTGTCAGTCTGAAGAACCTAGCGAGGCTGATAAACCTGGGGCAAATCAGGCCAAAAAACGTAACACTCAAGCCTATGAACCTGAAGATGTGTCAGGCAAGTGATGCAAGTAAAAGATAACAAGACGTATGCAATGTAATGAAAGTCGTGAGAAACGGATGAGGGGACTTGCCACCGTACAAGCCAATTAGAAACGTACATCTCAATCCGACAGTACCGTTAACCGTGACGGTACCCAGCAGTGGGGAGTGGCCATGAACTAACGTGACGATATGAACGTGACATGTGTGCCCAGACTATGACAATAAAATGTAGGTAAGTGTAGGACTAGTGCAGCTGGACTGACAACGTGACAATCCCATGAAATGCGAAGGCCGAGCAAACTGAGGCGTAGCAGGCAAATTAAAAACGTACACTCAGGCCTGACGCAACCTGAAGACGTGTCAGGTCGTTGTGTGAGAAATGAAATGTTAAGATGCATGAAACGTATGAGAAACGGATGAGGAGACTTGTCACCGTACAAGCCAATTAAAAACGATCATCTCAATCCGTAAGCACCCATCAACGTGATGGGTGACCCCCCAGCGGTGGAACGCCATGAATCTAAAAAGAACATGCTAATACTACCAACTGAAAACTAACACAACTGGAACCTGCATGAGAAACATAAGGCTGCATGAGAAACAAACACATTCGAGAACATGAATAGCATGAGATACGAAAACATGAGAAGATAAATTGTATGAGAACATAAATTGCATGGGAAACGTGAACATCCGAGAACATGATTGCATGAGAAACGAAAATACACTTGAGAACATAAAAATACCATGAAAATCGTAATCGTGTGAGAAGCGTAACTCGTATGAAAAGCGTAACGTGTGAAAAGCGTAACGTAAGAAAAGCGCAACGTATGAAAACATGACCAATGTGATTGTATCACAACTGAAACCTGCCAGAGAAACGTAAATGTTAGAGAACATGAAAAGCATGAGAAACGTAACGTAAAACGAAACATGGAAATGTAAAAAATTGCATGAGAACATGACTCGCACGAGAAACGTAAACCCATGAGGACCTAACTCGCATGAGGACACGTAATCGCATGAGGATACGTAACCGCATGAGGACATGAGCATGAAAAATGTAATGCATGAGACAACATAAGGCTTGAGAAACGTGGTCGCATGAGAACGTAAACACATGAGAAACGTAATCGCATGAGAAACTACCCTGGGAAACATAATCGCATGCGAACTACAATGTGAACTGTAATCGCATGAGAATGTGATCGCGAGAGAACTATCATGTGAAACATAATCGCCTGAGAAACGTAAACACATGAGGACATGACTCATGAGAAACGTGATCGCATGAAAACTACCATGCGAAATGTAGTCGCATGAGAACTACCAAGCAAACCGTAATCGCATGAGAAACGTAAACACACAAGGACATGACTCGTAAGAGGAACGTGGTTGCATGAAAACGTGATCGGATGAGAACTACCATATGAAACGTAATCGCATGAGAAATGTAATTGCATGAGAAACGTAAACACATGAGGACATGCCTCATGAGAAACGTGATCGCATGAAACCTACCATGCAAAATGTAGTCGCATGAGAACTACCATGCGAACCGTAATCGCATGAGAGATGTAAACACAAGACTTGTGAAAAAAAAAAAAAAAAAAAAACAAGATCGCACAAGAAACGTGATCGCATGTGAACGTAATTGCACGAGAACTACCATGTGAAACGTAATCGCATGAGAACGTAATCGCATGAGAAACGTAAACACATGAGGCCATGACTCATGAGACACGTGAGCGCATGAGAACTACCATGCGAAATGTAGTCGCCTGAGAACTACCACGCGAAACGTGATCGCATGAGAAACGTGAACACACAAGGACCTGACTCGCATGAGAAACGTGATCGCATGAGAAACGTGATCGCATGAGAAACGTGATCGCATGAGAAACGTGATCCCATGAGAAACGTGATCGCATGGGAAGATCGCATAGGGAAACGTAATCGCATGGGAAGATCGCATGGGGAAACGTGATCGCATGAAAAGATCGCACGGGGAAACGTGATCGCATGAAAAGATCGCATGGGGAAACGTGATCGCATGAAAAGATCGCATGGGGAAACGTGATCGCATGAAAAGATCGCATGGGGAAACGTGATCGCATGAAAAGATCGCATGGGGAAACGTGATCGCATGAAAAGATCGCATGGGGAAACGTGATCGCATGAAAAGATCGCATGGGAAACGTGATCGCATGAAAAGATCGCATGGGAAACGTGATCGCATGAAAAGATCGCATGGGAAACGTGATCGCATGAAAAGATCGCATGAAAAGATCGCATGGGAAACGTGATCGCATGAAAAGATCGCATGGGAGACGAGATCGCATGAGAGACGAGATCGCATGAGAAACGAGATCGCATGAGAAACGAGATCGCATGAGAAACGAGATCGCATGAGAGACGAGATCGCATGAGAGACGAGATCGCATGAGAGACGTGATCGCATGAGAGACGTGATCGCATGAGAGACGTGATCGCATGGGAAAATCGCATGAGAAACAAAAACACATGAGAAACGTGAACACGTGAGAAAATTGCATGAGAAACAAAACACATGAGAAACGTGAAATGAATGCATACCGAATCTGGCTGAATACACAAATCCCTGAGCTGCAAACTGAATACTGAACACCCACACACTCCAACCAGAGTCCTGAGACAGGGGGGGGTGACGCATGACAGGTGACAAATGGACAGCAGTGCTGACGTGTAGCATGGAATATTTATTTGTAGTAAGAAGTAAAAAGGCAGAACATGTGACATATGGTGGAGCTGTGCCAGTGGTATACTGCAAGTTCCCAGAGCTGGCAGCCACAGATCCCACACCTCCCCTGCAGGGCCGGCCCTACGATGGGACCGGTGGTACCATTGGTACCAGGCGGCATTTTAGGGGAGCAGCATTCTGACATCCGCCAGCCAGCCCGCCCACTCCGCTGCCTGTGAGGAGCGGAGTGGAGCAGTCAGCAACTGAGAAGGGCAACAGGTGTTGTCAGAGCCGCCATCAGGGGGGTACTTGCGCCGCTGACAGCCTGCCGTGCGCGGCACCCGGGTGCTATAGAGGAGGAGAGGAGAAAGTTTTACAAGTACCCGCCAAACCCCCCCCCCCCCCCCCCGCTGGCTGGAAGGAGATGCCACAGTATCCATCCTGAGCCCGCTGCCTGCCAGAACGCTGCGCTCCGTGTCCCGTCACAGACCCGTGTAGCACACAGCCGAGTGAAGTGTTGTGGCTGTGTGCTGGGTCTGATTCCGTCCCTTGGCTCAGTGCGCTGTTTGCAGTGACAGGCAGCTTGGGAGGTGCGGCTGTCCTGGAAGGAGGGGATCCCCGCGCTGCTCCGTCCTCCCCTCCAGCATGACAGACACCCCCTCTTCCACTCCTCTCCCCCTGCTTGTGTGCTGCTGCATCTGTGAAGGGGAAGTGGGGGCAAGAAGATGAGCAGATGGGGGTAGCTGGCCACCCGTGGACCTCCCCCTGACCAAACCTGAACCCCGCACGAAGACGCGGGGAGACTCGGAGCCACCAAGACACCCGCCCGAACTTCCTGACCGCGAGGGAAACCCGGAAGTGACGTCAGACGGGTCGCACCGGAAACACGGGTGCAGCAGCTCACACCAGAACACCGACGCCCTGAAGGAGGAAGGAGGGCGGGTTTAAATACCTCCCGACTCCTCCTACAAACACAGGCTGACCTGCGGTCAGCCTTCCACATCATGATATAAAATCTAATTAATCAGAAAAGCAGATTTACCATATGCAAAATGGCACAGTGGCTGCGTTTGATGGCATGGCACAGTGGTGACAATTGATGGCACAGTGGCTGCGTTTGATGGCATGGCACAGTGGTGACAACTGATGGCACAGTGGTGACAATTGATGGCACAGTGGCTGCGTTTGATGGCATGGCACAGTGGCTGCGTTTGATGGCATGGCACAGTGGTGACAATTGATGGCACAGTGGTGACAATTGATGGCACAGTGGCTGCGTTTGATGGCATGGCACAGTGGTGACAATTGATGGCACAGTGGTGACAATTGATGGCACAGTGGCTGCGTTTGATGGCATGGCACAGTGGTGACAATTGATGGCACAGTGGCTGCGTTTAATGGTATGGCACAGTGGTGACAATTGATGGCACAGTGGCTGCGTTTGATGGCACAGTAGTGACAATTGATGGCACAGTGGTGACAATTGATGGCACAGTGGCTGCGTTTGATGGCATGGCACAGTGGTGGCAATTGATGGCACAGTGGCTGCGTTTGATGGCATGGCACAGTGGTGACAATTGATGGCACAGTGGTGACAATTGATGGCACAGTGGCTGCATTTGATAGCTTGGCACAGTGGTGACAATTGATGGCACAGTGGCTGCGTTTAATGGTATGGCACAGTGGTGACAATTGATGGCACAGTGGTGACAATTGATGGCACAGTGGCTGCGTTTGATGGCACAGTAGTGACAATTGATGGCACAGTGGTGACAATTGATGGCACAGTGGCTGCGTTTGATGGCATGGCACAGTTGTGGCAATTGATGGCACAGTGGCTGCGTTTGATGGCATGGCACAGTGGTGACAATTGATGGAACAGTGGTGACAATTGATGGCACAGTGGCTGCGTTTGATGGCATGGCACAGTGGTGACAATTGATGGCACAATGGTGACAATTGATGGCACAGTGGTGACAATTGATGGCACAGTGGCTGCGTTTGATGGCATGGCACAGTGGTGACAATTGATGGCACAGTGGCTTGCGTTTGATGGCATGGCACAGTGGTGACAATTGATGGCACAGTGGTGACAATTGATGGCACAGTGGCTGCGTTTGATGGCATGGCACAGTGGCTGCGTTTGATGGCATGGCACAGTGGCTGCATATGAAATATTTTTTTTTTTCCATTTGCGCCACCCCCCTCCCCCCAAAATTTTGAGCACCGGCCACTGGACAAACTAATGAATAATAGTTTGCAGACAGACAGACAGTGCACAGCTGCCCAGGCCCCAGCACATGCCACATCTACTGAACTCAACTGTACGTTTAGTTACCTTTTCTTTCAGTCATGATGCACAGTACCATGAGCAATAAGTAAGAGGTAAGAGCTGCCCAGGCCCCAGCACTTGCCACACAGCTACTGAACTGTATTGTTACCTTTTCTCAGACAGAGTCACTGTCTGAGAGGCTGGCCGCTGGCTCATACTGTCAGTCAGACAGTCTGGTCGGTGGTCGGCGTCGTCCGGTCCACAGCACAGTCAGCGCCGCACAGGCAGCTCTCTCTCCTCCTTGTCCTCACTTCCCTCATGCGTCACTGCCGCAGGAGTCAGGGCTCGAGATGGAGGATGGATCATCCGATCATGGAAGAGGTGCGGCAATTTGGCGCGGAGGCTGAGCGGCGCTGTGAATGCTGGGGGTGTCGCGGCCTCTCGGCTCCTCCTCCTGATGTCATCACTCACTGGATCTCTCTGGTTGCTAGGCACTGGTCGCCACGGTCGGCACGGCTCCTCTGCTCTCTGCGGCGCTCGTATTAGAGTTAGCGTGACACTACACCGGCCGGATTGCCGCTCCCTCCAATATGCCGCCTGGTACCATGGGTACCATTGGGTCCCATGGTAGGGCCGGCTCTGCACCTAGGTGTATTTCAGGTAATGCAGGATAACTTTCAGTGTGCAGACAAAACCCCTGTTTTTAACACATACTGTTAGACAGGTTAATTGGTTGTTCTGCAAGCTGGTCGGTAAGTAGGCTTGGTTTTTCCCTGGGCATTACCCAGGTTTTGTTGTTATCTGCTTTAGCCTTCCAATGCTACTTACTGTGATGGCCAGCTATAGATGGGGCGATGGACACGTTTATGCTTCACCTGTGGTGTTTATATTGGTCCAGCAGCGCACCAACACCTTTACAGCCAATGTGCTACATGCTGGGTGTTTGATGTGCTCCTGCACCTTTAAGGAGGGGTGTCTCCCCTTCAGTCCACCTGCCCTCATCTATCCATCAGAATACATGTGCCTCCATTAAGGGGACACTCATTTAGTGTTAGGACCACAGACTGCAGGGTGCCTTGGCGTGGCTCTGTGGCTCACGCATGCATTTTCAAATGCGTGCGGACAAAACCCCTGTTTTTAATGCATACTAGATAGGTGTTAATTGGTTGTTCTGCGAGCTGGTCAGTAAGTAGGCTTGGTTTTTCCCTGGGCATTCCCCAGGTTTTGTTGTTAACTTTCGGTGACACCCAGATCCGTGAGAAATCAAAATGAGACACAAGGAAACAGATTTGAGTGTGTTCATAAGATCTCTAACTTTATTCAGTACCAGAGTGGCTTATATGCAAAAGAAAGATAGGAGGGGCTATGTCTTAATGCATTCATTTCTAAAAGTTTATACAAACTCTGTACTTTCTTATCATGATTTAAACTTGCTGACTTGGTTAACAAATACTAGCTAATAATTTTGCTTACACAATAGGCTGCTTAAAGTGGAGTTCCACCCATTTTTTTATGTTTGTCTGTGCTGCATGCTCTAATCTCATAGTGTTCAGAATGGACAATTTTTATTTAATTTGTTGCTTGTAAATACCTTTATTTTGTAGTCCTTCATTACTTCCTCCTCCTTATTTGCCTAGGCTATTTGCAAGGGTTTCTGGGATAGGCATCATGTTTCCCAGTAGTCCTTGCAAACTTGACTGAAACCTATTACATTGCTTGTGCACTGAGCATGTGCGAGATATGCAAAGCTGAAATCCAGGAAGTCATACAGTCTGGCTTCATGATGCCCACACATAAGATGGCCACGGTCTATTTCTAGATTATAAACTATTTAAATGCTGTAACAACCTAACAAAACGGACCTTAGTTTACAGACTAACTTTACTAGAATACATTAAGCTTGTGTATTACAGGGGTATTTATATTTAAAAAGTGAAATTGTGGGTGGAACTCCCCTTTAATGAATTAGCTTAACCAAAATGACTTGCAGGGTGTGTTTCTAAACTGTCAGTTAAATTAATTATGTCAAAACATATATATTCAAAAGGTAATTTCTACTTAAAATGGAGTCAGTTATTTATACATTCATTTATATTGTTTTGAAGTGCTGTTTGGTATCACATAGGGCACCTTGCAGTTTTATGGTGTATCAACTGTTTGTTGTGTTTTTGGATACATATTCATTTGAGCAGCACATTTTAAATGGACTGATTTTTATGACACAAATAAAAAAAAAAAAAAAATTGATACGCCGGCGTAATTTTAAATTTCCTGCGTCGTATCTTTGTTTTGTATCTTCAAAACAAGATACGACGGCATCTCGGCTCGATCTGACAGGCGTACGCCGTCGGATCTAAACTGCAATTTTTCAGCGGCCGCTAGGTGGCGTTTCCGTCGAATTCCGCGTCGAGTATGCAAATTAGCTAGTTATGGCGATCCACGAACGTACGTCCGGCCGGCGCTTTTTTTTTACGTCGTTTGTGTTCAGCTTTTTCCGGCGTATAGTTAAAGCTGATATTCTGAGGCGTACTCAATGTTAAGTATGGCCGTCAGTTCCCGCGTACAATTTAGAATTTTTTACGTCGTTTGCGTAAGTCGTTCGCGAATAGGAATTTGAGTTGATGACGTCACCCTCGTAAGCATTGGCTGGTTCCGGTTTAATTTAGAGCATGCGCACTGGGATACCCCCACGGACTGCGCATGCGCAGTTAAAAAAAACGCTGTTTACGTCACAACGTATTTACATAAAACACGCCCCCATCACAGATATTTGAATGGCGCGCCATTACGCCGCCAAAGATACACTACGCCGCCGTAACTTCAAACTGGATTTAAAAAAAAAAAAAAAATTACGGCGACGTAGTGTATCTTAGATACACTGCGCCCGGCGTAGAGAAGCGCCGATCTACGTGGATCTGGCCCTGTGTGTGTGTATATATATATTATATATATATATATATATATATATATATATATATATATATATATATATACAGCCCTCAAAATTACACTCGCCTGCTCACATTTTGCGAGTAAATTTTGAGGGCTGGCGAGTGTGGGCTGCCTGGGAGCAGGGGGGCGAGCAAGGAGAGGAAAGTCGCATCGCCGCTGATGTCGCCACCTGGTTGTTTAAATCGCGGGGAACATTACAGATTTCAATTCAATAGCTGTGTTCCCCGCCAAACCCGTCATATACAGCCCCTCCCCTTGTCCAGGCACTTTGAGACAGATCACCCAGGATTGGACGGGTGATCTGTCTATCAAAGTTTCCCGGACAAGGGGGAGGGGCAGTATACGACGCTCGTGGCGGGGAAAACAGCTATTGAATTGAAAGCTGTTCCCCGCGCTTTGAACAACCAGGTGGCGGCTCCGGCTCCTCTCTCTTACCCAGCACAAGTAGGCTGTGATATAAGGACATTTGGCTGCGATGTGGGGACATTTGGCTGCAATGTGGGGACATTTGGCTGCAATGTGGGGACGTTTGCTGCAATGTGGGGACGTTTGGCTGCAATGTGGGGACGTTTGGCTGCAATGTGGGGACATTTGGCTGCAATGGGGAAACTGGCTGCAATCGGGACATTTTGCTGCACTAGGGACACATGCTGCATTGGTAGACATGGGCAGGCTGCATTTTTGGGCAAGGATAAAGTTGTTGTTAATATTTATTTTTATAACTTAATTCTACATAAAACATTTAAGTGTCTTTCATGAGATAATTTATGAGGGCGTGTCTAGGGGCGGGATTAGGGGGCGGGGCATGGTAGGGGTTGGGCGGGGCAACTGGTGGCGAGTTGGCCTTGAGGCCTGGCTAGTAGCTCAGGACTTGAAATTTTGAGCCCTGTGTATATATATATAGATATATATATATATATATATATATATATATATATTGTTGTTTGGTATCACATGTGATAAGTTTATTTGATATTGCACATAGGACACGTTGCAGTTTTATGGTGTTTTTTTATGCACAATATATATATTTGTTTATGTTGGCACTATATAAATCCTGTATAATAATAATAATATAATAATGTCCTATATATCACATTTGCAGTATACTCACTTTTTTTGTTTGAGTTATATACCAGTTTATTTAGGTTTCAAAAACTTTGTGACTGAGAGTCATAATTGAATATGCAATTGCCAGCCACACTGCACATGTGTTGCCAGCGTGGCTCTATTTGATTGCATGGCAGACCCGGTTGTCTAGCAACGGCGACACTGGACACTGCCGGCTTTACTTACTTAAAGATTGGTGTAGCAGGGCGAGTGTAAAATCATGCAATAATATATATATTATTTATCTCCTTTACTGTAACCTATAATATATAACTATTGCATCTGTATTAATGTCCATGTGTCCCTTGTTTGCTAATATCCTCTAATCAAAGTGAGTTATGCTTAAGGCTATAATGCTAGTTATAAAGACAGACGCATTTGAGTAAAATCAGTTACATTTATTTCCTTCAAAGTAGGAATATCACATTCTAACAACAAATATCTACACCGCCTAAATAACAATACTGGTGATAATATTGAAAGATACTTAACACTTCCTTTTGGCTCTAATCCTCATTTGGCTATGCTCAGATGTTCATAGAGAAGAGCTAGGCCTTGACCACATGTCTTAGGCCCAAAATGGCCACCAGGCTTCTATGAGGCCTGGTCCATGTGGCTTCAGCATAGGCCTTCAGAAACAGAGCCACAACCTCACTGCAAGCTTGCTCCCAAGAGAATAGACTGAGCTCTGTCTTTCAAAACCTTTTTACAAAGCCTCACTCATTACTCATTCAAACTCCCTCCCATTTGCCTTTGGACCAAACATTGTTCATAGGGCAATCTTCCTTCAGCTGGCTTGTAGTGTATTGTCTTACACATCTGAGCCAGGACCCCCCTGCTGTGCAGACTTTGCCTGAGGCCAAAATCCTCTGTGCCATTAAAGAAACCATGGGATCAAGTGTCATTTCGTTGTAAAACCAGATCTGTTGAACTTTTGGGCCCATACTATTTGATTGTTCTCCAACAGCGAGCCTGTGGCACTGTTTAATATGGTGGTCTAGGCCAGATTATGTAGGAAGCAGGCACACTAATGATGCAGGTGTATGCTGCATTCATCTTCGAGCAAGAATTAGAGCTCAGAGCCCCACCCACCCGAGGAGGCCAGTGCGTAAAGGGAACAGTGAGAGGTGCACGTCTGCACTGAGCTGTCAAAGTCAGGACAGACCAAGGCCCGAGCCTGAGAGAGAGAGAGAGACACTGGCCCGGATTCACAGACATCGGCGCATATTTATGCCGCCGTAGCGTATCTCAAATACGCTACGCAGACTTAGTGCAGAGAAGCAAGCACCGAATTCACAAAGCACTTGCCACCAAATCTGCACTGGGTTTTTTAGGCATAAGTCGTCGTAAGTGGAAGTGGGCGTGAGCCGTGCAAATGAGGCGTGCCCCAATGCAAATGGTGGGCTGAGTCTCAGCCAGATACGAATAACGAACGGCGCATGCGCCGTCCCGTGGACGCATCCCAGTGCGCATGCTCAGAATCACGTCGAAACGAATGCCTAAGATACGACGGATCACTGCCTATAGCGTGAACGTAACCTACGCCCAGCCATATTCACGTAAAACGTAAACGACGTAAAATACGACGGCTTGAGTTCCCTTGTCCATACCTTTGCATGGGTTGCGCCTTATATATGGGGAATAACTTTACGCCGGACGTTCGACTTATATTATGCGCCGGGCGCAAGTACGTTTGTGAATCGACGTATCTCCCTCATTTCCATATTTGAATAGAAAATCAATGGGAGCGACACAAGCGTCCAGCGTAAATATGCGCCCACGCTATGCCGGCGTAGGCAAGTTACGTCGGTCGGATGAAGCCTATTTTCAGGCGTATCTAGTTTTGTGGGCACGGCGCATATGTGCACTTATGGGGCGTATCACGAGATACGTAGGCGCAAGTGCTTTGTGAATCCGGGCCACTGTCTATTAGAGATGTAGCAGCCTGGAAGCTGCAGGATAAGAAGCCAAGCTGATGGAGGTACAGCATGTGTGCACGAGCACTGGAACTGTGTGTTTGATGGTCAGTAGGACCAAGGCATGAGGCCTGAGCCACAGGGCCGATAAAGAGCTGGGAGGCTGAATCCTATGTTTTGTTCATATTGATGGTGAGAACCCCTGCGTAGGAAGACATTTATGTGTGATCTTTTGCTTTGTTTTAATAAAAGTGTGCAGAAAAAAGGCCTGAAGATGCTTCTGGCATGAAGTCAACTCACTGTTTTGCACTGCCAGTGAGCTAGAAAACCCCAACTTGTCACATTGGGCACATCTAGCATATGTGCCCAATCAATCTTTCATGTGCACTGATTGTCCTTTATGGATCAGAGGAATGGCTCCCATGAAACTATTCAGAATCACTGATTCAGCATGCTGTATTTACATGGTAAACCGTTTTGATGGCAGCATATTCCATTATGACTCTCAGTCACAAAGTGTTTTGGTTTACTGTGTGGATCTGGCAGGATTATATGACATCATATGATGTCAGAGGGCAGGGGGTGTCACCTTTTTCTCTGTACTTGACTGGTGGATATCACTTTAAATATTTCTGTTTGCACTTATCACATATCTGATTAAGGGGTCCAGCACAGCTCCAAAACATTGCACTTTGTCCTTTGTGATGTGATCATTCTTCAGTAAAACTTTCGCACAACACATCATGTTTCATGGTGTGCTGGCAAATATGTACGTTGACCTGCGATCTCTCCAGTCTCCAGATGGTTGTTTCTGAAGCACCTGCTACATCTGAGCCTATTCCAAAAACGTGTGCAATGGGAATATTAACATTATCTCCAGACACTCAGTCATGGAAGACACCCCAGAGGATTCTTAGACAATATATAAGTAAGAAAAAATGTTGGAGGCCCCTCTGTGTAACAATGTGATGGAAATGATTCTTGCTATCCCAGGCCAAAGTGTTGCTGGCCTGTTTATCCACTTGCCCACCAGGTAAATTCTGGCACTTCTCTCCTTCATGTGAAAATCACAATTTTTTTGCTAGAAAATTTATCAGAACCCCCAAACATTATATATTTTTTTTTAGCAGACATCCTAGGGAATAAAATGGCAGTCATTGCAATACTTTTTGTCACACCGTATTTGCGCAGCGGTCTTACAAGCGCACTTTTTTTGGATAAAAATCACTTTTTTGAATTAAAAAATAAGACAACAATACATTTTGCCCAATTTTTTTATATATTGTGAAAGATAATGTTACGCCGAGTAAAATGATACCCAACATGTCACGCTTAAAAATTGCGCCCGCTCGTGGCATGGCGTCAAACTTTTACCCTTAAAAATCTCGATAGGCGACGTTTAAAAAATTCTACAGGTTGCATTTTTTGAGTTGCAGAGTAGGTCTAGGGCTAGAATTATTGCTCTCACTCTAACGATCGCGGCGATACCTCACTTGTGTGGTTTGAATACCGTTTTCATATGCGGGCGCTACTCGCGTATGCGTTTGCTTCTGCGCGCGAGCTCGTCGGGACGGGGCGCTTTAAAAAATTTTTTTTTGGTTTTCTTATTTATTTTTATTTAGTTTTATAATTTTTTACACTGAAAAAAAAAATAAAAAAAATTGATCACTTTTATTCCTATTACAAGGAATGTAAACATCCCTTGTAATAGAAAAAAGCATGACAGGTCCTCTTAAATATGAGATCTGGGGTCAAAAAGACCTCAGATCTCATTAGACTTAAATGCAAAAAAAAAAAAAAAAAAAAAAAAAAGTCATTTTTTCAAATGACAAAAAAAAAAATGTTTCTTTAAGAGGCTGGGCGGGACTGACGTTTTGATGTCACTTCCGCCCAGCAGAGCTATGAGGACGGGTGAAGGAGATTTCTCCTTCAGTCCCGTCCCCGCTCAGCTGCCGGACACATCGGATCCCCTCCGCCGCTACCGACGGCTCCGGTAAGCGGCGGAGAGCGCGGGAGAGCGGCGGGAGGGGGGGGGGCCCCTCTCCCGCCACCGATAACGGCGATCTCGCGGCGAATCCGCCGCGGAGACCGCCGTTATCGTGTACACCACCGCCCCCTGAAAAGATGAATGTCTCGGTTGTGGCAGCAGCTGCTGCCGTTATCGAGATATTCAACTTTAAAAAGGAGGACGTCTTTTTGACATGGGGCGGTGGTCAAGAGGTTATAGGATGTGCTCGCTGTGCCAGCAGACTACCCTTTGGCAGATAGAAAAGGCAAGAAATAATAAGAAAGTAATAAGGAAATCCTGTCTGTAACTTAGGTAGGAGTTAAATAATCTGTGTTGCAAAACAAAGAGGTATAGATGAAATGCCAGAGTTTACAGGTGTGAGTAAAAAGATTGGAGTCTCTGACCCAAAATGGGTCCTTGTAGTAATACCAATAAAGCCACTGAAGTGCAGGGAGGAATGTTAAATGCTGAATGCAGAGACTGTCAAGTCATGCCAGAAGGGTTCTCACTTGGTGTAGGTCTAGATAGAGACCTGATTGCCCATGGTAAATGCCAGATGTCAGAACATTTCCCTGAAGAGTATCTGATAGCAGATGAATTTGTGCTTTGTTAAGTTATTGTCAGAGATTACGGTTCATCTGTGTATATTCCCTCTGCAAATACTTTCCTAGCAAAAGTAAAGTCACAAAAACGAATGGTTGTCTTTACTCTTAGGCCGGGTACACACGGACAAACATGTATGGTGAAAGCGGTCCGTCGGACCGTTTTCACCATACATGTCTGCCAGAGGGCTTCTGTACGATGGTTGTACACACCATCGTACAGAAGTCCGCGCGTAAACAATACGCGGGGCGTGTCCGCGGTGTCGCCGCGTCGATGACGCGGTGTCGCCGCGACAATGACGCGGCGACGTGCGCGGCCCGCCTTTAAAATGCTTCCACGCATGCGTCGAAGTCATTCGACGCATGCGAGGGACGGCGGGCGCCTGGACATGTACGGTAGGTCTGTACTGACGACCGTACATGTCCGAGCGGGCTGAATTCCAGCGGGCTGTTTTAAAACAAGTCCAGGAATATTTGTCTGCTGGGAAAAGGCCCGGCGGGCAAATGTTTGCTGGAATTCGGCCCGCTCGCGCCCACACACGACCAAACATGTCTGCTGAAACTGGCCTGCGGGCCAGTTTCAGCAGACATGTTTGCTCGTGAGTATGGGGCCTTAATGGTAAAAAAAAAAAAATGAAAAGAAAAGAAAGCTGGACCAAGATAATCTAGTTACAGTGGGAGAAACTTAAAGTTCTGAAAGCCCATAAAGTTATATGTGCAGAATAATGCCATTGCTTAGGAGTCCCATTTATACCCACATAGGTACCAGGCCCATAAATGGCTTTGGGTTTGACCCCAACAGAAATACTCAAACATTGCTTTAAATTGTACCTTCTGAATGCATGTCAGTGTAGAATGTACCTCTGTTGCACACTTGAGAGTTCCCCTTTAAATGCTATTCAAGTAGCTGTGCCAGCAGAGTTATCTCCCAACTAAGGCCTCATTCAGATGGACGCTGGCACTTGTACTGTTTGCAGGCTCCCATGCAGGCAACTTATAGAAGAGGATGCAGATGCTGTTGCATCATGGATACAGCCATATGTCAAAATGTGAAAGCTGTAAAGAAACAGACATTGTGCATCAGTGCATCAGTGACAGATTGCTCCTGATAGATGGATCCTGAGAAGCAGGCCAAAGGTTACAATGCTGGTGTGTTAATGGCAAAGTTGGCCAGTCTTGTGGGGATTTGTATTTTCTTACCCATGGGTTAAAACAGAGGGTTAGGGATGTTAGATTTCTGCTAAATGGCTGGAGTCCTGAAAAATACATCAAAAATACTGCTAACAATATTTGCAGTAGAAATGTGGATTTTTGGTTTCCATATATATTGCATTACATGTTGGAGCTGATCAACTTTTTTTAAAGTGATCCTCCTTCTAGCTAGCCCTTACACTGCCCAGATTGCATATTTTGCACATAAATTGGGTAGATCTGGTCAATGACTTTCACTATACATTACTTTTTGTTTTTAATTTTGTGCTCGGGTCACTGGTACCATCCTAAAAAAAAATGATGAAACCAAATGCTGACTTCTGAGAATAAAAGTAAAAATTCTGATATTGTGTTTAACCACTTCCTATCCAGCGTACATATATAAATATATATATATATATATATATATATATATATATATATATATATATATATATATATACACATCCGTCAGGAAGCGGTTATACCAGGATCATGGCTACAACTGTAGCAATCATCCCAGTATTATTTTTTTTAGCTGGCGGTTGGCTTTTAAGTAAAAGTGATAAGAGTGCCTTAAGGGTAAGCTGCTGACACACCAAGTAGACAAATTGCAACAATGTGGAAACAAAAAAAGTGTAGCGCTAATCAAAATATATAAATGAATAAATAAATAAATACGTGAGAAATGAATAAATACGTAAAAACTTTATAAATAAAGTGCTCAAATATTGATAGTGAATAATGTAAATAAAAATGTCCCCATAAGCACGCTATGAAAGTCTATATGCAGGAAATTCAAAACAGGTGCAAAAATGCAAAGACTGGGGTAGATTCAAGTAGCTTTGCGCTTTTTTTACGGAGGCGCAGCGCACCGTTTTGCCGCTGCGCCTCCGTAAATTACCTGCGCTACGCTCAATTCACGGAGCAGTAGCACCGTAAATTGCGTGTGCGCACCTGGAAAACTGCCCGGCGTAAGCGCGCGCAATTTAAATGATCCCACAGGGGGCGTGGATCATTTAAATTAGGCGCGTTCCCGCGCCGAGCTTAGTGCGCATGCTCCGTCGGGAAACTTTTCCGACGTACATTGCGGTAAATGACGTCGCAAGGACGTCATTTGCTTCAAAGTGAACGTGAATGGCGTCCAGCGCCATTCACGATTCACTTACGCAAACAACGTAAATTTCAAATTTCGCGACGCGGGAACGACGGGTATACGTAGCATTGGCTCCCCCTGCTGATAGCAGGGGCTGCCATACGCAAAAACTGACGTACGCAAACGACGTAAACTGCGTACGCAGGGCTCGCGTAGGGTTGTGAATCGGCGTTAGTATGCAATTTGCATACTAGACGCTGACCACAACGGGAACGCCACCTAGCGGCCTGCGTAAGAATGCAGCCTAAGATATGATGACATAAGGAGCCTTATGCCAGTCATTTCTTAGGCCCCATACACACCATAGAATCCATCCGCAGATAAATCCCAGCAAATGGGTTTCAGCGGATAGATCCTATGGTGTGTACACGCCAGCGGATCTTTATCCGCGGATATATCTCCCCTGGGATGAATTCCAGCAGATCGGATATTCGCTGACATGCAGAACAAATCCATCTGCTGGAATCCATCCCAACGGATGGATCCGCTGGTCTGTACAGACTCACCGGATCCATCCGTCCTAAGGGATCCCCCGCATGCGTCGTAATGATTTGACGCATGCGTGGAATTCCTTATATGACAGCGTCGCGCACGTCGCCGCGTCATAATCGCGGCGACGGCGCGACACGTCATCGCCAGAGGATTTTGGCGCGGATTTCAATGCGATGGTGTGTACACGCCATCGCATAGAAATCCGCGGAAATCCTCGAGAGGATTTATCCGCGGAAACGGTCCGCTGGACCGTATTCGCGGATAAATTCTCCCGTGTGTATGGGGCCTTAGGCTGCAGTCGGCGTAACAAGGTTCCTGAATCAGGAGCATTCGTAACGCCGGCGCAGGTAAGCAATTGCGCTGCGTAACTATGGTTACGCAGACGCAATTGCTCTTTGAATCTACCCCACTATCTGTCGTTAGAGTGATCAAACTTCGGTGTTGACAAAGTTCAAAATATGGTGACGACTTCAAACCATGCAGATCTGTGCAAGTGAAGAAGTGATGAAGTGAAAGGAATCACCCCACAGGTAAAAGG
Organism: Rana temporaria; assembly: GCF_905171775.1. Taxonomy (NCBI): domain Eukaryota; kingdom Metazoa; phylum Chordata; class Amphibia; order Anura; family Ranidae; genus Rana; species Rana temporaria. The sequence goes on from NC_053489.1 coordinate 362,513,589, forward strand.
CTTGCGTGGTGTAACCACAATGTTATTTGGGCGATCCTATGGACTTCAGGATGCTGTGCCAGAGATGACAAAACACCACCAGGATAGAGAGAATCTCATGGAAAGGTGACTTCCTAGTGGGTTGTCTCATAGAAATGATGGTCCAGGGAATCCCAAATAGATGTAGAAGGGTTGTGTCATATAATAGAATAAAAAAACGGCCACATAGCGTGACTCTATATTACATATCAAAAGTTTAATGAAGTCAGAACACTTACATTTGTGATGATATTCAAGCTCTTTCTATAAAATGTGGCAACGATGGATTCATCCTGACGCGTTTCGCTAGGACATCATCTGGGGTATCTCTCTACTGCTGCCCTCCAGTTATTTATAAAAATAATGACCCCAATTATGAGAAACCAGCCCAGGAGCATTACCAGTGTGAAATAGCTTTACTTCCTGTATAGACCCAACATGGCCGACCATCGTGTGTTCCACACCTCTATCTGGATGCCTGTATGTGTACCAAGCCTCTTTTTGGTCCTTGAATGGGGTGTGTTTCCGCGCCAGAAATGTGAAAAGTATTAATTATACATCAAAGATATAAATAATTACTTAAATTGCCAAGCCGCTCCTCTGGTTCAAAATATAAAGGTTATATAGTGCAATTGAATAGAAGTGAGGTAGAGGGCGCTAGTGAAAAAATCTTCCTTGGTGTGCTGCCCTAGCAGGAAGATCTTATAAATACATAAATAATAATAGCTAAACAATATTAAATGCTCATTACGTGACAACTTGAATCTCTGATGAGATAAAATAGGAGTGCTCACAAAGTACTGTAAATGGACACCCTGCCCAATTATTGAACTATTAAACAAATAAAGTCCAAAATTAAATAATACAAAGTGAAATCAATTGAATTGTGCGTACCCACAAAAATTAACCATGGAACATGGTGAACAACCGTGAAAAAGTGAAAAAATGTCTCTGAATTGTCACAGTGATTAACACTATTGATAGGAAATCTCTTTCACATGATGTTTCATTGGATAGTCATGCAATCAATCTTGATATTGCTGTAGCCACCACCATCTGATTAAACTTTCACCCGATGTGCTCTAATGTGGGTATATGCTTACCAGAAATTGTGGACCACTTTAATGAAAAAGTAGGTCTAACAGGCTTGACAGGTTTAAGTGCCTGTGCACTGTGCCACTTGGAGGTTGCCACTCTAGTTAGATCATAGGTATCGCAGAGGTTTCATCCACAAAAAAGCAGGAGAAAAAACTATAGTGTATTACCATTTTTATTTAAAAAATACATAAAAACAAAGCTGAATTGGCCTCTTACTTGTGAAGGTGCCTACCCGGCACTAGGACTGCATGCGTGGTTTACATATCCCCATAAGGGTCTGCAAGCTTGCCGTGTGAGGGAGCGGTAGTACGTCTGTGCAGGGACCTAGGAGCGGGATCAGCTGTGTAATGTGACGTCTGGGTCCAAAATGAGGCTTGACACACATACAGGCATCCAAGGACCAAAACGAGGCTTGGTACAATACACAGGCATCCAGATAGAGGCCTGGAAGGGATGACAGTCGGACATTTTTGGGCACACATACAGGCATTCAGGGACCAAAAAGAGGCTTGGTACATACACATACAGGTATTCAGAAAGAGGTCTGGAACACACGCTGGTCGGTCATTTTCGGTCAATTTACGTTGTTCACTATCAATATTTGAGCACTTTATTTATCAAGTTTTTACGTATTTATTAATTTCTCACGTATTTATTTATTTATTCATTTATATATTTTGACCACGAAGCGACCGGTGAGAGAGGGGGCCATGCTTCTCCACAGCTTGACCGTGAGGGTGCCATCAGAAAGACCAGAGCACCACACAGCTGCTGACAAATATACAGTCCCTGCTATGCCAGTTGCCACTGGTGATAGAGCGCGAAGCAGCATCTTGTCAGAGGAACTGTTGTTGCTGTAATGCTGCGATTAGGGTTGCCAACTCACCCCTTTAAAACAGAACACATATTAATTACACAGGTTCTGTGGCTGATTAAGGAGGTAATTAAACTCACTTGGTGCCTTATTTGCATTAAATTAGCCTCAGAACCTGTGTAATTAATATGTGTTCTGTTTTAAAGGGATGAGTTGGCAACCCTAGCTGCGATTGGTGAGAGGCCCTTGTGGCCATTTTATGTGACTGTCACTGTTTGCAGCTATTGTAAGGGACTGCATGACTAGGATTCACCCAGTCAGCCACATATCAGCTTCTACACTGCCTGCAGGCCTTAGAGACTGCCTCAAAGTGCGCCAACGGTAAAAGAGTGCCATCATCCTAGCCAGCTGAAGAGGCAGGACCAAAGACTGCCCCCTAAGGCCCCTTTCACACAGACGGATAGAATGGTGCTTTCAGGTGCGGATTTTACCGCAGCTAGAAGCACACAATGGGGCTGATTTACCAAGCCTTTGATCCATGATTCATGGAGCAAAGGCAGGAGTAAAAGCCGTTTTGTCGTTTACTAAAGAAATGCGCTGGCAGAGCAGCACATTTCTTTATTTACTATAATGCCTAGTGCGCCCAGGAGAGGGCGCATGGTGCGCCTCTATAGACCTGGCGCACGGCATTTAGAAATGTAAATAGAAGGGCTTTGGGCGGGAGTTTATTAGGGGGGGGATGTGGGGAAAGTGTAGTGACATGTGTTTGTTTAAGTGTTACGGGCCAAATTGAAAGTGATTTTTGTGAAATGATCGCCGTACGCCTGCAAGTACGTCTAAACCTGCGGGAGGTTTATTTGTGTACTGCGCATGCGTGCGCGGCAATTTTGGAGTTTCACGCACGCCCTCTCACTACGCCGGCAAAATCTTGGTGAATACCAAGCGGCGTAGCAGCTTTTGCGCGACTTGAGGCGGCGCACGTGAAAGCCCAAACCGTTTTCAGCTTGCGCTGACCATGAAGGAGAACTCCGCGCCAAATTTCAAACAAAAAAAACGGCGTGGGTTCCCCTGCAGTGGCACATCAGGCCCTTCGGTTTGGTCTGAATCGTAAGGGGGAAAACCTACGCTGAAAAAAACAGCGTGGGGGTTCCCCCAAGATCCATACCAAACCCTTATCCAAGCACGCAGTCTGGCCGGACAGGAATGGGGGTAGGGACGAGCGAGCGCCCCCCCTTCTGAGCCCTCAACATGGGGGAGTGTGTGCTTTGGGGCAGGGGGGCACTGCGCCCCCCACCCCAAAGCACTCTTGTCCCCATGTCGATAGGGACAAGGGCCTCTTCCCGACAACTCTTGCCGTTGGTTGTCGGGGTATGCGGGCGGGGGATTATCGGAATCTGGGAGCCCCCTTTAATAAGGTGGCCCCCAGATGCCGGCCCCCCCACCCTATGTGAATGGGTATGGGGTACATCGTACCCCTACCCATTCACCTGGTGGAAAAATGTAAAGTTTAAAAAAAAACACCACACAGATTTTTGTAGTAATTTATTAGTCAGCTGGGGGGTCTTCTGCCGGGGCCCCCCCTTTCTTCTTTAAGCTCTTTTACAAGGGGGGGTGTAGGCCCGGTCTTCGCCGATTTCTGCGGGGGGAGGGGGTGCGGTCTTCTCTAAAAAAAACTAGCAGCCCTCTCAGGTTTCAATTTCAACTCTGAAATACCGCCCAGGAGCGGGAAACAAAGATGCCCTCTCCAGGAGAACCCATGAGTCAATTGCCCCAGAGATGGAATGGACTCAAATAACCTCTGAAGGGGTGCGGGCACTGTGCAAAGGGACTGAGCTACAGACGAAAGGAGGGTCCCGAGCTGAAGAGATAGGAATTCTGGCAGTAGGAGTGCCCAAGTTCTTTTGTGATGTAACCCAAATGAAGAGTGGGGACTTGCCTCAACTATCAAAGAAAGAACTGAGGCAAGATCTAGAAGAAGACCCTCTGGGTAAACTAGTCTTAGAGGCCTTGGAAAATCAGGACCCAAGTGTGCTCCTTGTCAGCCATTCAAAGGAAGCACGGCTGGTGCATAAAGAGTGGGACAGGCTGCAGCTCCATCAAGGGGTGGTCTACCGAAGGGGCCCCTCTGATAGTCCCGAAGAGAAGTGGCAGATGCTCCTGCCCAGTAAGCACAGAGAGACTGTACTAACTGCGCTTCATGACCAGCATGGCCACCTAGGCCCCAATAGGACTTTTTAGTTAGTTAGAGACAGGTTTTACTGGCCTCGCATGAGGGCTGAAGTTGAAGGGTATTGCCATTCTTGCATCCTGTGTATCCAAAGAAAAACTTTACCTCGTCAATTTGCCCCAATGGGCCATCTTCAAAGCCAGGGTCCATTGGAGTTAGTATGCATAGACTTTCTTTGCTTGGAGCCTGATCTGAGTGGAATAGGAAATGTTCTGGTAGTAACCGACCACTTTACCAGGTACGCTCAAGCATACCTGTAACGGAACCCCAAAGGGGACAGGGGTTAAATCCGTTCACGATATTCCATTCCACCAAAGACAGCTTATCGACACTCCACAATCAGGCAAACAAACACGATCCATAAGAATTCCCCCCAGACACGAGACACACAGCTCTGTTCTGGTTTCAAAATGAAAGACAACTTTAATGGCTCACTCTCAGCTTTTTAAGCAGTTACAGCATGTTACAGTACTCAAAGGAACAAAACCACACCCCACCCATACATCACACGATGAGCTTCAATCCCATTCTTTTAGATAATTACATAGAGGAGTTAATTATTCCCCAGACGTTACGTCTCCGACAATAAGTCATTCATCTGCACAATACACATTGCACAGACGTCTGACCTTTAGAGTCACAACACATCTATCATCAATAGCACACAATGAAAGGTCTTCCAAAAGCCTGACTCAATTAACAACTCACTAGCCAGGGCTAATCATTGAAAAGAGTCATTATTGGTAGGGTCAGAATATTCTTTACAGACATTAAAGAATATATGGTAGATTACTGTCCATGTTAAAACAATCCAACATATGCCCCTTTATTTCCTGGCTCAATCTGGGCCCAAAAGTGACTCCTGTTACATGCTCCCTCCTTGTGGAACACTCCGGCAGACCCGGCTTGATCCTTTTCGGGTCAACTTGGGGATGTCCGGAACTAGGAGGCCGGGATGACGTTTGTTTGCCGGGCTAACCCATCAGCATTGCCATCTGGCTTACCAGGTCGGTAGCTGATGGTGAAGGTGAATAATGGAATTCAGTTCTGGAACAGTCACTTGCTTTGCTCTCTCAATGGCTCCAAAAACCTGTTGTTGATGCTCTTGGGAGAGATAGGGCACCACCTGAGCACAAATCCCATTTAACTTTTTGACAATTTCAGCCTGTTTGTGCATTTCAATGTTCAAGCCACGGGACATCTCATAATACATGACGTAGTGTCGTTGCATCTCCGATTTCTCACTGGCCAACTTATACATTCCCATTTTAGACTGTGATATTGTGACGGATCTACAGTACATGTCGGGGAAGGTAGTCTTACCCGGGTCCCAGCAGCAAGCGATTTAGTTCCAGCAACGCGGGTCGGGGCACAGGTAGTCATTTTGTGGGCTTCAGCGGGGCACATCGGAGCGTACGCCGAAACAATCATTCCCCAGTAGTACATCCGCTGGCAAATCCTTCATCCAGGTGAACCCGGGCAAAGACGGTGCCTCCCGCTACTCTTACGGCTACAGTGTCTCCGATGTGCTGGCTCTCTGGGATGAGTTTCTTCCGTAGCAGTGTCATCGTGGCCCCAGTATCGCGTAGTCCATTGGCTACCTTTCCATTGACCCAGACAGTTTGCCTGTGTTGCTGCCTGTTGTCCTGGTTAGCTGCTTGTATCGGATCTGCCTCGTGCAGAACGCCCCAATGTTCTTCCTCCTCAACGCAGTGGGCCGCAGGCATGGGTGTGCGGGGGTTCCCCTTTTCTGGCTGTCTCTGTGACTGCCTGGGTTGATTCAATGGACAGTCTAGCTTTCTGTGTCCTAGCTGTTTACACCCAAAACACCTGATGGGCTGTGAGTAGTCCTGGGAGTTGAACCTGGGCTGCTGAGGGTAAGTGGCCGCTGGAGGTGGTGTTGTAGGACGGTCCGACTGGGGTTTGTAGGCAATAGCCGGCGGGGGTGCCGCTGATCGATAATCCACCCAAGCTGTTGTCTTGACCACTGAGTTGTCCAGTTTGCGGGCGTCTGTGTATTCGTCCGCCAGGCAAGCTGCTTCAGACAAGGAGAAAGGGTTTCTGTCCTGGACCCACTCTCTGACTTCCCGGGACAGTTTGTCAAAGAAGTGCTCCAGCAGGAACACCTGCAGCACCTCTTCCCTGGATTCTGCTTGGCATCCATCGACCCAGTGGGATGCTGTGCGGTGTAGGCAGCATGCCCACTCGCTATATGAGTCACCAGTCTGCTTGCTCGTCTCTCGGAACCGCCTCCGGTATGCCTCTGGTGTGACAGCATACCTGGCCAAAAGTGCTTCATTTACCAGTCCATAGTTCATAATATCCTTGTCTGGGATGGCCCTGAACGCTTCACTGGCCCGGCCGGACAATTTCCCAGACAAAATGGTAACCCATTCCTCTGTGGGCACCCGGTGTAGGGCACATTGCCGTTCAAAATCAGCAAGGTACCCATCAATCTCCCCTTCGGTTTCAATGAAGTTCTTAAAAGCAGCCAAATGTATTTGTCTCCTTTCAGCTAGTGCTGCTGTGACTTCTGCTGCTGCAGAACCTCTTTGCCGTAGCCAATTTGCATCCACAGCCGCTATAACTCGGTCTATGATCTCCGGTGGAGGGTTAGGACCATAGTGTGCCAGTCTTAGTTTGACAGCCCGATCAAAACTTGCCTCCTCCGGGGTCCTGTCTGTTACGCTGGGCCTTTCCGTTAAGTTGGGTCTTTCTGCTCCATCCATTTGGACAAGTTCTGTGATCACGTCCATCTTCTTATGGTTGCTGGCTGGTCTGCCACGGTTCTCCAGTAGTCCTTGTAGCTGTCCTTTAAGCGATGGAATTATCCCGCTGCTAGCCACCACTGTAACGGAACCCCAAAGGGGACAGGGGTTAACATCCAAGGGCAATCAAGGGGTTAAATGCTTTTACTAATTGATCTTGCCGTTTTTTCTGCTTTTGCCAGGGAATAAACAAAACAGCAAGATTGCCTGTCAGTGTTCAGAGCTCTGTGTTGTTTACAACACAGAGCTCCCTTCCCTGAATGACAGACCAATTAGCGGAGGCCAGCAATCAATCATTGGCCGGCACCCACTGATCAGCTTGTGCTGTAATTAAGAAGGTGGCCGCTCCCCCTACCCCGAAATGCATCAGAAACGTTATCTAGAGCAGTTGCCCTGCAGCAATATATCTGCGGGGTGCGGTTGGCAAGCAGTTTACCATGGTACTATGGATTTGCCATGTCCAAGTTATCAAGTGATGTACAGTTGTGGGATACACTACACATAATTTCTTTGGCTCATTACAAATTTTACACACAAATAAGTTGTCAGGGCCAACACAGTTCCTACAGGGGTGTTATAAAAGTTGGAACATACAAATGCCAAGTCCTTGTATAAGGTGATTTAAAAAAAAAAAGAAAAAAAGAGTCAAACACAAAGAAAGCTTTTATTGGTCCTTTGAGGGCTTATCCAGATCTTCAGGACTAAAGGTGAAGGGTTTATCAAAGCCCATAAGGTGATGGTATTCCCAGGGATTTGGGAAGAGGTCTGGATTGACCAGCATGGATTTCTTCTTAGCATAGAAGGAGGAGAAAACACAGTCCTCTTTTCTGCAAGAAGGACGTTATGTAACTGCAGTGAAAAAGTCTCTGTCGCTGTTGTGATACAAGCGAGCCACGTATCCCTTTGTTATTATGTGCAGAGTAACTGGGGTGACAAAAGAATCCCACTGTACTGCAGAATATTACTTTCAGAACAAGGCTGTCCACTCCAATACCAGTCTTCAGCAAAATATACAGCATAAGAAACAAGCTAGCAAGCTAGCACTGCTGGAGGAATAGGAAAAGAGCTTCACACCAAGGACTGCCCTGCCCAGATTACCGGTATAAACCAATCTGCCTTCTTCGGGGATTGAAGAACTGGGTGACGTACTGAAGAAATGAACGGGTCTCAAGTCATGTAGTACCTGACAGGGAGCTCGGATAATGAAGAGTCCACAGATGAATGGATAGGGTCAGAGTGGTTATGGTCCTCTCAACAACCAGAGCCTAGTACTTCGTTCCTGCCCTCCTCTGAAGTGACAAGTAATGGGACACTTCAGCCGAAGGCTCCTCAGAATGTGCTTAATGAAGAATTGGAAGATGATGTTGATTTGTACTCTACAGAAGGTTTCATGGAGGCCTCAAGCCCGCCAAATAGAGACTTAAATGATTCAGGAGATGTGGAATCTATTGTGTCAGAAACAGGGGATGACGTTGCCCCTCAAAATAGTGAAATAGACCCTGTTCCTTCTAACTCCTCAATGCCGGAAGAACCAAAGGAAAGAAGAGTCATTCAACCTCCAAAGAGACTGACCTATAGCCAATTGGGGGAGTGTTCTGAAGAAGCTATCCTCACCTCAAAAAGGTCCAATGTTTTGTGTGATCCTCCAACTGCAAATTTAGTGGAGGATAACGCCTGCTCACCCCCTGACACATCTGAATCTAATACCTTAGCATTGGTAAACAGTGGACAGAGTGGCCTGCCCGTACCCAATGATTGGTGGGAGGACCCCCTGTCCTCTTTATGTGAGTCAATGAGCTGTTTGGCTTTGAGCAAAGTTAGAACTAATGCACAGTGTTTGTTGCCTTGCATAATCTAACAAACTTTTCTCCGCTTGTATTTTGAGAAGCATGTATCAGGATACATACTGTCGCCCTCTTTGGGGACCAAAGAGTTTGAGTGGGGGGAGTGTGTAGCGGGGTCATCTTTTCAGAGTCTAATGACAGGCCTGAATCCCGCTGGAACTTTGCTCACGCTTGTAAATATGTAAGATACCTTTAAGAAGTTATGCATCGTGGGACTGCAAGTAGCGGGAGATATGGATTCCATTGACTCTTAGGAGAAACAGACTACACATCCCACAATGCCCTGCATTATCAGAACATGTGACACCTCCGCACAGACTTATGGGGGAGGTTACTTAAGGAAAGGGAGGGGCTGATCTCTCTCTCTCGGGACCTGCCTCTTCTCCTCTGCGGAGCTGTGGAGGATAGCACAGCCATACAGCTAGGCCTGAAGCTTGGGCCTATATCCTCTGAGAGACCAGCCATCCGGAAGGAAGCAAGACCCCAGTATCCAGCTTGTATTCCCGGAGATCGGAGATGCCATCCAGCTGACAACTGAAACAGTGGAGAGCCTGATGCTGGGATCCTTGTGCTGTGGAGCAGTGATCTACCAACGTGCCTTTTGAGAAGAACTCAAGCGGATCAGGCCTGTTGGGTGAGAGAGCACATGCTCAACCTCAAATCCTCCCTTTCAGACAATTAACTTAGTGCCACCCTACAAGCCGGAGATATGTGTCTGGCCTCTAGCTGAAACTTAGAGGCCCTCTCTACTTCATAGTTGTTTATGCAGAAGTGACTGACGCTGACGCGATCAGTTCACCAACGTTTGCTGTTCAGAATACTTTGTTTGACTAACTTCCACTTATTGTTTACCACTTGCGGATTAAAAATCTAACGTGCACCAAGCGGCCGCAACATGGACTTTAGTCTCAAGACGATTCTTTAGCTGTTTTGCAGAACTGCCACTAGAGGGAGCTCGCAAACATAGACTGCCTACCTTAGTTTAATTGAATGGTACCATTCTTTAGTTTAAGCCTAGGTTCACACTGCTGCGAATTCAAAATCGCGGTAAAATGCACGATTTCGCTGCTGCGATTTTGCTGCGATTTCGGCCGCAATTTAATGTAAATCGCGGCCCGAAATCGCAAAAAGTAGTACAGGAACTACTTTTTGAAATCGCAGATGCGGCGTCGCACTGATTAGGACAGTGCCATTGGTGACAATTGCCGCCGATTTGAGATGCGATTTGACATGTCAAATCGCATCTCAAATCGTTCCAAATCGTACCCAGTGTGAACCAGGGCTAAATCTCTTCCTTAATCTTATTTGCTGGTTCCTGCAAGGGCTCTTGCAGAATCATAGTGTGTCATTGCATAATACTGTAGTGTCTACTTGTGATTTAAACCTATGTTTGTTTTCTTCAAGTTCACATAAAGTAAACTCATTCTTTTTTGGTTTACATATATTTACTGTGTGAAGTGTATTTTTCTCGTCTGGAGGAACTATCCATCATAGCAGGTAATACTGTTGTTATATTGTCATTGCATGCCATTTGCCTGCTATTGTGACCCCAGCCAAGTAGAGGTCATAATACACTCACTAGCAGGGCCGGACTTACCATTGGGCTTGACTGGGCTCAAGCCCAGGGGCCCCACCCAATAGGGGGCCCCCTTTAAAAAAAAAAATGTTTTTTTTTATATATTTTTTATTTTTATATATATAATATATTATTATTATTATTATTAAAGGGCCCAGGGGTCTCCGGGGCCCCGGACGGCAACCCCCTTTTTTTTATTTATTTATTTATTTATTTATTTATTTATTTTTTGTAAAAAAATGTTTTTTTTATATATTTTTTATTTATATATATATATATATATATATATATATATATATATATATATATATATATATATATATATATATATATATATTTATTATTAAAGGGCCCAGGGGTCTCCAGGGCCCCCGGATGGCAACCCACCTTTTTTATTTTTTTATAAAAAAATTTAAATTTTTTATATATATATATATATATATATATATATATATATATATATATATATATATATAATATATTTTTTTTTTTTTTTTTTTATTAAAGGGCTCAGAGGTCCCCATGGCCCCATGTGGCAACCCCCCCCCCTTTTTTTATTTTTTTTAGAAATGTTTATTTTTTTATTTTTGTTTATTTTTGTTTTTTTTTTATTAAAAGGCCCAGAGGTTCCCAGGGGCCCAGAGGTCCCCAGGGCCCTGGATGGCAACCTCCCTTTTTTTATGTATTTTTTAGAAATGTTTTTTTTTTTTTTATTATTAAAGGGCCCAGAGGTTTATTTTTTATTTTTATTAAAAGGCCCAGAGGTCCCCAGGGCCCTGGATGGCTACCCCCTTTTTATTTATATATATATATATATATATATATATATATTTGTTTTCTTCTTTATTTCTTCTTTTTTTTGGTAAAAAATTTGCGGCAGCCCCCACGCTTCTCAATTTCAGGCGGCAGCACCCCCACCCCCCCTAGGTTCTCTGCTTCAGGGGGCCCATGCCTTAAGCTGTGCAAGGGGCCCCAAAATTCCTGATGGCGGCCCTGCGCATACCTCCCAACACGCACGGATTCTGTGGGACTTTCCCGCACAGACAGCTTCTTCCCGCAGTCCCGCAAAAGGGTTAATTTTCCCGCACTGCAAGAGGAGGCAGCACGGAAGCAGGAGGAACCAGAGCGGTGTGTGGAGGACTGTGGCTGCTGAAGGGAAGAAAGCCGACAGCCGGGCTAATGACAGTGGCCCCGGCTGTTGGCACAGGTGAGAGGCACTCCCCCCCTCAACAACTGCAAAATCCCCCCCCGCTCAACAACTTTAATGTGCTCCCCCCCGCTCAACAACTTCAATTCGCCCCCCCCCCCGCTCAACAACTTCGATCCCCCCCCAATTCTCGGCTCCGGGGGGCCCCTTCAACACTCAAGCCCAGGGGCCCCCACCACCCTAAGTCCTGCCCTGCTCACTAGACTTCTGATGTGTTAAGGGAGGGTTCGAGCCAGTTAAATAGGGGAAGGTGAAAAGAGAGTAGATCCCAAAACAATCAGCGGCTCCTAAGGGGGTAGCGCTACATTATTATTATTTTTTTTTTTACGTAATAATTCAATAAGACCTCACATCTGTCCTTCAGGCTGGAAAGCATGAGATCGGGAAAAAAACCCAGAGATGTCATGCTTTCAGCCGTGATTGCAGCTTTGTTAATGTTTCTGCCTCTGCATTTCTGGTGTACTGAGCATGGCCAGGGACTTAGATTTTTTTGATGTTGCTTTTTGTGTGTGAACAAAACTTGGATGTCTCTGAGCATGCTCATAGAGCGTGTTTTTTGGATTAGTAATTTAAACACATCCTTAACAGGTGTAACCACTTACAAGTTCACCCAAAGTAGAGACTGAACTTTGTCCATGTGTTTTCAATTGCGTCATTAACACACAAGCCTAAGTTATATAAAGCGTGTATAGAGCATTTGCTAGCTGCCCTGAAAAAAAGGCAGGTTGTGTGTGTGTGGGGCTGGCAAGAATGTCTTTGCAAAACAGATATGTTTTGATCAAGGTTTTTCTTTTGTCAATGTATGTTTTTTTTTACGGTGTTCACTTTGATGTATTTGTCTGTGCTACATTATTTTGCTAAATATTTCTCAAGATGTTGTGACTAATGTTTCAATCCTGTGTCTGTGGCTCTATTGTGTTATTTCCAAAGCATAAACCATATTCTGTTTACTGTCTCAAATGAACCTATGTTTATTTTTATTTTTTATATTTATTTATTTTTGTTTATTTTACTTTTTTTTGCTTTCCTTGTTTTGTTGACCAATAAAATTACTTTCAAATTTTGAAGTTTGTTTTTTGTTACTTTTTCATGCTACAGATTTTGACAGCTGCAGCTGAAATCGGGCTGATTGGTTAGGCCAATCAGTTGTGATTTGTCTCAAAGCTCCTTTCCTGGTGTGTATGCATGAAATGTTTGCTGTCATTTTTAATCACCAGGAAAGGAAAAATACAGAGCGGTAAGTATTGTTTCCTTTTTAGTGCAGTGGTTCTCAGCCCTCAAGTACCCCCGACAGGACATGTTTTGTGGATTTATCTTATGAAGAATTGCTGTCCAGACTGTCTTTTAAAGCATATGTGCAAGATGAAGGAAAACCTGCAAACATGGCCTGTTGGAGGGGGGGGGGGGTGTATTGGCGGACAGACTTAAAGTGCTGATTTACAGCACTGTGCTTAAATCTAGCGCAAGGCAATCCTATTCTAATTGTGGGTGTTTGAGGGAAGCCAAGTGAGTGTTAGTACCCCTGCTTGTGTCTTTTGGGTTGGGCTTTGTGTCCCTTTTCTTAAAATTGGCTTCACTTCCTGTCAAACAGCTGAACAGGAAGTGAGGTTAAAACCCTACCAATGTCTTTTCTTGGGGACACACAGGTCAATCTAACTAGTGTCCCCATTAAGCAAATTGCACTCCAGCACTGCTGTGTACACCCCAAATGATTAGTTAGTTTGGGGTTTAGTAAAGGCAAAGCCACTCTGCAGTAGAAGCGTAGTCGCTGAAAATCAGAGGGGAAGCACTGATGGTTTTAACATCCAATCCTGTAGAAGCAATTTTTTGGTTTTTTTTGGTTCTTTTCTTCCTTGCTTGTGCACTTGTAGTGCAAAATGGATTTGCCTTTAGTAAATGGACCCCAAAGTCCAAGATCCCTAATAATTTGGGGTGTACACAGCAAAATGCTAGAGTGCAATTTACATAATGGGAAACTATTTAGATTGATCTGTGTGTCCCCAAGAAAAGACATTAGTAAGGTTTTACCCTCACTTCCTGTTTGGCTATGTGACAGGAAGTGAATGAATTTGAAGTAGAAAGTGACAACATTTGTGAGGTGTCTTCACCCTATCAGGGGTGCAGACATCCCCAAAAAATGAGCAGATGATACTTATTTGCAAATTAAGAAAATTGTTTATTTAACATTGGGTGGTGTTTGTGGGGGTCCCTAACACACATTCATACATATTAGCAACGCTGTATCCTGGCCTATTGGCATGGTTATATTTTCTTAGTCCTCTCAATAAAATTATCAGAAATTTGTGCTTAAAGTAGAACTTTAATCAACACTTTTTTCTTTCATTTTGGATAGAGTGAGGGAGGGTTATAGCCCCTGTCAGTTTATTTTGTACCATCCCTGTCCAATTGGGGAGATTTGCCTTCACTTCCTGCCCCATAGCCAAACAGGAAGTGAGAGAAAAACTATGCAAATTAAGGGAATCCAGTGCCCCCCCCCCCCCAGAACTAGTGTGTGTGTACCCCCCCTGAAAATTTCTGGGCGGGTCCTAAAAAAACAGGGTGTGGTCTTGACAGGAAGGGTGGGTAATTTTTCTATTAGGAGGTGCAGAAGTTTAGTCAGGCCTTTGGCAGCACAAAACCTAAATATACTACTGCATATTAGGGCTTATTTAGACAGGATCCGATTTACAGCATGTTTTTAGATTGTGGGAGGAAACCCACACAGGCACAGGGAGAACATGCAAACTCCAGGCAGATGGTGTCACGGGCGGGATTCGAACCAGTGACCCTTTTTGCTGCTAGGTGAAAATACTATCCACTACACCACTGTGCTGAACGAACATGATCGCGGCTGAAGGGATGAGATCAGTGTTTTTTTTTTTTTCCGATCTCATGCTTTCCAGCCTGAAGGACAGATGTAGGGTCCTAGTGACCCCGCCTCTCTCCATAAAGAGGACCTGTCACACACTAGTCCCATTACAAGGGATGTTAACATTCCTTGTAATAGGAATAAATGTGATCCAAAAAAAAAAAAAAGGACAAAAAAGTGCAAAAAGAAAAATATTATGTAAAAAAAAAGAACAAACAAACCAAAGACAATTAAAACGCCCCTGTCCCTAGTAGCTCGCACTCAGAAGCGAACACGCATGTAAGTCCCTCCCACATATGTAATCACCGGTCAAACCACACATGTGAGGTATTGACGCGTGCGTTAGAGCGAGAGCAATAATTTTAGCACTAGACCTTCTCTGTAACCCTGAACTGGTAACCTGAAAAAAAAATTCAAGCGTCGCCTATGGAGATTTTTAAGTCCCGAAGTTTAATAGTGGAAAAATGGATATTACCGCGCTTATCAAAGGAGGGGAAACAGAGAGGGGAAGAAAGGGGGAGGGGAAATGAAAGTGATGAGAAGTGGAGGTACAGCTGCGGCACTGGAAGGTGTATCAAACCATAAGCAATTGAAAATGGGGAGGGTAGTGCTGCGCTAATCAGTGGTGAATGGATAAGTGAATAAACAGGTGGGGGAGGGGAATGAAAGTAGGTGTAATTGAAATGAGGAGCAATATAGCCCAAATGGCATCAGCATAAAAATAAATATAAATGATCAGTGAACAATAACAGTAATGGTGCAAATCATATAACTACACAGGTTCCTCTTAATGTGATGAAATACACTATAAGTAATGGTGCAAAGAAATTCCAGGTAACTGTGCTAAGTGACACTCCTATACTGGTGATAAACAGTCCATCAACAGAGTTTGAAAAATATTAGCAAAAAATATAAGTAAAATTTCAAAAGTCCAAGAAAGCAAAAGTGCAAGTGTAGGTCCGCAATATGGAGTGAGAGGAAAATGGGTATCCAGTGATCCTTTTAGGGTAAGTAAGGATGTCCCCTTACCTTACTGCTGTAAGGTAACAGCATATAGATCCAACCACATTAGATGGTTCACTCGATGGGCTCTGATCCAACAACGGCAGGTCCTCCTTGGAGTTCTCGTCCCAGATTGGTCAGTTTCTCGCCCCAAAGAAATAAAGCATCGATGGTGTGATACCGTTTTAAAAATTTTAATTCTCAAAGAAAATAGACAGGGGTACTCACATAATCCAAAATACAATTGAGCATGTAAAAAAGAGGGGCAATCTGTTGCCAACGTCACCTCCGATACCTCTCAGTGGACTCATGCGCATTCGTCACTATCATGTGACTTCCTCACCTGAGGAAGTCACATGATAGTGACGAATGCGCATGAGTCCACTGAGAGGTATCGGAGGTGACGTTGGCAACAGATTGCCCCTCTTTTTTACATGCTCAATTGTATTTTGGATTATGTGAGTACCCCTGTCTATTTTCTTTGAGAATTAAAATTTTTAAAACGGTATCACACCATCGATGCTTTATTTCTTTGGGGCGAGAAACTGACCAATCTGGGACGAGAACTCCAAGGAGGACCTGCCGTTGTTGGATCAGAGCCCATCGAGTGAACCATCTAATGTGGTTGGATCTATATGCTGTTACCTTACAGCAGTAAGGTAAGGGGACATCCTTACTTACCCTAAAAGGATCACTGGATACCCATTTTCCTCTCACTCCATATTGCGGACCTACACTTGCACTTTTGCTTTCTTGGACTTTTGAAATTTTACTTATATTTTTTGCTAATATTTTTCAAACTCTGTTGATGGACTGTTTATCACCAGTATAGGAGTGTCACTTAGCACAGTTACCTGGAATTTCTTTGCACCATTACTTATAGTGTATTTCATCACATTAAGAGGAACCTGTGTAGTTATATGATTTGCACCATTACTGTTATTGTTCACTGATCATTTATATTTATTTTTATGCTGATGCCATTTGGGCTATATTGCTCCTCATTTCAATTACACCTACTTTCATTCCCCTCCCCCACCTGTTTATTCACTTATCCATTCACCACTGATTAGCGCAGCACTACCCTCCCCATTTTCAAGTCCCGAAGTTTGGTGCCATTCCATGAGTGTGTGCAATATTAAAGCGTGACAAGTTAGGTATCTATTTACTCAGTGTAACATCATCTTTCACATTATCCCTAAAAATTGGGCTAACTTTACTGCTTTGTTATTTTTTAATTAATTAAACCTTTTTTTTGGCCTAAAAAAAGGCGTTTTAAAAATTATTGCGCAAATACCGTTGGAAATAAAAAAAAAATAATGTCCGCCACTTTATTCTCTAGGGTGTCTGCTAAAAAAATATATATAATGTTTGGGGGTCCTGAGTAATTTTCCAGGAACAGAATATCATTTTTACATGAAGGAGAGAAGTGCCAGAATAGGCGTGGTATGGAAGTGGTTAAAGTGAAACAAAAAAAGTGAAATATTCCTTTAAATTTCATACAGGGGGGGAGGGGGTATAACATGCCTGTGAAGTAGTGCATGTTTCCCGTGCTTAGAACTGTCCCTGTACAAGATGTAATTTCTGCAGTAAAAAAAAAGTAATTTAAAAGTAATCGTGGCTATAAAGAATACAGTCATTGCTCACAAAAAAAAAAACGTGGGGGTCCCCCCAAATTCAATTACCAGGCCCTTCAGGTCTGGTATGGATATTAAGGGGAACCCCGCCGTAAAAAAAATTACGTGGGGTTGCCCCCAAATATCCATACCAGGCCCTTCAGGTCTGGTTTGGGTTTTAAGGGGAACTCCACCCCAAATAAAAAAAAATGGCGTGGAGTTTCCCCAAAAATCCACACCAGACCCTTATCCGAGCATGTTAACCTGGCCGGCCGCAGAAAAGAGGAGGGGACAGAGTGCGCCCCCCCTCTCCTGAACCGTACCAGGCCCCATGCCCTCAACATGGGGAGG
The DNA here is from genome assembly GCF_905171775.1 of Rana temporaria. Lineage (NCBI taxonomy): Eukaryota > Metazoa > Chordata > Amphibia > Anura > Ranidae > Rana > Rana temporaria. Next base: position 362,530,979 of record NC_053489.1, read on the forward strand.
ATGTCCCCATGTTGATGGGGACAAGGGCCTCATCCCCACAACCCTGGCCGGTGGTTGTGGGGGTCTGCGGGCAGGGGACTTATCGAAATCTGGAAGAACCCTTAAACAAAGGGGACCCCCAGATCCCGGCCCCCCCTGTGTGAAATGGTAATGGGGTACATTGTACCTCTACCATTTCACCAAAAAAAGTGTCAAATATGTAAAAAATGACAATAGCCGGTTTCTGACTATTCCTTTATTAATATCTTCTTTCCGCGCTTCTTCTTCTTCCATCTTCTTCTTTTCTGCTTTCATTCGAGTTTCTTCCTCCATCTTCTTCTTCCTCTGCTTCTTTCTTGGGTCTTCTCGTCTGCATCTTGACCGGCTTCTTCTTCCATCTTCTTCTCCTTTTGTCTGCCTTCTCATCCGCATCTTGCTTCTTCTTCTTCCCCGGACGCTGCGCTTGAAATTAAAGTCCCTGCCGTGTGACGCTCCTGTGACCCCGCCCCCCTCTGACGCCACGGGTAAAGTCATAAGAAAGTCCCTGTGTGGGACATGTGCGTCAGAGGGGGCGGGGTCACAGGAGCATCACACGGCGGGAAATTCAATTGGAAGCTGGTCCGCATCTTGCGCGGCTTCTTCTTCCCCGGACCGTGCGCTTGAAATTGAAGTCCCCACCGTGTGACCCCGCCCCCCTCTGATGCACATGTACCACACGGGGACTTTCTTATGAGTTAACCCATGGCGTCAGAGGGGGGCGGGGTCACAGGAGCGTCACACAGCGGGAACTTTAATTTCAAGTGCAGCATCCGGGAAAGAAGAAGCAAGATGCGCATGAGAAGGCCGACGGAAGGAGAAGAAGATGGAAGAAGACGCCGGTCAAGATTTTTGGGGGAACTCCACACCATTTTTAAAAAAAAAATTGGGGTGGAGTTCCCCTTAAAATCCATACCAGACCTGAAGGGCCTGGTATGGATATTTGGGGGGAACCCCCACGTAATTTTTTATTTTTTTACAGCGGGGTTCCCCATAATATCCATACTAGACCTGAAGGGCCTGGTAATTGAATTTGGGGGGACCCCACGCTTTTTTTTTTTAATGAATGAATCCTCTCAGAATTGCCGGGAGCCGTCAATTCATTATTGCCGCGAGTGATTTTTAAATTACTTTTTTTCCTTCAGAATGTCATTTTAAGCAGGGACAGTTCTAACCACGGGAAACATGCGCTTTTTCACATGCTTACTTTACACCCCCCCTAGGTACGAAATTTAAAGGAATATTTAAATTGTATTGTTCCACTTTAAGCATTATTAAAATCACTGCTCCCGAAAAAAACGGCCGTTTTAAAAAATAAAAAAAACATTGATACATGTCCCCTGGGTCAGGACTCCCATAGAGTTCTCCCATAGACTTCTAAAGGGAGTTTGGCGGCGGCTTTACATATTACTTGCATTGCGCCCGCTGCTACGCTGGTTCATGCGCCTAATTAAGGATTTATCCTGCGCACTAATTAAGCCATGAACCAGCGCAGCGCATTGATAATAGTAAATCAGCCCCAATGCTTTCCTATGACACCCTTCACACACTGCGGTTACCTGTTTTTTTTTGTGCGAATAGAAACAATAGAATTAAATGCGTCCAGCTGCGATGTACCACAGCCATCGGCACATAAACGCAGGTAACTGCAGTGCACTGTGTCAGCCAAAATCAAAAGTCTTGGGGTCATCTTCGACTCCTACATGACAATGGATGCACAAATAGGGTCAGTAGTCAGCGGATCTCACCATCTGCTGTGCCTACTACGCAGACTTACTCCTTTTATTCCCAAGGAAGACATAGCGGTGGTGGTGGGAGCTATTGTAAACTCAAGATTGGACTATGCAAATGCCCTTTACCTCGGACTCCCAAAGTACCAAATCGCTCGTCTACAAGTCGTTCAAAATACGGCCGCTAGACTTGTGACTGGGAAAAAACCTTGGGAATCAATCTCACCTTCACTGAGAACACTTCACTGGTTACCAGTAAAAGACAGAATCACTTTTAAAGCACTCTGTCTAACGCAGAGATGTATCTATGGGAATGCTCCCCATTATCTATGCGAAAAAATAAAAGCTCATAATCCCAATCGCGTTCTGCGATCCACCAATCAAAATCTCCTCCAGATACCGAAAGCCAACTACAAGTCCAAAGGAGAAAGGAGATTCGCGGTCCAGGGTCCTAGACTATGGAACGAATTACCAACCAGCATTCGTTTGGAGGAGAACCACTTGGCGTTCAGGAGACAGATCAAGACTCATCTCTTTTGATACCAAAGGAGACAGGAACAACAAGCGCCCAGAGGCGATTAAGTTCTCATGTGCTGCGCTATATAAGTTTTCATTCATTCAGCTGCGTTTGGTACGAATCTTGAGGGGGAACTCCACGCCAAATTTCAAATAAAAAACCGGCATGTGTTCCCCCTTCAAGAGCATACCAGGCCCTTCGGTCTGCTATGGATTTTAAGGGGAATCCCCGTGCGCCAAAAAAACGGTGTGGGGTCCCCCCAAAATCCATACCAGACCCTTATCCGAGCACTATGTAAGAATTGTGGTAATACTGCGCTGTCAAGTGAACTAACAAAAGATAAATGCTGCAACTTTAAATGTGAGACACACACAAAATGAACCAATATAGAAAAATCCAAGCATGCAGCCCGGCCGGTCAGAAAAGGGTGTGGGGACGAGCGTCCCCCCCTCTCCTTAACCGCACCAGGTCGCATGCCCTCAACATGGGGGAGGTAGGTGCTTTGGGGCAGGGGGGTGCCCTGCGGACCCCCCACCCCAAAACACCCTGTCCCCATGTTCATGAGGACAGGGCCTCTTCCCGACAACCCTGGCCATTGTTTCTCGGGGTCTGCGGGCGGGGAGCTTATTGGAATCTGGGAGCCCCCTTTAAAAAGGGGGCCCCCAGATCCCGGCCCCCCTACCCTAGGTGAATGAGTATGGGGTATATCATACCCCTACCCATTCACCTGGAGGAAAAGAAAATGTAAAAAAACACAGGTTTTTAAAGCAATTTATTAGTCAGCTCCGGGGGTCTTCTTCCGACTTCTCTGCTCTTTTGGGGGGGGCGTTCTGCCGGGGCCCCCGCTTTCTTCTTTTCTTCTTTTAAGCTCTTTTACAAGCAGGGGCCCTGGACTTCTTCGCCGTCTTCTCTGTTCTCTTCTGCCCGGCCCCGGTCTTCTGCCGTCTTCTCCCCTCTTCTCCTTTTTTCTTCTGCCGGCTTCTCCACTGTCTTCTTGCAGCTCTTTTACCAGCGGAGGCCCAGGCTTCTGCGTCGCCTTCTTCCCTCTTCTCTTCTTCAATGTTGACACGTCGCTTCCTCCTGCCATAATGCCGGGTGCGTGGCTCGCACCGACTTATTTAGGCCTCTTATGACATCACAGTCCCAGCATGCTCCGGGTGGTGACGACATAAGGGTGCGGGATCACCGGGGCTCCTGCTTGTAAGAGAGCTTAAAAGAAGAAAGTGGGGGCCCGACAGAACAGAACAAGACGGCGGTAAAGACCGGGCCCCCCCCCGGCAGAAGAGAACAGAGAAGAGGGCAAAGAAGTCCGGGGCCCCCGCTTGTAAAAGAGCTTAAAAGAAGAAAGTGGGGGCCCCGGGACAACGCCCCCTCCGAAAGAGCGGAGAAGTCGGAAGAAGACCCCCGGAGCTGACTAATAAATTACTTTAAAAACCTGTGTAGATCTGGGGGCCCCCTTATTAAAGGGGGCTCCCGGATTTCAATAAGCTCCCCGACTGCAGACCCCAACAGCCAACGGCCAGGGTTGTCGGAAAGAGGCCCTGTCCTCATCAACATGGGGACAGGGTGCTTTGGGGTGGGGGGGCCGCAGGACGCCCCCCTGCCCCAAAGCACCTACCTTCCCCATGTTAAGGGCATGCGGTCTGATACGATTAAGGAGGGGGGCACTCGCTCATCCCCACCCCCTTTCCTGACTGGCCAGGCTGCATGCTCGGATAAGGGTCTAGTATGGATTTTGGGGGGGACCCCACGCAGTTTTTTTTGCGTACGGGGGTTCCCCTTAAAATCCATAGCAGACCAAAGGGCCTAGTATGCTCTTGGATGGGGAACCCATGGCGGGTTTTTATTTGAAATTTGGCATGGAGTTCCCCCTCAAGATTCATAACATACGCAGTGCTTGGTATTGGCAGGGATCCAAGTTGGATCCCCGTTCAATATCGTGCCACGGCTAAAAGCAACCGCAGCTAAAAGCACTGTACAAATGCAGCTGATCGCTGTGCCTGGAGTCTTGAATTCCAGCAGAAAATAAACATGCTTTTAACTGCGGCAGAACAGCCGTCCATGTGAAAGGGGCCTTACTCTTCCTGCCCTTAAGCCCTTGCCTGTTTTACTTGTTTTAAATAAGGACTTTTATTTTTTTAAATTTAGAGTGCATTCTAAGATAGTATAGTTTAATATACATTATATTGCTTTTAAAGTTGATTCTCGTTACCCAATGCCATTTGTTGATTGACCCGAGGTAAAGTCAAAGAACTGATTATTCTTTACTTGGGTACAATCTCATTCTGTGTATCTTATTATAATTCGAGATTTTCCTAGCTTGTGACGGAAAATATTGATTATATGAAGACAGGAGGCGAGTATCTTATTTTGTTTACAAACTTTTTTATTTGGTACAAAATGGTGGTACAAAAAGCAAAATGGCATACAAAAAAAAGAGTACACATAAGAAAATGTCCAGGAGTCAAAAAATAGACAATAGTAAACTATACAAATCTTATGTAACATTAATAAAACATAGTTCTAAAGAGTAGAGAATTAAGATGAGGGTCAAAAAGTAGATATAAAACCATAAGTGTTATTAGGATAAACAGATCAGCAAAAGGAATTATGCGATTTAGATGGGATTAAAGAAAGTAGCAGAATGTTCAAACCATGGGTCCCATTTTTTATTATATATATGGATCGAATTTTGAACAATGTGATAGATTTTTTCCATAAGGTTTATATTGTTAATTCTCGTTTTCAATTGATCTAATGGAACTGTGGGGGATTTCCAGTGAAAAGCAAACAGCCAGTGGATCGCAACACAGATTGTGTGGATTAGTCTCATGTGCTGTATGGGGAGGCCTATAATAGGGGAGAACAGAAGACAGTTCTGAACTGTCAGTTTGACATTGTAGTTTGAAATCTTAGAGGCAAATTTCTCAAGTTGTTTCCATATATATGTGATTCTATCACAGTCCCAGAAAGTGTGTGAGAATGAACCAATGGAGTTGCAGTTTCTGAAGCATAGTTGTGAAACGGTCGGAAATATTACATGTAGTTTAACTGGGGTATAGTACCATCTGGTGAATAGTTTCAGTGCAGTTTCCTTAATAGCAATTGATCTAGTGCATTTGTGAAGGTTGTTGATAGATTCTTCCCAGTCATCTGGGGAATAAGAGAAGGATATCTCCTGTTCCCATTTCTGCATGTAAGAAAGTTTTGGAGAATCTGTGTTATTAATGAGATTGGGGTACACCTCAGAAATAAAGCCACGTTTTCTAGGGGATTTCAGACAAAGTTTTTCAAAAAAGGAAGGTGGGTTTGTGTCTGTAGTCTGAAAGTATGTGTTAAAGAAGTGTCTAATCTGTAGAAAGTTGTGAAATTCTGTGTTGGGAATTTGATATTTAGATTTCAACGAGGAGAAGGGAATGAAGTTATTGTTTTCTAGAAAGTTAAATAGGGAAGTCTGATTATTACTGATCCACCAAGAAAAGTCTCCCAAGCCCTTGGTGTATTGATGAAATTTCGGGTCACCAATGAAGGATGCATGTGGGGGAGATTTAGTGATGAGATGGTATTTTCCACTGTATAATTTCCATAATTGGTATGATTGTGACACTATATGGTTAAGGGATTCTATAGCGTGATTAGGAATTTTATTTCCCCAAAGGATGCCAGAAATAGAATAGGGAAGGATCGAATCTCTTTCGAATGCTACCCATGGGAGATTAGGGTTGGAAATGTGCCATTGTGCCATTTGAGACCATCTGGCGGCTAGGTAGTATAGCCAAAAATCCGGGAGGCCCAAACCCCCATCCTTATGGGATTTAAATAAAACAGACCTGGAAAGACGAGGGTGTGAGTCTGCCCAAATGTATTTATGAATATCAGACTGGAATTTTGTAATCAGAATTTTGTTGATTCTAATTGGAAGTGCTCGAAACATGTAAAGAAGTTTTGGCAATATTATCATTTTTACCGCTGTGATTCTACCAAGGAATGAGATGTTGAAGGGTTTCCACATTCTAAGAGTTGATCTCAGTTTCAGCAATAGCGAAGTATAATTCTTGGAAGCTATATCTTTAATATTGGGGGTAAGAAAGATGCCTAGATATGGGAGTGACTCCATTGACCATGAAAAGTTAAAAGAGGACCGCAATGATTCTAATTGAGCTGAAGGGATATTTATAGGCATCCCTATAGACTTGGATACATTAACTGAGAGACCTGATAGTGACGAAAATATATTAAGTGTTTGTAAGAGGTTGGGAAGAGCAATATTCGGTTGGGTGAGGAATAAAAGCATGTCGTCCGCATACATACTTAACTTATATGTACCATTTTTTGTGGAATAGCCCTTAATGTCTGTGTGACTAAGAATTGCTGTAGCCAAGGGTTCTATCGCCAGCGCAAATAATAGCGGGGACATAGAGCATCCCTGTCGTGTCCCCCTGCCAAGTTTAAAGAATTCAGAGTTGCAGCCCGGGAGTCTTATTCTGGTGGCTGGATTATGATAAAGAGCATGGAAGGCATGTACAAACTCACCTTGAAAGCCATATTTTTTCAAGACTATGTCTAAAAAGGTCCAGGAAACACTATCAAAAGCCTTGTTAATATCAAGGCTTAACATTAAGAGTGGTTGAGAGTGTATATTTGCATCCTGAATGATGTTTGTAACTAACCGAATGTTATCCGTGATTTGTCTACCTTGGATAAAACCAGATTGATATGGGGAAATTAGAGTGGGGATTATAGCAGACAGTCGGTTTGCTAAGAGTCTACTAAAAATTTTAAGATCATTGTTAATGACTGAGATGGGTCTATAATTCTGGGGCAGTGTGTGGTCCTTGTTCGGTTTTGGAATGAGGGACATATTTGCAAGTAACATTTCCTCTGGGAATTGGTCTCCTTTCAGTATATTGTTGAATAGTTTGGAGAGGTGTGGTATAAGGAATTGGTGATATTGTTTATAATATAAGGAGGAGAAACCATCGGGGCCAGGGGCAGAGTTCTTTTTGAGTGATTTAATTAATTATTTGAAGTAATTCCTCCTCCGTACAGGGTGCATTTAGTGATTCTATATTAGTTTTAGTTAATTTGGGGAAAGGGAGATTATCCAACCAATTAATGGAGGAGAGAGGGATTGAAGAGTTTGGCGCTGAAAGGAGGTCCGAATAAAAGTTTTTAAAGATAGAAAGAATCTCTTGTGGGTGAGTGATTAGTTGGTTTGAGCTATTTTTAAGTTTATAAACGTGTGTGGGTTTAATTGTTTGATTGAGTTTCCTGGCGAACATTGTAGAATAAGAGTTACTAGATAAGAAAAATTTTGCCTTAGACCACCGAAGAGCTTTTTCTGCTCTAAAAGTGAGAAGAGAGTCCAGCTCTGTGCGTTTTTGTGATATCAATTTAAGGGTATCTGGGTCGTGTGAACGTGTATGGTCTTTATATAAGTTTTGGAGATCTTTTGTAAGGGAGTGAATCTTTTCCCATTTACTTCTATTACATTGTGCAGCTCGCTTAATAAGGTGACCCCTCACTACTGCTTTGTGTGCCATCCACAGAGTGGAGGGAGAGATATCAGGGTTTGAGTTTAATATGAAATAATCCTTAATTTCAGATGCTATTTCTTGTTGATGAACAGGGTCCGAAAGTAAAGATTCATTTAATCTCCATGAGTAAGGGGTAGGGGTAAGGCCTATGAATTCTGTACTAAGAGTGACAATTTGGTGGTCCGACCAGGAACAAGGGTGTATTGCGGCATCATGTGTGTTAGCTAGAATAATAGGGGTACAGAATATGTGGTCAATGCGAGAGTATGAGTCATGTGGGTGAGAGTAGAATGTATATTCACGTGCACCTATGTTTAAAGCTCTCCAAGAGTCTATTAGCTGTAGATCGTTTAAATGTGTAATGGTTGTTTTAGATAGTGTTTTAGAACTCAAGTTTTGTTTGCTACGATCCAGATTCGGTTGCATGACCGAGTTAAAGTCACCACCTACTATGATATGTGAAGAGTGGAGTTGTTGCAATTTGTTAAAAAATTGGGTGAAAAATGAGGTCTGTGCATCATTAGGTGCATAAACATTAGCTACAGTAAGCTCTCTACCTGATAGGGTGCCTTTAATTATGATGAACCTACTTTCATGGTCTTTATAAACTTGCTGGATTTCGAATGGAAAAGAATGGTGAAAAAAAATTGCCACTCCCTTGGTTTTGGAGGAGGATGTGGTGTAAAAGGATTGATTATATGCTTTGTGAAAGAAGGTAGGATGAGCATCCTTCATAAAGTGTGTTTCCTGCAACATAACAATCTTGGCTTTCAACTTATTATACTGCAAGAACGCCTTCTTTCTTTTGTTTGGGGAATTGAATCCCTGCACATTATGAGAGATTAATGTAATACTAATAGCCATAAACCATAGAGAGTGTCATAAGAATTCAACAGGAAGTGAGGTAACTGAGGAACTGTAAGTTTAGGGGGGGGGCAGGGAGCCAGGGGTCTTGATCTGTTTAATGACCTATTATTAATCCAGACTGTAAGGAAACCTGAGACAAGTATAACTTCAACAAATAAAAAAACTTTTGCAAAGAGTGTACCATATTTACCATCTCTATCAGAGATTACATCTAATGTACCATTAAATATGTTTAACCAAACATAGAAATGTAGGAAAAAAAAGGGGTTGAAAGAAATTTTTTTCTTCAACCGACAGTGAAGCAACAATAGACCAGTTAGTCTGAAACTCAGTGATGTCGACATACAACTGCGAATAACCAACACTGTAACCAATGTTAAATTAAGTAAAATGAAAAACCATAGTAATTCGCAGTTCAGACGAGAAAGGGCAACCCTCATATTAAAGAGAGCAGTCCTGACTGAGTGGGGGAAAATCATAGCGACACGGGGCGGGGAGCCACAAAACATTTACATTAGAAAAAATACCTGTGACGATCATTGCTGAGACAACCAAACAGATTACCGCCAAAAAAAAAAAAAAAAACATATATAAACTATCTTAGACACAGACTCTAAGTCCAAAAATTGTGCAATGGAACCCATAACTGAATTACGCAAGTCATATTAAGTGCAAAAAATTCTATAAGAGAGACCACATTAGATGAGGTAGGTGTAATTATCTATTATGTTAAACCAGAAAAACTATCTGGTAAATGTATAAGGCCCACAGAGGGCAGATAAAAAAAAAATATATGTATATATACATATATACATACATATACATACACAATTAAGCCTGAGGCGAGTTAGGCAATATTTGCCCATGAAAGGAGCTACAGGAGAATTACAAACATTACTATATCTGTTGATGACCATCAGTGTGTAGGAGTCAGCTAGCCAATATATCTTGCATAGCAAAAAATGGTCAGCATATGGAAATCCTGAAAAGGGTAAGACATACCAGCATATGGCAGTAGATGGCAGTGTTACCACATAACTGACAACCTCTTAACAAATATGTATGATAACACTATATCATCTACACCAGGGGTCTCCAAACTTTTTACTTCGAGGGCCACATTGTATATTTTACAGATATTCGCGGGCCGAAAAAAAAAAGAAGCTATTTAAAAATGACTCCTCAGCTATGGAATACAGTAGGATTAAAAAAAGGATCCCCCTCACACTTGTGTCCCTCATCAGAGCCCCTCACACTTGTGTCCCTCATCAGAGCCCCCTCACACTTGTGTCCCTCATCAGAACCCCCTCACACTTGTGTCCCTCATCAGAGCCCCCTCACACTTGTGTCCCTCATCAGAGCCCCCTCACACTTGTGTCCCTCATCAGAGCCCCCTCACACTTGTGTCCCTCATCAGAGCCCCTCACATGTGTCCCTCATCAGAGCCCCTCACACATGTGTCCCTCATCAGAGCCCCTCACACATGTGTCCCTCATCAGAGCCCCTCACACATGTGTCCCTCATCAGAGCCCCTCACACATGTGTCCCTCACACGTGTCCCTCATCAGAGCCCCTCACACATGTGTCCCTCATCAGAGCCCCTCACACATGTGTCCCTCATCAGAGCCCCTCACACATGTGTCCCTCATCAGAGCCCCTCACACATGTGTCCCTCATCAGAGCCCCTCACACATGTGTCCCTCATCAGAGCCCCTCACACATGTGTCCCTCATCAGAGCCCCTCACACATGTGTCCCTCATCAGAGCCCCTCACACATGTGTCCCTCATCAGAGCCCCTCACACATGTGTCCCTCATCAGAGCCCCTCACACTTGTGTCCCTCATCAGAACCCCCTCACACTTGTGTCCCTCATCAGAACCCCCTCACACATGTGTCCCTCATCAGAGCCCCTCACACATGTGTCCCTCATCAGAGCCCCCTCACACTTGTGTCCCTCATCAGAACCCCCTCACACTTGTGTCCCTCATCAGAGCCCCTCACACACGTGTCCCTCATCAGAGCCCCTCACACATGTGTCCCTCATCAGAGCCCCTCACACATGTGTCCCTCATCAGAGCCCCTCACACTTGTGTCCCTCATCAGAACCCCCTCACACTTGTGTCCCTCATCAGAACCCCCTCACACTTGTGTCCCTCATCAGAACCCCCTCACACTTGTGTCCCTCATCAGAACCCCCTCACACTTGTGTCCCTCATCAGAGCCCCCTCACACTTGTGTCCCTCATCAGAGCCCCTCACACATGTGTCCCTCATCAGAGCCCCTCACACACGTGTCCCTCATCAGAGCCCCTCACACATGTGTCCCTCATCAGAGCCCCTCACACATGTGTCCCTCATCAGAGCCCCTCACACATGTGTCCCTCATCAGAGCCCCTCACACATGTGTCCCTCACACGTGTCCCTCACACATGTGTCCCTCACACGTGTCCCTCATCAGAGCCCCTCACACATGTGTCCCTCATCAGAGCCCCTCACACATGTGTCCCTCATCAGAGCCCCTCACACATGTGTCCCTCATCAGAGCCCCTCACACATGTGTCCCTCATCAGAGCCCCTCACACATGTGTCCCTCATCAGAGCCCCTCACACATGTGTCCCTCATCAGAGCCCCTCACACATGTGTCCCTCATCAGAGCCCCTCACACATGTGTCCCTCATCAGAGCCCCTCACACTTGTGTCCCTCATCAGAACCCCCTCACACTTGTGTCCCTCATCAGAACCCCCTCACACTTGTGTCCCTCATCAGAACCCCCTCACACTTGTGTCCCTCATCAGAACCCCCTCACACTTGTGTCCCTCATCAGAACCCCCTCACACTTGTGTCCCTCATCAGAACCCCCTCACACTTGTGTCCCTCATCAGAGCCCCTCACACATGTGTCCCTCATCAGAGCCCCTCACACTTGTGTCCCTCATCAGAACCCCCTCACACTTGTGTCCCCCATCAGAACCCCCTCACACTTGTGTCCCTCATCAGAACCCCCTCACACTTGTGTCCCTCATCAGAACCCCCTCCACACTTGCGTCCCTCATCAGAGCCCCCTCCACACTTGCGTCCCTCATCAGAGCCCCCTCCACACTTGCGTCCCTCATCAGAGCCCCTCCACACTTGCGTCCCTCATCAGAACCCCCTCACACTTGCGTCCCCCATCAGAACCCCCTCACACTTGTGTCCCCCATCAGAACCCCCTCACACTTGTGTCCCTCATCAGAACCCCCTCACACTTGTGTCCCTCATCAGAACCCCCTCCACACTTGCGTCCCTCATCAGAGCCCCCTCCACACTTGCGTCCCTCATCAGAGCCCCCTCCACACTTGCGTCCCTCATCAGAGCCCCTCCACACTTGCGTCCCTCATCAGAGCCCCTCCACACTTGCGTCCCTCATCAGAGCCCCTCCACACTTGCGTCCCCCCCATCAGAGTCCCCCCCCCATCAGAGTCCCTGCACACATGTGTCCCCCCCCATCAGAGTCCCTGCACACATGTGTCCCCCCCATCAGAGTCCCTGCACACATGTGTCCCCCCCATCAGAGTCCCTGCACACATGTGTCCCCCCCATCAGAGTCCCTGCACACATGTGTCCCTGCACACATGTGTCCCCCCCATCAGAGTCCCTGCACACATGTGTCCCCCCCATCAGAGTCCCTGCACACATGTGTCCCCCCCATCAGAGTCCCTGCACACATGTGTCCTTGCACACATGTGTCCCCCCCATCAGAGTCCCTGCACACATGTGTCCTTGCACACATGTGTCCCCCCCATCAGAGTCCCTGCACACATGTGTCCTTGCACACATGTGTCCCCCCCATCAGAGTCCCTGCACACATGTGTCTCCCCCATCAGAGTCCCTGCACACGTGTCTCCCCCATCAGAGTCCCTGCACACGTGTCTCCCCCCCATCAGAGTCCCTGCACACGTGTCTCCCCCCCATCAGAGTCCCTGCACACATGTCTCCCCCCCATCAGAGTCCCTGCACAAATGTGTCTCCCCCATCAGAGTCCCTCCACACCCCCCTGAACATCTACATCCCCATCAGAGCCCCCCTCTTAACTTGTGTGAAGCCCAGCCTCCTCCAGCACATTTTTCTCCCCATCACCTTCTGCTATTCCCCGTAGATCAGTGTGTTCTGTGCTGCTTCTCTGAAGAGCTGGTTTAGAGCAGACACACACTGCACTTGCCGGGTCCCGCCCCTCTTACACGGACAAGCTGTTACAGCAAAAACGAAACTTAATCTAACTCCGGGGGAGGAGCTGGGAGGAGCAGCAGGTCTGCACTGAAACACAGGCTTTGTTGGGACACTCCCTCAATGCCTGTCAGAAGGCAAAGCAAGCCCCGCAATTCGAGCAGACTCCGTTCCTGCAGTGAGTCTGGTGACTGAAGCTGCGGGCCGGACAAAACCTCCTAGCGGGCCGGATGTGGCCCGCGGGCCGTACTTTGGAGACCCCTGATCTACACCATTACATGTACTATGATATTGTAATAACTTGAAGTAGCATGAGGGCAAAATTGCAAAATAAACTAAATGAAACCTCATAATAGAAACCCAGAATACTTATTTAAATATGTACTTAACCTAGGGTTAAAGTGAGCAGCAAAAAGCTATATCAATATGAAAAAAAAGAAAAAAAACAGAGTCAAAACCTGAGACCAATTGTTAGGTAAACCTGAGGAAAAAAGGATTAAATGGGTGAACCAAGGAAAAGGGTAGTTATTTCAGGCGCCATGGATCGGCGTCAGGTCTGAATCTGCGACGGTCTCCTCGGATTACTGGTGTGTTCCAGATAGGTGCTGGGCGAGGCGTGGATGGGGTGCGCGGGAGATTGCTAGGATCCATCAGTCCCAACTTGAGTAAAATATCCTGTCCTTCTGGGATGGTGGTGGCGATGTAAGTGGTTCCGTTGTAAGGGACAATCAGCTTAAAAGGGAACCCCCATCTGTATCTGATCCTGGCAGTGTAAAGCACTGATGTGATCTCCTTCATTCTTCTGCGTCTGTCCAGCGTTGCTTGGGATATGTCAGGATAGATTTGCAGCTGAACTCCCTCCAAAGTGATATTTCTCATGCCTCTAGCAGCGCGCATGATCTCCTCCTTCACCAGAAAGTCCTTCATACATAGCACTATATCTCTGGGTGGTTTGTCAGGAGAGGGTTTAGCTCTCAATGCACGGTGAATACGATCGCAGACAAAAGCCTGGGGACTATGATCTGGCAACAGGAGCTGGAAAAGCTTAATGGAGTAAGGTACCAGGTCTGTGATGGTTTCTGGGACCCCTCTAATTCTCAGGTTAGACCTTCTGTTTCTGTCGTCCAGGTCCTGGACATGTGCCTGCAGATGTGTAAAAGCAGATGAGAGGGATTCATGTTCCCTGGAGAGGTCATTAAAAGCAATGGAGAGTTCATCATGCTTGTTTTCTAACAGGTCTGTACGAGACCCCAGTGAGGCTATTTCCTGGGACAATGTGCTTGTGGACTTCTGGATCTCTGTCTGGAATTTGTCAAGGAGCTTAGTGCAAATAGCTTCTAGGCTAATGTCCAGGTCTGCCTTAGTAAGTGGGGTGTACTCACTGTTTGTTGCAGAGTTCATTTCCAGAGGTGCCTGTGGAAGTTCTTGTGCAGAGGAGGAGGGGGGAGGGGAAAGCATGGTTCCAGCACCATGCTTAGCCATCTTGCCACGCTGCTGTGATCTGAGGAGATAATGAGTGAGGGTTTTCTGGCTGCTCCAGCGTCTCCTCTTCCCTGAATTCGGCATGCACAGGTGCTAGTGTGCAGGGGTGTCAATAAAAAGAGCTTTTGGCAGTATGAATAGCCCTGATGTGTGGCTGAGAGCCCTGTGAAGACTGGAGCTCTCTCTAAGTGTGACTGCTCCGTCCCATGTCTCCTGCTTCCCTCAGGAGGCGAGTATCTTATGCATTATCTTTCTTTAATAATGCCCATAGCAGAAATACAGTAAACATTTATTGTAACTTAAAAGAAAAAATTCAAAGAACTACCCTTCCCAGCAGTCCCTGGGCCAGCGTAGCCCCTCCCAGACCGTAATCTATATAAGGGACTGTCTGAGGTAACCTATTCCTCTTTCTTCATGCGAATTAGTGTAAACAGGAACCGAAAGTCCAATTAGACATCTCCGCGGCTGCCGGGAACCTTCCGACCGGAACACAACATCTGAATCTGGAGGAAACGAAAGGACAAGGCCAACACGGACCAACTTCATCCGGACCAACTTCATCCCAACGGGGACTATAGGAAAACCAAAACCATTCGGAGCCGACAGTCGTCTTCAGGCACATGGACCAACGGATTCAGTCAACGGCATCCCGACTCCGGATCTGGAACGTAGTAGGAGCCTCCATCTGCGGTGAACTAAACCCATGGATCGAAACGGAACAGCAATCCCGAAGGGGTTAGTGAAAACGAACTCCCGGGGGGGGGGGGGGGGGTACCAGCCTCCGACTTGCAGGGTGTGTGGTTCAACAGTCTAGAACGAGAGAGAGACAACCTCGTGACAGGGTTGGGTCGGGAGGGAAGATACTCGCCTCCTGTCTTCATATAATCAATATTTTCCGTCACAAGCTAGGAAAATCTCGAATTATACCTCAGACAGGAGGCTCATATCTTATGCAAGTTCAAAGCTATAACAATGCATATATAGATGATAACAAATGAAACAACTACAAAATTGATATAGATATGTGTTCCTCCGATCCAAGCAGAATTGGCGGAAAGCAATCGTGGTTACCAGTCCGCCGCTAGCCGTAAATCCTATAGGGAGCCGCCCGGGGTGATGACCTAGGAGCCACCGCTCCTCTGGAGGGGTGGGCGCCCAACGGGGTTACATAAGACCCTGCCATTTCCATGATTGATCGTACCCCTCTGGCTAGCGTAGCTGAGGAAACCGGAAACTGAGGTTTAGCGTAGGAATGAGGAGTAGGAAGAGATGCGAAGATCGCAGTGGGACCGTGAAGGACTAAGAAATCCGTAGACAACGGAGTATGATGTGCGGGGAAGAACGGGTAGAAAAAAACGATGAAGTCCCATCGCTGTCCTACGCACGACGGAAAAACCCCGACTCTCCGAGGCGGGATCCGACGCCTGGAATGGCCAACGTCGTGACACCCGATATGCGTCTGACGGAATCAGACACGAGGGGGCAGTAGCTCAAACGACAATAACCTCCGACAGAGTGAGATTGTCCCCCCAGTCCTGGCGCGTGGTCAGGACCACTGATCACCTCCCAAGAGCGTTGATACCCTGGGTGTGATGGGCGTTGAAACTTAACGCTTACTAAGTCGGTACACCATGGGTGTTATCCCACCGGTAGTAAGTCTACAAGGGAGCGGTAGTCCGAGTTCGCAGCGCGGAAGGCGCAGGGGAGCTATAGGACCTCCCGGACTCAAACGAGTCCACCAGGTAGTTGGTCATCTCAGACGAACGCCTTCATGAGGTTAACTTGTCGTTGATCACCTAGTTAGTTACCCAGAGTCCTCCGGATGATCGAAATGTATATCTAGTCCCAAGGCCTAGATCAAGGCAAGTGGAACCCCCGTTATAAAAGAAAAGGTCGCTGTCCGTGACCGACACCCCGAAAACCCAACCATGCGAAGAGAAGTAGGACGTGCGTCGTGAATAGAGGGTGCAGATCCCCGTACAGACTGGGGAGAGAAAGGATCCCATAAGGGAGCAAGGGCCAGGAACACTGACCGGTGCAGTCGTCAGTCGATGGAATTGGGCGGGTAACGAGAATTCCAATCTAACACCATAGCGGAAGTGCCCGGGGTACATTTCGCAGTTGGAACGATGTCGCGTTCCAGGCAGAAATGTCAGAGATCTTGCTAGATCCGTTAGGATTTTGGGTCAAGGACCCCCCAAGCGAAGGTCGTACTGGACCGCGGATATGGTGTCCATACGCAAGAACACAACGTAGGTGGACGTGTGTGGCATTAGAGTCCTGATGGCAAGACGGTCGTCAGGATTTCCACGTGTGAACGTGCAGCAGAGACTCCGCTGTGGGCCACGCCCCTCCTGTGGACGAGGGACCGCATCGAGTACCCCAACCGAGGTGGTTGGCAACCTATTCCAAGATGAATCCGTCGTGGAGTTGCAGGTGGACCTGCCGTGCCTTCTGTCGACCTGACGTAGCCACCACCGTAGTTCAATTATGGCTTCCGTGTCCAGAGTGACGACGTCTGCACAGTGAAGCCCCTGGCAAAGACGTAGGGACTGAGACTCTGAAGGTCTCGATAGTGAAAAGAAGCTGGACAAATGGCCTGGATTAACGCCGGAAACAGGCCGACCAGGCGAGCCAGTCCGCGTAAGGATACCCGTCGTTAGCCCAGCACGATACTGACCTCGTGCAGATGGCGGCCAAGTGGTCATGGGTAGCCGAAGGATCACTAGGTTGGTGTCCACCAAGAACCCTAAAACTCTACCTCCTGAGATGGGGAGAGGATAGATTCCCCGTCATCTTTGGGGAACTGTCCCGGAGGCGTGTTCGTTCGCCAGGCGAGGGGTACGAGCCATTAAGAGTAGGTCGTCCAAGTAGATAATCAACCTCACCCTTTGTGTCGCAGAATGTCGTCACTGTATACAGTAATTACGAGAGATTTCTCAAGTTACTACCGGGCGATAACCGCCCTCCTTTCCTGACCAGGAAGACGTTGTTGGGGAAACCCGGGGAGAGCGGGTCCGTCTCCACTATCGTTTGGGTGAACCAGAGGCCCTGCAATTCGTTGTCTATTAGGGCGGTGTTCAGGTCTGAAGCCCGAGGAAAGAGGGACTAGGTCCATCTCCGGTCCTATAATCCTGATAGACCGGCACTGTACCGTGTTAGACTTTGATGACGTTTGGGCTCATCCAGGATGGAATAGAGCCCTACCGTCTTGGAATATCTTAATCAGCGTGATCCCGACTAGCCTGCCCTCGGTGGTCAGACCGGGGTCTGATTCGGCTAGGTGAGACAGCTGGGGAACAAGCCACGTTAAGATTCGAGCGGCGGTGTCCAGTCGGACCCGTAGTGTCCACGCATCCCAGGAGGCGACCGCCCGTTGGGCCCAGCCCCGATTTGGGACAGGTCAGTCGGCTGTTCAGCGGCGTGGCCTGCTCACTAAGGTGTGGGATGATGGTGATAGGTCCCAAAGATCCAAGGCCCTGGTCTGTATGATCCGAAGGACCTCTCTATTCCCAGCTTGGGGGATTTCCTGTGTATGGTGGGATACCCCCAGGGTATGGGGTTCACCTCGGGAGTGTGCACAGCCATAAATGGTAAAGGAAGGGGGTTACGCCCTGAAAATGATTCGGTGAGTTTTTCGACCAATCTCCGGGTCCATTATGTGATATATTGGATCACCTCGGGCGGAGGTGCCCAGTCATCGGAGTGTGGATGGCATATCGCCCCCGGATCTATAATGGCTCTCTACGAGAATCCATAGAGTGTCACCCTGGGAACAGGGTTGGCGTCGTCATAGAGCGCCATGTGCCCACTGCCCTAACACTCCTCATCATTCTCATCATCTACAACCTCAGACTCAAGGTGTTAGCCGCCTCAGACTCCGCGGACAACTCTGGAAGAGTCCACGAATGGGTCTGGCTTAGTCCGTCTAACGGATCGCTGCCTCTGCATGTGCATCTCCCCGAGGCTCGGGGGTCGGTCGGAGTCTGGGAGGGCAGTGGGTCGGCAGTCCGGGTAGGGTACTGCCTGGGACATATTATTTACTTCCCCTGTCGGGGAGTCAAGGGCCACAGAAACGTGGCAGCATTTTGGAACGCCCAGCCCTTCTCAGGGGCGGTAGACCGTTGCCGGATGGTCCGGGCATATGGTGTGCAGGCGGGGGTAACCAACGCCATGGTCGTAAAGATTGGTCTACCGATCAGTTTTGGCAACTGTGTAACACTGTTGAGATTTGGCCTCCTAGGACTGTGTCCACCCTATCTGGGGTACCGGCATGAACAATGCCATGATATTCATTAAATTATAGAATCTTTGTACAATTCAATACAATTTTTTATACATATTTGTATAATTTATTTATATAATGAATATATAATTTGTATAATCCATCTATAATTTATTATTTGTAAAATTGAATAATGGATTTAGTTATATATTATAAGTAATAATATATATTAATAATAATATCATTAATAATAAATGTATTTATTCATTCAATCCTTAGATAGTTATTTAATACATTATTTATTAGGAGTATGTTGTAGGGAATAAATTCCCCGGAGATAAACATGCTATAATTTCTTTAATTAATTTATTGATTTATTGATCTATCTACATATTGATTATTTATTTATTAGGATAAATAAGGTATATGTTCTAGGGAATAAATTCCCCAGAAATATATAATTTGAGTATATATTGAATTATTTATTGTAGATTCGGTTATTTAAATTATTTAATTTAATTTATTTATTTATTTATTTATTAGATATTGATTCATTGGAATGAAATATATATATTTATATATATATATCTGAAAAGATGTACTGCCATCTAGTGGTTGAAAGCATGGTGAAATAGCAGCAGGTTCCTGGCTACGACACCGCTGGGAAGGACATCCTGCGGTGTGAGGGGAGCCTGACGAGATTCTAACTCCAGAGGCGAAGTCTCGCGAGACTACGGCCTCTGGAGTTCTTATTGGCCCGAGGTTGTGAGGGACGGAACGGTCGATGAGAACCGTTCTCCCCCGTCTCGCTCTCGATACCGAGAGAGGCACCGAAAGAGAGGAGAGGAGCGGCCGCGGCGGAGACCCCGCCCCCCACCTGAGCGCGCGAAGGGGAGCGTGGGGAGGGAGGGGGGGGGGGGACAGTTGCCCAGGCATGGCGCCCGCCGAGGGAGCGAATGAAAAACAGCGGGGATCCCGCACGGACGGCGCAGTGCTCCGGCGTCAAAGAAAGGGAAAAAACCCGAGCAAAGAATCAAAGAATTGGAAACAAACAAACGTGGCCTCTCAAACATATCTGCCTGACACCGCTCCGGTGTCAGGCAGACAGAAATAAAGCGCAGAAACGGGGGATAGCAGGGAGAACCCCCAGTATTCCCCATCTTCCAAAACTACAGAACAATCAATTCCGACAAAATACCTGACACCGGGGCATTCGGTATCAGGGAGGAATTCCAGGGAAACTCCCCATGTTCCACAATACCTCAAACATATCAGTCAAGACTGAACAAAATCACCCGACACCGGGGCACTCGGTATCAGAGACCATATATACAATCAAACAATAAAGGTACATGAAACACCTATCTTGTAAATAATAAAGATACAAGAAGTACCTATCCTGTAAATAATAAAGGTACATGAAATACCTATCTTGTAAATAATAAAGGTACATGAAATACTTATCTTGTGTGCTCTGCCATGAGCAGAAAGAAAGAGGAATAGGTTACCTCAGACAGTCCCTTATATAGATTATGGTCTGGGAGGGGCTACGCTGGCCCAGGGACTGCTGGGAAGGGTAGTTCTTTGAATTTTTTCTTTTAAGTTACAATAAATGTTTACTGTATTTCTGCTATGGGCATTATTAAAGAAAGATAATGCATAAGATATGAGCCTCCTGTCTGAGGTATAATCCAATTTACTTGAGTGAGCTTATGTTATTTCAGACTGTCTCCATTTTAAGTGATTTCAATACATTGGCTTGTTTATCACTATACTGATGTGTGTGCAGTTACTATAGTAATCTACAGCCTGGTGTGGGGTATACTGTGTATGTGCCTAGGGTTGCAGAGGTTTCTCAATTTAACCAGGTGTGCCAGAGGGGTGGAGGCTGTTCCTGGAGTCCAGGCACAGAACAGAAAACCCCAAATTACTAAGCGGCTTCTTTGGGGGTGGCATTATATGATATTTGGGGGTTATAAGTAATTTTGTTGCAAATAAATGCTGATTTTAACATGTATGTAAGAAATGTTAACATCTCAGAATTATTTGTTTCTAAGTCAGAATTCTGAGCTTTATGCCGCGTACACACGATCATGAAAAAAAAACGACGTTTTTTGGCATGTAGAAAAAACGACGTTTTCCCAACTTCATCATTAAAACGACATTGCCCACACACCATCGTTTTTTAAAAATGCTCTAGCAAAGCGCGGTGACGTACAACACGTACGACGGCACTATAAAGGGGAAGTTCCATGCGGATGACGCCACCCTTGGGGCTACTTTAGCTGATTCCGTGTTAGTAAAAGACGATTTGCGCTTTTCTGTCTGTTACAGAGTGATGAATGTGCTTACTCCATTATGAACGGTAGTTTTACCAGAACGAGCGCTCCCGTCTCATAACTTGCTTCTGAGCATGCGTGGGTTTCTAACTTCGTTTTAGCCCACACCCGAAAAACAACATTGTTTAAAACGTGGTTAAAAAATGCAGCATGCTCGAAAAAAAAATTGTCGATTTTCAGAAGCCGAAAAATGATGTGAAGCCCACACGATAATTTTAAATGAATTTTTTTTAAAACAACGTTTTTTTCATGCCGAAAAATGATCGTGTGTATGCGGCATTAGCGTTAGAATTTTGAGATTGAAAGGCAGAATTCTGAGTTTCAAAGTCAGCATTTTGTGTTTAAAGGTCAGAATTCGGAGAATAAAATTCAGAATGCTGATTTTGAGAATAAAAGTCAGAATTCTAAGATTCAAAGTCAGAACTCTGAGATTCAAAGTTTGTTAGCCAGATTCAGATAGACTGGCTTAATTTTGAGGCGGCATAGCGTATCGCATATACGCTACGCCGCCGTAAGTCAGAGAGGCAAGTGCTGTATTCACAAAGCACTTGCCTCCTAAGTTACGGCGGCGTAGCGTAAATGGGCCGGCCTAAGCGCGCCTAATTCAAATGATGAACAGGGGGGCGTGTTTTATGTTAATGACTAGTGACCCGACGTGTTTGACGTTTTTAATGAACGGCGCCGTTCGTGGACATATCCCAGTATGCATTGCTCCAAAGTACGCCGCAAGGACGTATTGGTTTTGACGTGAACGTAAATTACGTCAAAGCCCCATTCACGGACGACTTACACAAACGACGTAAAGATTTCAAAATTTGACGCGGGAACGACGTCCATACTTAACATTGGCTAGGCCAGCTATTTTTTCGACTAACTTTACGCCGGAAAAAGCCTTACGTAAACAACGTAAAATCGAAATCAACGGAAGCGCCACCTAGCGGCCAGCGTAAATATGCACCCCAAGATACGACGGCGTAGGAGACTTATGCCGCTTAGCCTAATTTAAGCGTATCCGGTTTCCAGAATACGCTTAAATTTACGACGGCGTAGATTCAGAGTTACGACGGCGTATCTACTGATACGCCGGCATAAACGTCTCTGAATCTGGTTATGTGTTTCTAAGTCAGAATTCTGATTTTAAATGGCACAGAGCTTCTTCACAGTATAACAATGTGTAGAGGGTTGATTGAGATTATTATGAGAAACCTCACAAGCCCCATGTATGTCCTTAGATATCAGCGTGTCATCACCTACTGTTTATTAACTCTACGCTACTTGTAGTTCTGCTGCATTATTACCCCAGCACCCCCTGTGGACATTTGTTTTTAAGCCTCATTTTCAGCTGTTGTTTTTCTGAATACAAATGACACTTTCTTATGTAGCATAGTGCTTGCTTTTCAATGTGCACTAATCATTTATTGCACTGTAAAATGTGAATATACTTTGAATTATAAGACAAGAATGCACTACGTCTTGCATATTGTCTTTTCTATTTTTTTCATGGTAAATTTGTCCAAATTTATTCTAATACCCCATCTGTACAGTACCCTGTGTTTGCTTTGGACCCATCAATAGGCTTGCTTGCACTTATTCTAAGACAACTATAAACAGGATATAATAGTAAACTGATACATGAGGCCCCATACACACGAGAGGATTTATCCGCAGATACGGTCCAGCGGACCGTATCCGCGGATAAATCCTCTCGAGGATTTCAGAGGATTTCTATGCGATGGCGTGTACACACCATCGCATTGAAATCCGCGCTGAAATCCTCTGCCGATGACGTGTCGCGCCGTCGCCGCTATTATGACGCGGCGACGGGCGCGACGCTGTCATATAAGGAATTCCACGCATGCGTCAAATCATTACGACGCGTGCGGGGAATCCCTTTAGACGGATGGATCCGGTAAGTCTGTACAGACGAGCGGATCCATCCGTTGGAATGGATTCCAGCAGATGGATTTGTTGTGCATGTCAGCAAATATCCATCTGCTGGAAATCCATCCCAGGGGAGATTTCTCTGCGGATAAATATCCGTTGGCGTGTACACACCATAGGATCTATCCGCTGAAACCCATTTGATGGGATTTATCTGCGGATAGATTCTATGGTGTGTATGGGGCCTAACAGTTACAGTAGATTAGCAGCTTGCTCACTAAGCAGATGCACAAAGTCAGCTAATGAGAGCTAGCCCATTTCAAAATTAGAAGCAATCCCTGAAGCTGAGGTTGAATATGTTCCAAGTCCTTCATCCTATTGACCTTATTAACATGATTTTTATTATTAGGGACAGTTAGATTTATTTATTTTTAACTATGGGTTGCCAAGAGACCTTGCCTCATTTTAGCTGAACAGAAATTAGTAATCTTATTTTTCTACAGATTTCAGGATACAAACTCTATGCCCATCAAAAATTTCCAGGCCATGGTTTTGCGTAGGAAGTAAATTGGAATGAATTCCTTTTTCAAATCATTGTCCAAAACACAATTTGAAACAGAACTCTAGTTTTTTTTTTTAATGCAAACACTCTGACATTGCAGCAGTACCACAGGGAGCCCACAATCCTTCCATATCTGTGGCCTCGAGCACCAGCTAATAATTCATTACTGCTCCCTATATGGAAAAAACAAACACTGCCAGCTACAGACTAAGCTATCAAGTGGAAGTCAAAACAGTTCAATGTGTACTGTAGCAGCACTACAAACACAGTGTGAACTCTGAATCAAAAAGTTCTATGGTGACATAGGTATCCCAAATAATGGTGCAGGTGGACAGCGGCAATAAACAGTGTCTTCATCAATGTGTGCTTCTTATCACCAGGGGGGTTGTGTTTCACCACGTGGGGGGATACTATCCCCTTATGGGGATGCACTCACCAGACCAAGAATAAAAATCAGCATTGGATACATCAGCATCTGCCACCAGCCTTGCACTCTCCACAACTCCTGCTTAAGTGTGTCTTGCTTGTGTACATATAAAAGGAATAAACTTTGGATAGTGTATTACCGTTTAAAAAAAGTTTATTAGTAAACCCACAGGTCCCCTTATAATATATGCGTACCACAATGCAGTGAAACATAAGCATGAAATGTACTGTGCCTGTTGAAAACAGTTTCTGGCGCTCCAGCGCGTTCCTCTGTTCCTGATCCACCAGGCTGACAGTCTCTGGGTCGTCTGATGTTGGCCACACCCTGACGCGTTTCGTCATTGGCTGACTTCGTCTGAGGGTGTGGCTGCAACACTCGGCGACCTGTTAAATAATGGAGCACGTCCCTTAGTACCGCCCACCTTAACGCCGTCATGGCATCTGACCCGCGCGTGCGTATCAGGCATCGCGAGGTCCATGCCAGGCAAAGGGCGGAAGTGGGGCGTGTCCAATCCGGAACGGGAACGTTCGATGCAGCATAGTGACGCTGGTCCCACTTAGACGCACTGATGTCAGTGAGACCAGTGCCAACAAATGGGCGGAAGTGAGCTCAGAGGCTCATTGTCCCGCGCAGCCGCACATTGTGAATTGAAGCCACTGCCCACAATGGGTCCGGGCTTATCAACACAATGGTGTGACAGACAGGATGCGCGCGCATCTCGACAGCGAGAACTGCAGGCGCGCCCAT
Organism: Rana temporaria; assembly: GCF_905171775.1. Lineage (NCBI taxonomy): Eukaryota > Metazoa > Chordata > Amphibia > Anura > Ranidae > Rana > Rana temporaria. The sequence continues at coordinate 362,555,512 of NC_053489.1, forward strand.
CCTTTTCACATCAGCCAGTGGGCTTGTGGTGTCAGAATCTCTCAGTACACTATTGTACATGGACGCTTGCTTCATACAATGTATAAGCCATAGCGAGAGATCCACAAACAAGTGTGGACACCCTATAACTGTGCCATTGGATCATAGATAAATAATTAATAAAAATCATAAATATATATAAAACCAAGACATCGGTAATAAAACAAATCGCACTCAAACATAAATAGATAAATATATAAAGCCCACATAAAACATAGGCAAAATATAAAATCCATGATAAAGAGAAGTATATCTAAATATATCTATAAAATCAATATAGGCATAAAAAAAAGTATATTAAAAGGGGCTCCTTAAAATATAAACATCAATAATAATACATTATTAAAATATTAAAATACATAGCAACACTGTGACTAGGGACCCCCCAGTCTAAAGGGTGCCTAGTTCATATAACTGTGTGTATGTTATGTTTAATCCAGAGAGACATGAGTGACTAGTCAAAGAGCTCAATGTGCTCAGTATCATAATATAAGGATTAAAGAGGACCAGTTCTATTTAGATATTAACTTATGTGTCGCTTATAAAGCAGTTGATGTCCAGTTCAATGTTCATGCCTTTAGGAGCAAGCGATTCGGTCAAGTAAATCCATTTCGTTTCACATTTTGATAATTCGCGAACTCTATGGCTTCCTCTCCAGTTTTGCATTACATGTTGGACTCCCCAAAATTGTAGTCCAGCTGGATCCTGGTTGTGCTTCAATTTAAAATGAAGGGACACATTGTGGTCTTTATATCCTATCTTGATGTTATTAATGTGTTCCATCACCCGTATTCTCATTTTTCTCTTGGTCCTCCCGATATAGAGTAGGCCACAAGGGCATTTCAGTGCGTACACAACATGATCAGTGTTGCACGTAATAAACTGGTCTATATCAAATTCTGTGTTGTTAGTTGGACAACTGAATTTTTCCAGACCCCTCATCGTTTGTATGACTTCCCTGCATGGTTTACACTTTCTGCATGCAAAGAATCCATTTTGATTCCAAAAGGTTTCTGGTTTAGCGGGCGGGTCAAGTACCTTTTTTACCACTCGATCACCATGATTAGGGGCTTTTTTATAGATGAACTGAGGTTTGGGGGGTAGAAGCGGTCCCAGTTTTTTGTCCAGCAATAATATATGCCAGTGTTGATTGAAGATTTCCTCAACCTCTTTATACTGGGAGTGGAATTGAGACAGGAAACCCCACTCCTTTGTGTTTGTCACTGGTTCATTGCTGGGCTGTTTAGTTTGTAAACATATTTCTCTGGGGATAATGCGTATTTCTTCTACCAGTTTGTTCATGGTGTCAGGGTGATAACCTCTGGCTTCAAACCTTTCAGTTAGAATTTTTGACTGTATAGTAAAGTTTTCTTCTTCCGTACAGTTCCTTTTAACCCTCATGATTTGTCCTTTGGGTATATTTTTAATCCATAGAGGATGGTGGCCACTAGTGGTAGGAAGATAACTGTTTCTATCAGTTGGTTTAAAAAATACCTTAGTGGCCAACTTGGTTCCTTGTCGGTATATAGTTACATCTAAAAATATAGTATACATCTTAATTTCAGTATTGTTGGATTCAGAGGTGAGCTTAATATTGTTACTATTGTTATTTAAAACATTTAAAAAGTTTAAAAGGGAATCAGTAGTACCTGCCCAAATAAAAAACAAATCGTCTATGTATCGTTTATAAAACAATAGTTCACTCCGTCTGTCTTTAAAAATCACCTTGTCCTCCCATTCAGCCATAAAAAGGTTCGCGATGCTTGGTGCGAACTTAGCGCCCATAGCAACTCCTCTTTTTTGTGAATAAAAACGACTATTATACCAAAAAAAGTTATGTGAGAGGCAGAAATCTAGAGCATTTCCAATAAAAACTTTTTGATTATGTGGTAAATCGTCTCTTTGACTCAGTGCCCAATTTAGGGCAAGCAATGCATCATCATGTTGTATAATAGAGTAAAGAGACGATACATCTGCGGTAACCAGTAAAATGGGTGCATTCTCCTCTAAGGTGATTTCCTGAAGACATAATAGCAGGTCTTTAGTATCTTTTAAATACGATTTAGTCATTTTTACACTCTTTTGTAGGAAGGTGTCTAGATACTGTCCCATTCTGGAAGAAATGGAGTTAATGCTATTAACAATCGGTCTTGCCGGAGGATTCAGGGGATCCTTGTGTATCTTTGGTAGAGTGTAAATGGTTGGGACCTTACTACTAGCAGGTGTCAGATAATTTTTCTCTTTTGATGAAAGGACACCCAATCGGGAACCCTTCTCCACCAATGCTAGTAGTAGTTTTCTGTAAGGTTTAGTGGGGTCCTGATCAAGTTGGCTGTATGTGGATTTATCAGCCAACATATCCGAAATCTGGTTATGATAAAAAGTCTTGTTTAAAATAACCACTCCACCTCCTTTGTCAGCAGGTCTTCTAATGATATCTTTCCGTTTCTCTAGCATATCGATACCCTCCTGAATGTGTTTTATGTTGACCTGTCTTTTGGGTTTCAAGTGGTCCAGATCCCTCAACACTAAACCTTTGAACACCTCTACTTGGTGATTTGGGTTATTGAGAGGGTTGAAAAGTGATTTATTCCTTAGTCCACTATTTACAACGGACTTTGTGTTGTTAGCTATGTTGTCAGTACGAGGAGTGATTCCAACAAAATATTTTTTCATATTTAGTTTGCGAATATACTTATGAATGTCTATGTAGACATTGAACTTATTGACAGGTTTCTTCATACCACATTTTAAACCCAGGTTTAGAATATTAAGCTCTTTGTGTGTGAGTTCGACCGGACTTAAATAAAAAATGCCACCTATTCCTGCTGCCTTCTTCTTTTTCTGCGTCCTCCATCCGGCCCTGCACCCTCTGGTTCGTCCTTTTTCGGATAAGGGAAGCGGTCCTTTCCCCATTGGTTCGTTGTTTGCGATCCTTTCCATTCCTGTTCCTGGTAATGTCCTGGGGGGTATTGTGATGGAGGATAATAAGGTGGGGGCTTTTGTCCTGGTGGGTATTGAGATGGAGGGTATTGTTGGGGTTTCCCCCTTCGTGGTGGATGGCCTCGACCCCTCCTTTGTACTCCCCCTCCACCCCTCCCTAAAAAAGGACACGGTGGTGGGGCATTTTCATAATTCTCTTGGTAGGTCCTCAGCGGTAAAAATTTGTTTTGGATAGGAACCTGATATCCCATATTTTGTGGATGCTGGTGTTGATTGTCTCTAGTGCTACCACCTCTGTTTCTTCCTCGTCCTCTAGATATTGGTGTTGAAAAATGTTCAGGTGTGTCTATAGTGATCTCATCATTTCCATACACATTCATTTGTTCCCTCAATATTGGAACTGGAAGTAATGTCTTTATCGGTTGTGGTTTTTCTGTAAGATTATTGCTATCTGGTGGCGTTTGTAGCCATGCAAAGATGGTGTTAATCTTAAAGTCACCCATGTCTCTGTGGTACTTTTTAACTTTCTTTTTTTGAGTGTCCTTATCAACCTTCTCAAGGCGTTTACTGATTCTAGTATTAAAATCAATAATTTCTTGTGAATCTTTGATAGGGTCTAGCTGAGTGGTCAATTTATTGATTTTTGATTCCAAAATGACCATTTTGCGTTTTTTCCTTTGTAGGATGAGTTCCTGCAGTTTGAACCCAACCCCAATGAAAAAATCAAACCATTCTTGAATTGACCCTGGATCATCCAGGCCATCTTGTGGGACTACTTCCCATCTCAGGCTTCTAATGATGATCTTGTCCTTAATATACTGCTCCAGAGTATAAATGTCCCACCAGGCTCTAACTTGTTTTTCCAAAACATTGCCAAGTGCGGACATAGCGCTATTGTAATTAACCTGAGTAGTGGTAGGTTCATTATTTACAAAAACATTGTTGATGTCTAAATTCCTATTGGTCAGAAACCTTAATGCATCCATAGCAGCTGAGAGAAAGAAAACAGACCATGTGAAAAAGTGCTTGACTCCGCCCTTCCTAATAATAAAGCACTGCTCAGCGCACAGGAAAAGGAGACACCTGGATACACAATAAGCAGCCGCTTATATAAAGAAATATTGCAAATGACAGTAAACAAAGAAAATGGATAAATGACTATAGTCAAAACAGTTCAATGTGTACTGTAGCAGCGCTACAAACACAGTGTGAACTCTGAATCAAAAAGTTCTATGGTGACATAGGTATCCCAAATAATGGTGCAGGTGGACAGCGGCAATAAACAGTGTCTTCATCAATGTGTGCTTCTTATCACCAGGGGGGTTGTGTTTCACCACGTGGGGGGATACTATCCCCTTATGGGGATGCACTCACCAGACCAAGAATAAAAATCAGCATTGGATACATCAGCATCTGCCACCAGCCTTGCACTCTCCACAACTCCTGCTTAAGTGTGTCTTGCTTGTGTACATATAAAAGGAATAAACTTTGGATAGTGTATTACCGTTTAAAAAAAGTTTATTAGTAAACCCACAAGTCCCCTTATAATACACAGTTATATGAACTAGGCACCCTTTAGACTGGGGGGTCCCTAGTCACAGTGTTGCTATGTATTTTAATATTTTAATAATGTATTATTATTGATGTTTATATTTTAAGGAGCCCCTTTTAATATACTTTTTTTATGCCTATATTGATTTTATAGATATATTTAGATATACTTCTCTTTATCATGGATTTTATATTTTGCCTATGTTTTATGTGGGCTTTATATATTTATCTATTTATGTTTGAGTGCGATTTGTTTTATTACCGATGTCTTGGTTTTATATATATTTATGATTTTTATTAATTATTTATCTATGATCCAATGGCACAGTTATAGGGTGTCCACACTTGTTTGTGGATCTCTTGCTATGGCTTATACATTGTATGAAGCAAGCGTCCATGTACAATAGTGTACTGAGAGATTCTGACACCACAAGCCTACTGGCTGATGTGAAAAGGATGGGCGCGCCTGCAGTTCTCGCTGTCGAGATGCGCGCGCATCCTGTCTGTCACACCATTGTGTTGATAAGCCCGGACCCATTGTGGGCAGTGGCTTCAATTCACAATGTGCGGCTGCGCGGGACAATGAGCCTCTGAGCTCACTTCCGCCCATTTGTTGGCACTGGTCTCACTGACATCAGCGCGTCTAAGTGGGACCAGCGTCACTATGCTGCATCGAACGTTCCCGTTCCGGATTGGACATGCCCCACTTCCGCCCTTTGCCTGGCATGGACCTCGCGATGCCTGATACGCACGCGCGGGTCAGATGCCATGACGGCGTTAAGGTGGGCGGTACTAAGGGACGTGCTCCATTATTTAACAGGTCGCCGAGTGTTGCAGCCACACCCTCAGACGAAGTCAGCCAATGACGAAACGCGTCAGGGTGTGGCCAACATCAGACGACCCAGAGACTGTCAGCCTGGTGGATCAGGAACAGAGGAACGCGCTGGAGCGACAGAAACTGTTTTCAACAGGCACAGTACATTTCATGCTTATGTTTCACTGCATTGTGGTACGCATATATTATAAGGGGACCTGTGGGTTTACTAATAAACTTTTTTTAAACGGTAATACACTATCCAAAGTTTATTCCTTTTATATGTACACAAGCAAGACACACTTAAGCAGGAGTTGTGGAGAGTGCAAGGCTGGTGGCAGATGCTGATGTATCCAATGCTGATTTTTATTCTTGGTCTGGTGAGTGCATCCCCATAAGGGGATAGTATCCCCCCACGTGGTGAAACACAACCCCCCTGGTGATAAGAAGCACACATTGATGAAGACACTGTTTATTGCCGCTGTCCACCTGCACCATTATTTGGGATACCTATGTCACCATAGAACTTTTTGATTCAGAGTTCACACTCTGTTTGTAGCGCTGCTACAGTACACATTGAACTGTTTTGACTATAGTCATTTATCCATTTTCTTTGTTTACTGTCATTTGCAATATTTCTTTATATAAGCGGCTGCTTATTGTGTATCCAGGTGTCTCCTTTACCTGTATATCATTAACCTTAACTGCCTACTCCTGTGCGCTGAGCAGTGCTTTATTATTAGGAAGGGCGGAGTCAAGCACTTTTTCACATATCAAGTGGAAGTGCCAGTTAGAGTGTTGGGACAAACCATTTACAAATCACAGGGTGGATTATAGTGGATGTAGGGCCCTGGGGTTTAGTCAGGGAGCTCCTCGTCAAATTCCTTGTCAAAAGTAGCTGCTGTAGTTAGATATTAGGGATCCATTGACTTCTCCCTAAGTTTGGCCTGTTTGTATTTTCCTCTTCTACCACCAGGTGTCCGGGCACTTGGAGGTAGTACTTTGAGAAGTACAACTCAAGGTCAGACTATGGGTACATGGGGTATCTCAGCCAATGGGAAGGGATTTTGTTGAATCCCTTGGCCTGCTGGGAGAGCCTATATGTTCGGGTGAGGTCAGGTGATCCAGGTTCTTGCGTGCCAGTCAGACTGCTGTCTGGGTGGATAGGTGTTGTCTGCCTCGGGCTGCTAGGCAGGAGATTGGGCCTATCCTGGGGGCATCAGGCTGCCAGGCTGTGTGAGGTCCTATCCAGAAGAAAGGAGGCAGCACAGGGTGGGTACTGCAGCTTGCAGTCCAACCAAAAGTGATGGTTCTTCCGTCTGAAGAACCTGTCGTGGTCGGAGGTAGAAGGGAAGCTGTCACCACTAAGGGACCATTTGCCTTTACCAGGAACTGATTACTGTAAAAATGACACTAGCAGTGAAGAGGTTAACCTTTAGGGGGGCGCTAAAGGGGTAAAGTGTGACCTTAGGAGAAAAGGGGAGAATATGGGAATCCC